>NC_068350.1:19535017-19868767 GCF_014633365.1 Diospyros lotus
AGGAGCAAGATCGTGGCTAGAAGCGTGGCTAAAGAATTAAACTTGCCTCGAATTGTCAATGTTTAGCCAGAAATGAGGTTTGGCTTGTGCTTGTCATTTGACATTGCTCTTGCTTCAACTTTGATATTGTGATCAAAAAGCAGTTGCTCAACCATGTGGTTGCCTTACTACTACAACAGACACCCTTCTATTAGGCTACATCTTATCCATCTAAATTTTCATGTAAGAAATTGGAGTAATTTTTTTTACCTTTTTCTTTTGGTGCTCGAAACCGACCTAAATTTTCTTCTTTTATTGGATAACTGTATCCAGTCCAAGTTTCTCTGAAATTTCTTTTGTTGATCTCTATTAGGAGAGATTACTAATGCTACACTTGTAACGCTTGGGAAGGGTTAACAGTTTGTAGTTGAAAGCTTTAATTTAAATTATTTAAAGACTTAATTGAACTTTAATGAGGCTTTTAAACACTTTCAATTAAAAAGTCAAGAAGATGAAATTGAGAAGTAACAAATGAAAATTAAATAACTTATGCCAGAAAAGCAATAATAGTAATAATAATAAATGAAGTATGCAAGATTTGCAGGATTTACATCCTTCCACGTCTTGTCTGCAATTGTGAATGACAGGAGCTAGAGATTACTCGTCACTTGATCCACTCTAATTAATTTGCCTTGAAGTGTCGGATTCCTACTCTCAAGATTGCATTAAATCAAAATTCTGCCTCCTTTCCAAAGTCCTCTGGAACATCCCAAACAAAATGGGCTCTCTTTGGATTAGGTGGATCTATCATCACTATCTTTTTTTCTCATCTATATGGGAGCGGCCGACTAAGAAATATGACTCGGCTCTCTTTAAACGACTGCTGGATATTAGGGACATGATATGTCTTTGATAGGGGTTAGTTGTTGTAGCCATTTCTTTATGGGCTAGCTAGGTTCATGGGATTGATGTGTACCTTCCTACTGCATATGATTTTTTTCACCCTAAGAGTCAGATTAAGCCATGGGCATCAGTGGTCTGGAGCTTGTGCCTAGTGCCGAAGCATGCATTTATTCTCTGGCTATGTGTCAAATACAGTCTCTTGACAAGAGACAGGATCACATTTCTTAACATTGATCAGTTTTGCCCAATGTGCAATGCTGTGGAAGAATCAGTCCGTCATTTATTTTTTTAATGCCCCTTCAATTCGTTTGTTTGGGCCAGTATTAGGCACTGGCTTGGTCTTTCTAGATCGATGTTTACAGCTACTACGTGGATCCTCTTGGCCAAGCAAGCTAAAAGGAGTTGGCCTTGGCAGCACGATTTATTTTGTGTGGGACGCTCGCAACCGACTTATTTTTTAGGGCATGACCCCCAATAAAGAGAACATCATTAGTAGGATCAAAATATATGTATACAAAGTAATGTTTATCATGTATCCCTATGTTTTAGTTCATTTTGAATCTCTAGCTTTGGGTCGTATGTAATTGGCTCCATGCCTAGTTTTACTTGGGGTTGCCCAGTGCGTTCTTGTACAGTTTGTTCATATTTATACATATTTACCTTTCCGATCAAAAAACTTATGCTTCCTTAATGCAGCTGAATATTGTAAACCGTTCTTCTCATTAAAGACCTGCTAATGAAAATCTTCCCAGGATAGGTCTGTGAACTATCCTATAAGGACAAAGATGTAACCTGAAGGATCCGGGTAACTAATGAAAAACTGTCCTCAATTGCTGCTGTTAGAGGCAAAGGTCTCTGAGGTCTCTGTTCATAGTGCAATCGAGAACAAGAGATTAATTTGTGATCGAGAACAACAATTCTAATAACTTTGCAGTGATTGACTTCAATTTGAATGCTTGGTTACAATAGTTTAAGCCACTCTTAACTTATTAGCAGAGTTATTTTACAGTTGTGTCATAGCTCACTGGCCTAGAAGTTAAAACAAAAAGAAAAAGAAGAAAAAAGAAAAGTCTCATTACTTCTTGAAGAGGGATTTGATGAACTTGATGCAATTTGTTTGAATGCTTGTTGCAATAGTCATTAGTTTTGTTGAAATTTCCTCGCCATTTTAGTATTCTTGGGCACTCAAAGGAAATTACCCATATTTTATTAGGTCTTGCAGTTTACAAGCTTTTAAATTCTTCTTTCTTCAAGCAAATCCTGTAGCAGCTCTCTCAATTCAAATTTGTTATTTTGTTATAAAATTGAATGTTGTGCATTGATACACAAACCTTAGGGTATATACAAGAATGTTTCAATCACAGATTCACGATGAACAAAGAAACAGGAAGCCTCATCAATCATTCATGCATAATAGAATGGAAAGAACAGAAACGTAAGAGCAAAAGCAGACACAAGAATTTTTACCGTGGTTCACCCAAAATAGGGCTACGTCCACGTTGAGCTCTGGTATGGAAAGCTCACTACACTAACGATTGAATCAAAGAAATACACCCTTAGAAAATCCTCCCAATCTATCTGTACATACAGTGGTTCAAGAAACAAAAACTTGCCCAATAATCACTCAATACAGATTAAGAGGTAAAACCCTATCGAACCATATAACTTATGAAGCTATACAAACATTTACAGAGAATGAAAGAGAAAACGAGAGGCAAACCAGAAAACCCTAGGTCGAAGACGAAGGCTCTCCCTCTTCTCAAACCCTCTTCACTTTCTTTGATGATATTTTGTCTCTTTCATCTTAAATGTCTGAGCGGTCCATATCCCGAGGGGGAGATAAATAACGATGATGGAAGGCTGGGATCAAAGCCTCATAAAGTATAGATAAAGGGCTAGGATCAGATCGTGCAAGCACGATAAATATTCCAACAAAAAAGGAAGACGGGCAAGAGAGATTGAGAGGGCTAGATAGAGGTAACCGGGCGCCATTAGAGAGCAGCTGATGGTTGCCACGTGCTGCCCTCCAACGGCTTCCACATGGCATGCTGTGGTTGCTGCACGTGGCCCTCCAACAGCTTACTCTTAACAACATCGTTTGGAGCTTCACGGACAACAATCTCCACCTTGAAGCCCAAACAGAAGGTGATTCTGAAATTCTCACAATGTGCAGCATGCTACAATCCTTACCTTCATTGTTCTGGTTGATTTGATCAACCAATTCCCACGTGCAGCAAGTTCAAGCAGTGCTTGAACTTGGTTGCAACTAGAACTTTTGTTCCCATGTCAGCTGGGTTATCTTCTGTAGGCACCTTTAAAATACTCACAGTGCCATTAGCTATTAAATCTCTAACATAGTGATACTTTACCTCCACATGTTTGGTCCGTTCATGGTATACCGGATTTTTTGATAGGTGAATGGCACTTTGACTGTCTGAGAGGACTACCACTTTGCTTTGGAGCAAGTGGATATCTTTGATTAATCTTTGAAGCCATATAGCTTCCTTAAAGGCATCTGTCACAGCAACATATTTAGCCTCGGTGGTGGACAAAGCCACCAGAGGCTGAAGTTGGGATTTCCAGCTGATACAATTTCCACCCAAGGTGAAAAAATATGCAGTTGATGACTTCCTTGAATCCCTATCACCTGCAAAGTCAGAATCTACAAAACCCACAAGATCAAGAGTATCAAATCTCTTCTTATAGCACAGGCCAATGTCTATAGATCCATTAATATACCTTAACATATATTTCAATGCATCCCAATGAAGTTTCCCCGGATTTGACATATATCTACTAAGCAGAGATATTGAATATGCAAGATCAGGCCTAGAACTAATCATTGAATACATAACAGTTTCGATTGCATTGCCATAAGGGATATTTTCCATTTTAACTAATTCTGAATTGGTTGTAGGGCATTGAGATTTAGATAGGGCAAAGTGACCAGCTAAGGGAACTCCTACAGTTTTACAATTTTGCATACCAAATCTTTGAACAACTTTAATAAGATAGTCATGTTGATGAATTTTCAAAGTTGATTTACTTTTTTCTCTCTTTATTGTCATTCCTAGGATTTTCCTAGCAGGTCCTAGATCCTTCATATCAAAATTAGTGTTTAACATTAACTTTAATTCACTAATTTTATCTTTAGACTTACTTATTATCAGAATATCATCTACATACAGCAGTAGATAAACAGGAATGCCAGAGATAATGAAGTAAAAATAGTTATCATATTGACTTCTTTCAAAACCAATCCCTAGGATAAAGCTATCAAACTTTTTATACCATTGTCTTGGGGATTGTTTTAATCCATATAAAGATTTTTTCAGTAAGCATACATGTTCAGGATGAGTTTTATCAATATAACCAGTTGGCTGAACCATATAAATACATTCATCAAGATCACCATGCACGAAAGCTGTTTTAACATCTAATTGTTCTAATTCTAAATCAAATTGAACAACAACAACAAGCATCATGCGAATAGTCTTAAATTTTACTACATGTGAGAAAATTTCATTGTAGTCTATACCTTCCCTTTGTGTAAAACCCTTAACAACTAATCTAGCTTTATATCTAAAGGGGTCTGAGAGAGACATACCTTCCTTTAATTTGAACAGCCATTTGCACTGGATTAATTTCTGTTTCTGTGGTTTCTGGACCAATTTCCTGGTACCATTTACCTTGAGGGAGTTCATTTCCTCATCCATGGCTTGACGCCATTTAACACAGTCTTTGGAGCTGATAGCTTCCTCATATGAGGTTGGCTCACTGCTCCTCAATTCCTTTCCAGCAATTAAAGCGCAGTACACTAGGTCAGAGTAAGCATACCTTGTAGGGGGTTTAGAAACCCTCATGCTCCTATCGCGGGCTAACTGATAGCCACTGAGATCTTGGGATGAGCTATGATGCTCCACCTCAATCTCAGGTTCATTTTCTTGTTCCTCTTGATCATCATCATGATCAGAGGTGTTTTCATCATGGGATATAGGTAAGGTATCATTCGACTAATTTTGCTCAAGTGAGGCTGGGACAGCTGGCAGGTCATTACTTCCTGCTGGCTGCTCCACCTCAACCTGAGACCCCCCTAATACAACAAACTCCTCTAGGTTTTGCTGAGAGTTAGTTTCTTTTAGGTTGAAGGTCTTATAAGGGAAAACATTTTCATTAAAGATAAGATCTCTACCGATTATGATTTTGACTCCAGTAGATTCCCTATCCCATAACCTATATCCCTTGGTACTTTCTTGGTACCCAACAAGCACACATTTGATGAACCTAGGTTCAAGTTTACCTTCTGACTTATGAGCATAGGCTTCACAGCCAAATACTCTTAGGTAATTTAAATTTAGCTTCCTATCAGTCCATTTTTCCTCAGGGCATTTGAAATTTAAAATAGTAGACGGACTTATATTTACTAAATGGGCTGCAGTAGATAAAGCCTCATCCCAAAAAGACTTAGACATGTTAGATGTGAATAATAGGCACCTTACCTTTTCAAGTAGGGTTCTGTTCATACGTTCAGCTACCCCATTTTGTTGGGGAGTATTCCTAACTGTTTTATGTCTAAGTATACCATTATCATTACAAAAAGTATCAAAGGCTCTACTGCAGAACTCAAGGCCATTATCAGACCTAAGAGTTTTAATTTTCTTATCTATTTGATTTTCTACCATTGTTTTTCAAGTTTTAAATTTCTCTAAGGTTTGATCTTTTGATTTTAATAGAAATACCCATACCTTTCGAGTAAAATCATCTACAATAGATAGAAAATACTTGTTACCACCAAATGTGGGGACTCGAGAAGGCCCCCATAGGTCAGCATGAAGATATTCCAAGCATGCCTTTGCCAGGTGAGTTCCCTTATGGAAACTCAGCCTGTGTTGCTTACCCAAAACACATGGTTCATAAAAGTCGAGGGACCCAACATGCACTGTTCCAAGGTAGCCTTGGTTTGACAGTGCCTGAAGACCTTTCAGGCTCATATGGCCAAGTCTCAGGTGCCATAGATCTGTCTTATCAGTATTAGCTATGTAAGTAGAATGAATGTTAACAGGGGAAGAATAACAACCATTCAAAATGTACAAGCCATTTTTCTTAGTCCTAGAAAAAATAAGATTATCATCTTTAAAAACATGCAGGAAACCGTTCTCTACTCTATATGAATAACCTAATTCATCAAGTGTGCCAAGAGATATTAGATTTCTTTTTAAGCCTGGTACATACCTTACATCAGTTAAGATTCTAATTTTATTGTCATGCAATTTTAAAGATATGCTACCTATACCTTAAACACTACATGACTGATTATTACCCATGTATACAGTACCAGTTTCCTCTGATTAAAATTTTGAAACCATTCTTTATTTGGGCACATATGAAAAGAACAACCAGAATCCATTACCCATTCATGTTCAGCAGATAAACAAGATACATTAAGTACTTCAGCTAAACAATTAGAGGTTCCTACATTTACATTTGTATTTTCCCCCCTGTTTTTGTTTCTTAATGAAATCATAGCAATACTTCTTAATGTGACCCTCCTTTCCGCAGTGATAACATTTCCATTTTTGTTTACCCTTCTTGTCTTTCTTCTTACCCTTTTGCCCTGACCCATTAGTGTGATCATTGTTACAGGTAAATGATTTTTTCTCATTCTTACTCTTCACAAACAAATTATTTCCAGACCTTTTAGATGTTCCTAGTTCCAGTTCTCTAGCTTTAATACCCGAGATAACAAGGTCTAGACTAAGAACAATGCCAATATACCTTAATGCATGCTTTACTACATCATAGTCATTAGGTAAAGAATTTAACAGAATCATAGCTTCACTTGTGTCACCTAATGCTTGATCAGTACCTCTAAGCAATAATGCAAGTCTAGTGAATTCGTCTATGTTTTCATCCATTGACTTAGATGTATTCATTTTGAAATTAAACAACATGCCTTTTAAGTATACTAAATTAGGTGCAGATATAACAGAGTATAGAGAATCTAATTTATTCCATAAATCAATAGGATTAGACATACCATCTACCTTGCGTATGACAGTGTCACCAAGGTGAAGGAAAATGAGGTTGAATGCCTCTTCTCTTACCTCATGGGTCCTTTCAAGCTGATCAGGTGACCATTTTCGGTCATCAGCTTCCAGTGCTATTAGCACCTTATGATGAGAGAGCAGAACTCTCATTTTCTTCTTCCAGCTCCCAAAATCGCCTTTGCCATCAAATATTCCGATTTCAAATCAAGTAGACATTATCTTCGTCTTGCACGAAGTTAGCCTAGGTGGCTCTAGACACTGATGAAAATTAACACAGCAAACTCCTGCTGACAAAAGGTTCTCAGAGAAACCCTAGACCACCCGCCAATAGATGACAACCCTAGAGATGAAATAGACTGACCGATTGACCTTGCAAACCCTAAGCGCCGATTTTAAAAACACGGCTCTGATACCACTGTTGTGCACTGATACACAAACCTTAGGGTATATACAAGAATGTTTCAATCACAGATTCACGATGAACAAAGAAACACGATGAACAAAGAAACACGAAGCCTCAACAATCATTCATGCATAACAAAATGGAAAGAACAGAAACGTAAGAGCGAAAGCAGACACAAGAATTTTTACCGTGGTTCACCCAAAATAGGGCTACGTCCACGTTGAGCTCCAGTATGGAGAGCTCACTACACTAACGATTGAATCAAAGAATACACCCTCAGAAAATCCTCCCAATCTCTTTGTACATACAGTGGTTCGAGAAACAAAAACTTGCCCAATAATCACTCAATACAAATTAAGAGGCAAAACCCTATCGAACCATATAACTTATGAAGCTATATAAACATTTACAGAGAATGAAAGAGAAAGCGAAAGGCAAACCAGAAAACCCTAGGTCGGAGATGAAGGCTCTCCCTCTTCTCAAACCTTCTTCACTTTCTTTGATAATATTTTGTCTCTTTCGTCTTAAATGTCTGAGCGGTCCATATCCCGAGGGGGAGATAAATAGCGATGATGGAGGGATGGGATCAAGCCTCATAAAGTATAGATAAAGGGCTAGGATCAGATTGTGCAAGCACGATAAATATTCCAACAGAAAAGGCAGACGAACAAGAGAGATTGAACGGGCTAGATAAAGGCAACCGGGCGCCATTAGAGAGCAGCTGATGGTTGCCACGTGCTGCCCTCCAACAGCTGCCACATGGCATGTTGTGGTTGTTGCATGTGGCCCTCCAACAGCTTATTCCTAACGACATCGTTTGGAGCTTCACGGACAACATTGATCATTGTAAAAAATAAAAGATGTAAGCATAGAGGAGCTCGTTCCAAATGTCAGGCACTCCCGGAATGCACCAGTTTACACAATCAGCATAGCTACTAGGATTTGCTAACTCTTCGCTTGTCACGTGCTTCCATTCCTTCTTGTAAATTGATGTGTGAGCATTTTTCCAGTACCCTGAAAGCTTGGTTATGTTGAGTAGTTGCACCTTCAGTCCTCTTCTTCCCAATTCATCGACCGCTGCCCCCAATGCCCGAGCCATTTCAAGATCTGATTCACTACTTCCTCGATATCCCTCTCCTGAAATTGGCTCTTTCTCATTGTAACAATTTTTGCCACTAGTCCTGCCCCATTTTTCACCCCTGCAATTCATAACTCACTTAACAAATCCTCCTTCTAATATGGTTTCTCGTAAAATAGTTAATGTGCAACACATAGTTGTCAAAACTATTCGATGAATCATCCAAATACGTTCTCTTTACAATTTGTAATCTAATTTTGGAGAGAGCCATACCTTTCGTGCATTTGTGACATGCTCACAAAATATAATTTGGTCCGGGTGCGATTTGCATGAACATCTAACCAGGTCTTCAAAGCTATCTCATATGCTCGTCCCATATCGACTTCTTGGTAGATTCCAGCAGTGCCATCAGATGATCCCACCTAATGAATTCAAGAACTGTATAATGACATATTCCATGAAGAGTTTCTGACCTCTAGATCAAAGTTTTGAATGCATTCTTATTGTTCAAATGTGTACTTACAAAACCTTAAGTTTCAGCATTCTCCACCAAGCGTACGAGTTGAAGATGAGTATATCTGCATCAGTCCAATATCTGGCATGCTTTTCGATTTCCCGGACCGTCGCCTTTTGTTCTGTTGACAAGTGATGGAAAACAGGGTGATCAGAGCTTGATTCCACTAGAAATGGTGCCCAGTATTGCTCAATTGAAGCATTGTATTCCTTCACTGATTAACCAACAGTTTCAGAGTCCATTTTCAAATTACAAGGTTTTGTTATTTTGGACAAATGGAAGGTTACAATCAACTTCCTTCGAAAATTTTCTTGGTTTTGGATAGCATTTTTGGTGAACAAAATATTGACTCACCTTGGCATGGAAGATGGCTAAGGAGACATTGGTACACACAGACCTGAGGGCAGGAGGGATAGATGACTCGAGCAGGTAGATCATGGAAGCCCACTGGTTCCTGATCACTGAATCCCCGACGAGCATGAGCCTCTTATCCCTTAGGCTCTCCAGCATTGCTATGGCATTAAACCTTGTTACAAATAAACAAGAAAATTTCCTTCGACACATGAAAGACAGAGCCAAATATAAACCTTATAATCATCTGCTTTTTGTGTGTGACAAAGAGATCAGAGGTTACCTTGGAAGATCACAGCCACGAGGCTGCCACCTCCAGTTTTGGTAGTCCAAATCCTTTCGCCCTGCCTTCTCACAGGCGACGCCGTCAAACTGGAAGAAGCAATGCTGCTCTTTGTACAGAGGATAGGACTTATTATCATATACCCATTGCCCTGAAAACAAGTTGCAGTTTGACAACGAGCCGCCATGGTCTTCTTTTGAATTCTGATCATCTAGGAATCTTCCACTTTCTCTACTTATGTAAACAATGTAAAGAACCAAGACTGCAACAAAAAGAGGCATTATTACAGAATGAACTCTCCATTTTAATCTTCTTGTTTTGACAACGAGCTGCCATGGTCTTCTTTTGAATTCTGATCATCTAGGAATCTTCCACTTTCTCTACTTATGTAAACAATGTAAAGAACCAAGACTGCAACAAAAAGAGGCATTATTACAGAATGAACTCTCCATTTTAGTCTTCTTGTTTTGGTTACTTTCTGATTTGTGCTTGCCATTAATTCAAGGAATTTTGCTTTTGCTTGTTGTTTGGTAGTAAATAAAAGCAATGAAAACCATAATGTTGGACAATTGTAACCAACAGAAAGGGAATGTGTTGTGATATAATTTGTTTGTTAATTAACGACGATGTCCTTTCAGTTTGAATAATAGAATCATCATCTTTTCCTTCTAAACTTTCTGGTAAGTTTTCATTCATTTTTGGAACTAAATACTGAAATCCAAGTAATATTTCTCAGTCTATTCACACACACACACACACACACAAGTATAATTGATGGTTCCATTCTATTTTTCGTTGCTTTAAAGCTAACCCTTCTGTTTTCCTCCTAGACTAAATAGGTGGAACTAGCATTACAGACGTGTAACGAATAACAAAAAATAATTAAACTTTCAAAGGGTCCTGAAAATGTTGTTTAAATTCAATAAATATTATCTGTGTCATTTAAGTCTCCATTAAGAAGACTTGAATTTGAAATTAATGGTTGAAGTTCCGTTCAATATATAATCAAGACAATGGTGAAACTTCCATTGAACCACCAAAAAATAAATCCATAATCTGCTAAATTGAACACAACAGCCAGATGAGGCTACTACAACTAATAATTACGAATGACTTAAAAAACACTTGACCTAATTCCAAACCTTCTGCATACACACAATATAATCTTATATACTAAAATCAAATGAATTCAGTTCTGAAGAATGTATGATTGGAGAAGCTCATTCCATACATCTGGGACCCCGGGAAGGCACCAATGGGTACAATCTGCATAGTTTCTGGGGTCCGATAACTGCTTCTTAGTTAAAGGGCGCCATAGCTTCCTGTAAATTGATGGATGGCCGTCTTTCCGGTACTCTGAAAGTTGTGTTATATTCAGCATTTGCATCTTCAAACCCTTTTCTTGCAATTTGGAAACCATGGCTTCTACTGCACGCATCATTCTAGGGTCTGATCCATGTTTCCCTCGAAACCCCTGGATCGATATTGGATTAGTTTCATTTAAGCAAGTCTGATGTCTCTGCATGCCCCATTGTTCGGCCCTTCATGCAGTTAATGTTGAGAATCATCAGTGGCATGCACTAAACAAAATCGTTTTCAAAGATATATTGTAAGTAGAAGTTAGGCTACGAGTATAACTTACTGATGGTGAGTGGCTGACATGCTAACGTAAAACAGTTGCACTTTGGAACGGTTGACGTTGATGTCCAACCAGTTTGACAAAGTCTTCAGAGCCATCTTGTAGCACCTGAAGGCGTCGACTGCCTTGTAGGCTTTATTAGGGCTTTCAAATGATCCTTTCCTGATCATATATAGTCCAACAAAAACCAACTTACTCTTGCAGATCTTTATATTGATAGGAGAACAATAAAATATTCTCATATTATAAAAAAAAAAAAAAAAACTATAATTTATCCAGGTCTTCAATTTTAGACCCAATTTTTATTTTTTTAGAAAAGTACGTATCATACTTTTATTTAGGTTAAATTATATTTGTTGTCGCTCAAACACAACAATACAATTGTAATGAGGGATTGATTTTCAAGTTCCAAGAATTCTGCAAAACGAGAAATAATTAGAGGGCACAAGACGTTCTCTGTGCAAACACAAAAGTTATTAGAGAGCTATTTTGCATGATAAAAGTGTGTTACTTAAGAGAAGTGTGCAAACACAAAAGGATTTCTAACTTTTCAAGATTGGCACAGATCCTGTTTATCTCTATCCACCACAAAATTTTCAGAAAAGCTATAGGAACTATTTACTGGACAAGCTTGGAGGCTCTGGGAGCCTCAATCGACAAAGTCTCCTGGGCTTTTGGGAGATTCATGGGACTGTTGATGTCAAGTCCCTCCTCACTCTCATCTGTTCCCGACTGCTTAAGATCTCATGTCAATCATTTTAAAATTTTTAGATACTTGATTTTTCTATTAATTTTCCACAGACAATACCAATTATTATCACTCAAACACAATGATATAATTTGTAATGAGGGCTTTGTCTTTAAAGCTCCAAGAATTCTGCAAAACAAAAAAGGCACATATCATTTGCAATGCAAATATTTTGATGCTTAAGTTAGATCATTAGAACGGATTCTCCTTTATTTATAGTTAAAATAATTGGAAACTGATAAGGACTCATGACTTTTCGGGATTGGCATGAATTCATTTATTTCTGTTCATTACACAATTTTTGAAAAAGATCTTGGAGATATGTTTACAAGTCTCTATTATAGGAATACCCTATTGAAGACTCCAGACCTTGCAAAACTCTCTTAGAGTGTCTTAGTCCTCTATCATGAGAGTCACCTAGGAACCTTTTTATCTAAGAAAGTCTATTGAACGTTTATTTTGTGTCTTTTTTCTTTCTTGCCCCTTATGCTTTGCTCTTAGCTTTTGGGCTTGAGCTTTATGACCTTCATAAATGGGCCTAAGCCCTTATCTAAATCAATATTGCTAGTCTCTAAACTTTGCATTCTATAAAAAATTGCTCATTGTATTTTAATTTTTGTTACTAATCAGTAAATTTTATTTTTTGTTAAAATTTAATTTCTCTTTTAATTTTTCATCAAATTCTATTAATAAAAACTAGTGTAATATAAATTAATTAATATAACCTCCAAAATCCCTTGATTATGTAATTTAGATTAATTTTAACATCAAGAGATATTAGGGTTTATATCAATGTATATCACATCAGCTTTAATTTGTTAACAAAAATTGATTGAAAATCAAGAAAAGAACTACATTTTAACAAAAAGAAAAATTCAATATCCGTAGTGATTAAAATCAAAGTAAAATGACTAGTTTATTATAGAATGCAAAATTTAGGGATAATAATGTAATTTACCCTTTTTTTATTTAATTTTAGTTATGACCTTCCATTTGTCCCTATTAAATATTATTATTGATATGAACAATGATGTGAAAAATATATCTCCTATTATACTCTTTTTAGTTTTTTTTGTGTATTGTTATTCATTTTTTTAATCAATTTTTTGGCATTTTATACAATGGCGGAAATAATTGACTTGCTATGTCACACTTTAATAGCAATATCTAACAAGAAAAATGATGGTCTATAATTAGAAAACTAAATAAGAATAAGATACTACTATTGAGAAAAAGTAAAATTTTAATATATAAAATTAAAAACAAACTTAAAACCCAATCTATTTTAGTAATTAAGCCAACTAAATAGTGAAAAGAAGAGTTTGGTGGACATAATGATGAGAATGCACTTACAAGAGCTTCAATTTTGGGGTTCTCCACCAGAGATAGGAGTTGAATACAAGTATATCAGCATCACCCCAATGCCTAGCATGCTTTTTAATGGATTTAATTCTGACAATTTGGTCCCAGAAAGAATGATTTGATGGGTTATCAGCGTTTGATTCCACTAGCAATGGAGACCAGTAGAAGTCGATCGACACATTGTATTCCTGCATGCATTGCATTAGCCAACAGTCAGCCATTAATTCCATCAGAAGGTGACAATATTGAAGAATATTATGTAATTGGAAATTAATATTATTTCTACACTAATTTTGATATTTTAATATGACATTAATTTAGAAAATTATCAAAAATGTCAAATTTTAGTGTCTAAGTAACATTTTTGATAGTGTTAATTCTTTTTTTTTTTTTCTTTTTTCATGGACTTATAAATAGCTGTTATATTTTGAAAAGAAAAGTATTAGCATGCTTGTGTAAACAAAGAGAACACATCTCCACAAGGGATCAAATGTAGGACACAACATGCTCTAATAAAACGCATAGCCAAACTAGCCCTAATTGACATGCTTGCTGGGACTTTTGTCACGAAGAAAGCCCCAAAATACAACATAAGAATCCCAACAGTAATTAAACTAACAAAGCTAAAATAAAACCACTAAATATTTTGGTGCTAAATTTGGTAACTCAAGCAACTTTAGTAACCTATAAATGTTGTAAAGGGCGGAAAACAATAATAATTCCTATTTCATATATAATGAAAGGAAACGTTCACTGGGCATTAATTTTCATTAACTTGTATTTATTTTGGTTCATTGGTAAAACATTAATATCATATTCAAAAGTATATATAACCGATTTTCTTTATTCGTTACATTATGTTCCAAAGGGGCATAATGTAACGCTTGAAGGAAAGAGTAGTGGTACATAAAAATTCTATTCTATATCAATTAATATAGCATTACCCACCTTGCAAAATGTAATATAAGTTATATAAGAATTGTTATTAAAAGATTTCACTTATTATTACAATATTTTAATTATATATATATATATATTTAAAAAAAATACTTTACTAAGGTCATTAAAGCATGCAAGTAATTTATTTTTTTATAGAAGGTTGGTTGGTTAGAAGGAAGGAAGGAAGGAAGGAGTTTTTTACTCACAGTGGCCTTGAAAGTGTACAAAGAGGAATTCGATTTCCTGTATTTGAATGGTCGAGGAATTGACGACTCGAGGAGACATATCATTGAGACCCATTGGTTTCTGTTTATGGAATCCCCAACGAACACCAGCCTCTTCCCCCTCAGCCTCTCCAGCAGCGCTTTGGCATTAAACCTATACATACAGACATGCATATATATATATATATAATCAAACATGAAACCAATTATATATCCAAATCCCCAAAACACAGTAAACTATTCATCATAGCCTCATGCTAAACCTAAATTTCATGCACAATAAAATAACATTGCATTTGCTTTGCCTAACCCCAAGAGTTAGCTCTTTAATAAAAACTTGTAATTATCTCCTCACTATCAGAGTTTAAATTTGCTTAGTGCGTATGTATCGGACAGAGAAAGGGAGAGAGTGAGAGAGAGAGAGAGAGGACCTTGGGAGATCACAGCCATGGGGCTGCCACCTCCAATGCTGATAGCTCAAGTCCTTCCGGCCATACTTCTCGCAAGCCAAATCATCATACATGAAGCGGCACTCTCGGTCTTTATACAGAGGGTAGGAAAGATTATCGAAAACCCAGTGGCCAGAAAACAAATCGCAGGCTGGCGACGGCGGCGGCGGCGGAGGAGGCGGAGGCGGAGGCGACGGCAGAGGAGGCGGCGGCGGCATTGCCGGCGATGAGACAGGAGCCACATTGTGGCTCTTGTTCGTCGTCCGATGGTCCACAACCGTTGCGGGGCAACCTGTGGGGTGGTGATAAACGGCGAGGGTTACGAGGACAGCGCCGAGAGCTATGAAAAGGCTCTGAGACGTCCATCTGATCAGGCGAGAACCTGCGCGGGCCATTTTTCTTCTCTTTGCCATTGATTCCCTCTCTCTCTGTCTCTCTCTCTGTGTTCTCTGCCCTTTGGTTTTATGTGTTGCGCCCTCCCGGCTTCTCTTCCCTTCCCTTCTTATGAACTCTCTCTCTCTCTCTCTCTCTCTCTCACACACACACACACACACACACACAATGAATTCATTCAAATTGGTTGACCAGTCTTACTCTCTCACACAAACACAATGAATTCATTCATATATGTAATTGGTTAACCTGTCTTCCATCACCGAGTAGTTTTTGGTTTGTTGGGAGAAAATTTGTAGTAAAAATTAGAACAATAGAACAATAATTATGGAAAAAAAAAAGTTTTATTAATTAATAGTCAATTGAATTATAAAGACGTTCATTAAATTAAATCCAACCTATGTAATATTAGAGAAATAAAAAGTCAAAAGAAACCAGCAGTAGTAGAACTTTGTTGGATTTCTCTGTCCAAATAACCAACTGCTTCGATAAAAGGAGAACCCATTAGGTTCCTTCGTCAAAGTCTAAAGAGAATTATAAATCTCCATTGGCTTGAAAATAGAAGCGATTGTCGCTGAACTCCATTCTTAGGTTCAATTTGTAAAGACGTTCTCTAAAAATCAAATGCTATCTACACTATAAGAAAAATGCATTTTAGCGACGAAATTTAGTGATAGAATTATTCTGTCGCTAATTAGCGACGGATAGCGACAGAATTTCAGTCGCTAATTTTTTTAAATATTTTTTAAATTTAACGACGAAATTAGCGACGAAAATCCAATCACTAAAAATAAAAAATATTAAATACAAAACATTAAAATTTAGCGATGGGCTCAACCCTGTCCCTAAAAAATAAAAAATATTAAATAAAAAAATTAAAATTTAGTGACGGGATCAACCCCATCGCTAAAAATTAAAAAAATAATTCAAATTTAGCGATAGACTCGACCTGTCGCTAAAAACTTAAAAAAATAAATAAATAATTCAAATTTAGTGACAGAGTCAACCTGTAGCTAAAAAATAAATTAAAAAAATTAAAATTTAGCGACAAGCACAACCCCGTCACTAAAAAAAAATTAAATAAAAATTAAAATTTAGATAAAAAGAATTTAAATAAATTTAAATAAAAAAGAAAAAAATTAAATAAAAAAATAAAATTTAGCGACGAGTACTCCCGTCACTAAAAAATAAATTAAAAAAATCAAAATATAGCGACGGGTCAACCCGTCGCTAAAAAATCAAAACAAGTAAAAAATTAAAAATTTTACATTTAAACATATCATAATAATTTTTACTAACATTAATATTAGTAAAAATTAAACTAATAATTTTTAAATATATTACAAATTAAATCAAAATAAAAACATAAATTTTCACAACTAATATAATAATTAATAATGAAATAAAATTAAAATTAATATTCATTTCCCTTTACTAACATTAATATTAAAATTAATATCATTAAATAAGTTTGAGAAATTTTGATGTATAAATATAATTTTGAAATATTTGTAAGAGAATACTATAAATATATTTTATGTGTAACAATAAATAAGAAGGCTTCCTGATCGGTTGGCTCGCGCGCAAAACTTGGTCATGATAGGTTAGGGGTTCGAATTCGGTAGAAAGCTTGAGAATAATAGCTAGGGTAATATCCCAGTGTTGCCACGTGGCGAGCAAAGGTGCAGCCACTTGGCGCACATGAGGGGGGCTTGACGCGCGTTGAATTTTGAATTTTGGGGTTGAATTTAGCGATGGAATTAGCGACTCGTTAAAAAATAAAAATAAAAATAAATAAAATTTAATAAAAAAAATTAAAATTTAGTTACAGGGTTAGCCCCGTCGCTAAGAAATAAAAAGAAATTATATAAAAAAAATTAAAATTTAGCGACGGGCTTAAAAAATAAAAAAATTAAATAAAACTTAATAAAAAAAATTAAAATTTAGCGACGGGGTCAACCCCGTCGCTGATTCCGTCGCTGATTAGCGATGGGTACAACCTCCATCGCTGATTCTGTCATTAAAAAATACCCGTCGCTAAATTTCAGTGACGCCCTTTTTAGCGACGGAAAGGTACCCGTCACTAAATCTGTTGCTAAAAAATTTAGCGACGAATTTTGATGTTTTAGCGACGGAATTTTCCGTCGCTAAAACACTGATTTTTTGTAGTGCTAGGTTGGATTAATCATGAAAATAATATAATCTTTTTCACAAGTTTATAATTTTATTAAATTCTTTTAATTTTGTCAATTATGTCTAAATTAATTTAATTGAGTTTAATTTTATCCAATATGTGAAATCGATTTAAAGAATGTGTTCATATTGATTTGGCATGCTGTGTCATATAATAATTATATTTTGTGAGATCCACATTATTATTATTATAATACAACAATTGAAACTTGTTTGTTTTGGGATAGCTCAACAGAAAATCGACAAAATCAAGTAGAAGAGCAGGGCCAGCTCAAAAGAAGTCATCTGAAGGGGGTCCTACAAAAGGGTGGCTCCAGAAAGGTCATTAGGTTTCTGAGGCCATAGAATAGTTTTTCGAGAGAGTTGTTGAAGGGTCTTTTGAAGGGGTCTTTGAGAGATCTTTGGGTATTCCAATCTGCAAGGTAAATTATAGTCAAAAGGCGTGCGAGGATCTCTTATGCGTGGGCCCTCCGATGCCCAAGTCAAATGTGGTCATGCTGCAAAAGGATGCAGGTGAAATACGGATAAGTGTCTGATGGTGTCTTTTGAAAAGTGGGAAGTCTTTGGAAGGGTATGTGCGAAAAAGTTAGAGAGGCCTTCAAATTCACCAGAAGGATTCGGAAGATAAGGGGTCAATCGGTATTTATGCCCCTCAAATGGCTAGGATACGTGGTAGGCCTAGGCACATGGCATAACCTTTCGAGTGAAGGTATTCGACTGCCATTGCGTTAAGCTTCAGGAGGAGTAAGCTTGTGGGGAGGCTAGTTCTCAAAAGGTCTTCAGAAGACAACTTGGGCCTTCGAAGCTAGCCCCCCACTTTGTCCATTTATTTATTTATACTTATAGAAAAGGCAAATAAGAATATATATGAAGAAAATTTTGTATTTTAATTTGTTGGATTTTCTTTAACTGATTTGTGTTATAGGTATTTCTCGCACCACTACTTATGGGCTGTGCACAACTTAGCAGGCCAGCCCAGTAGTCAGAAGCCCAATAAGTCCAAGGTCGAGCTCGTCAGAACAAGGTCACACTTCGCTGAGACCCGAACTCAGACCGCGAATCAAGCAAGCTCAAGCGAGCTCCCAACGATACTTCCAGCTCGCTGGCCTAATCATCTAGCTCACGTAATAACAATACCGTAGAACACCTGGAGATAAAGACCCACCTACTTTATCTAAAGCAAACCAGATCCCTGGTAATATGGAGCTCACCCCCAGTTTTATGGGATTGATAAGGACATCTTGTCTCCATGATGTCATTCTTCCACTTTTGAATTTTATGCAATTATAAACACCCCTCACTATAAATAGGGGTAAAAAATACCATTGTAAAGGGAGAATAACAAGAATAATATATTGTTACTCTACCAGAATACTCATAAAATAATCGTGGAGTAGGCATTGTTATGGCTGAACCACGTAAAATTTCCTTACGTATCGTCTATCTTTGCTTCTATTTTTGTTCTTCCGTTTGTGTTTGAGCTTATTTTCTCATTACGGGCCTACGAATCACGATCGACTAATTCTAAACATCGACATTTTCGAAGCTCGCAAGGCCAGTGACGGCACACTAGGACCCAACTAGGAATGACCCTTTGTCATTGAGGAAGACTTAGGGAATGGAGCATATCACTTGGTAAATATGGATGAAGTTATTCTCCCACGTGTATGGAATGCAGAGCACTTTCGTCCTTACTTCTAATAAGTGTAAATGTTCTTACTTATGGCCAACATTTTGTTGCAATTAATTTTCATAATTCTGATTAGAATTTATGAATTTTTATCCATTACACTTTATCCTTATTGGTATTTGATTGAATATCTCTAAAAAGAGAGGTTCAAAAACCATGGTTTGCAAGGTGGGCCCCATTCAACTTAGCTACTGTGCTATGGTTTGCTGATTAACTGAGCATGCATCTTGGTCCCCCTTCAGTTTGTGGCTTGCAAGCTGAGAACCATTCATCTTGACTTAATGTCATTATTTGGCACCTACTGAGTAACCATTTCCATTATTTGAGCTAAGGGTTTACTAGCTGGGGTCCTTTCATCTTGACTCTAAGTCATGGTCTACAACCTACCTGGGTGTTCCTCCCTCGGCTTATTGAACTTGCAAAAATCCATGGTATGCTAGCTAGGATTAGCCCATGATCCACCTGGGCATATAGCTTGGCAATGCAAGTTGAAGGTTCACTAGCTGTGGTCCTTTTATCTTGACTCAAGTCATGATCTGCAACCTAACTGAGTGTTCCTTCTTGATTAATTAAATTTGTAATAAGCCATGGTATGTTTGCTGAGATCATAATACGATCTATCCGGACATATATCTTCGCAAGGTTTTCATTATAATCCAGATATCATATCATTGGGATGTGTCAGCTGAAGTTTGTCTTAATTTTCATAACTATGGTTGTTCTCGACCTACTGAACACTCATCCTAATTATCAATTATTGTGTTCATCAATCACGAGTTGTTCAGCCGTAGCATATTAGCTAAGATAGCAAGACGCTCTACCTAGATGTATATCTCGACAAGGTTTTCAATATGATCTTGTTAAGACGTGTTATCTAAGGGTTGTCTTAATTTGCCTAAGTATGGTTGATCGCGCCTTATTAGACATGTATTGATTAATGGTTATTATGTTTATTGTTGATGAACTATTTTAAGCTTGCTAAGTTGCGAGTTGGGAATCCTTTGGGTTTATCTTAACTTATGCTCGAAATATTCATTCTCAATTTATATTTCTTAAAGACTTCTTCCAAGTTATACTTCCGAACTTATCCTGATATGCAGAAGCTTTTGGAGCTCGTTTTTAAAGTTAAATCATAAAGAACAATTCAAGTTGTATCGCAGAAGTTGTCTTAGTTATCTTATTTAAACTTCGAGTCTGATTGGCTTGAGTTCGTTGCAAAATTAAAGCAAGAGACACGAGTTCAGAAATATTCAATTTCATTGATAAAGATGCTTGTGTTACAAAGCAAAAAGAAAACAAACAGAAGACCTAACTAGGGGAGCTATGGCTTGTTAGACCTCGGCGTTATCGGCTGCCTCGACCTCGACATTGGCGGCTGGCGGCACGACCTTGCTTTGTCCAGCGAGGTGGAAGCCTTGGCATCCTTAGCAGCTTCAGCCGTAAACCATTTCACCTTCTCGACGGCCTCATCACCAAAGAAACAAAGTCCATCTCTAGATGCTTCAACCATAAGGTGTAGAGGAACTCCGAGTAGGTGTTGGATATGGTTTCTTCATTGTGCCTAGTCTATTCGAGCTTCCACACCCGCCTTGATATCATTGATGGTCGTATCCGCCATCCACGCGCAGTCTTCAACTCGAGTCTCGGCCAGCTTCAGCTCGTCTTAGGTTTTCTACAGCTCCTGCCCAGCCTTATTCAACTTCCCTTTAAGATTGGAGCTCGAAGTCTGCCATAGGGCCTTCTCACGGTGAAGCTCCTTTTCGAGATCCTTATTTCTTTGTTGCGCATCTTGCAACTTCATCTCGAGGCCATCGACATTTTTTCGAAGCTTGGCAAGCTAAGACTCATTCTTCCTCTCGAGCTTTTTTATTTCCCCCTTGAAGGCGACGTTCGCTGCCTGGAGCCACCCCTCAAAATCCTGCTCCTGCCTCTTAGCTTTCATGGCAACAAAAGAGGTCTGCAAGATACCAAGAGTTAGCTCACGAAGACAAAACAAAAAAATTGACAAGTAAAAAAGGAGTTTACCAGGAAGCTGTGGCAAGCTATGTAGTTGTAAAACACCGTCCCTTTCATCTCCTCCCACTCCAGGGGTCTGACGGTTAAGCCCACGACTGTGGGAATCTTATCTAAGAGGGTGCTGAAGTAGACTCCTCCAGCCATGGTCTCCAGAGTTACCTCATTCTCAAGCACTCTAGCCCTTTTATTTCTATCATCCTCCTGCTGCTGATCTAATCCTCTTTTTGATCCAAGCGTGCTGGGCCTTCTTTGCAACCTCATTTCCTTGAGCTCGGCTAGCCTTCCTTTGTTCTGAAGGGACGAGGGCTTGTGACCGCTGCTATTGTTGCGACTGTTGTTGTTGTTGCTTTTGGTGGGGTCGTTGCTGTTGATGTTGTTAGTGTTGTTAAGGCCGTGGCCATGGTTGTGGTTATTCCGACCTCTCCCCCCGCGAGCTGGAGCTTAGGGTCGCGGTTGTAGCAGCACTGGATTTGGCCCCGGACTTCTTCGGCATCTCAAGGTTCAGCCTTACCATGTTTGAGCCTTAACCTTCTTCCTATCTATTGCTTCTAGCTTTGGTGACACTGAAGGCTGGCTGCACTCTCACCCTGCAATTAAAATACAATAAAACTTTTATATTTTTTTCTTTATTTTGATGAGAGGTTTATACTCGCCAGTGTACGAGTGCAGTTGTAGTCCAAATTTAAATTTATATTTTCTGGATGAGTCCAGGTCATCCACTGAGAGATTTATTTATGGCAAAAGTAAAAGAATGTCACACACACGCACACGGATTTGGACGAATTGGCAACAAGATTTTTTTTATGATTTTTTTAGATAATAGATACTAGGAAATAAAGAAAAGTAGAACTTGATATAAATGCTAGAGGTGAGAATATGAAATTGGATAGCACTTGAGTTAAGACAATTTCAGCGCCAACCCGTTAATTCCCAAATTTTAGCAGACAATGTTAGTAACATTAATTTAATTTCAAATATGAGGGTTTGTTATTAAATAAAATTAGAGATAATGATAGTTCCAGTTTAAGCAATTCTCATACATAACATGCGGGATTCTAATTTAAACAACTACCATAAATCCAATTACAATTAATACACAAAATAACTAAATTAATTATCTGGGTTTGGGTATGATAGTGTTTCCAATTCTAGTAACTCTCATACATGGCATTAAAGCTCTAAGTTAGGCTTACGCTCCAATCCAAACCTAGTGATTTTTCAATAATTATTACACACCCATACTGAAATTTAAATTAATGTCACTCATTTTAAGCGCAGTTTTCTTTGGGAATCATTAGTGTTGGACACTGTCCTTGCCTTAACCCAAAATTAGATTTAGCTACTCATCTCCATTTAAAAGTTAATTGACAGGAATTTAAATGGCGTAATTTAAATAACAGAATTTAAATGATAGGAATTAAAATAGCAGAAATTAACTGGCCATTTAGGCGGTGGATAATTAAATGACAGGAATTAAAATTGCAGAAATTTAAAGGCATAAATTAACCGGCCATTTCGGCGGTGGATAATAAAGTAACAATAAATGATATAAGAATTCAAAAGAAGAAAAAAAGAAAGTAAGATCACAAAAGAAAACAATAGAGAAAATAAGAAAGAATAAAAGCAATTCTCAAAGAGAGAATTCTAAGAAAACAACTAAGTTTTGATTTAAGAATAATAATCCCCCTTACAAATGCAATCAAGTAAGCTATTTATAACCCACAAGATATAATACAAATAACACAATTTCAATTATTTAATTAGACATAATTATATCTAATGGGCACTCACACACTTAAAGTTAAATGGATTTTAGCTAAAATACACACCTAAAGTTAAATGAATTTTAGCTAAAAAATACATCTAATAAAGCACTCATAAAACAAATATTTAAAAATAAAAAAAATAAATTTCTACAATTGGGTTTTTGATCTTCATTAGGATTAAAAAAAATGTTTGGGCTTTTTTCAAATGATGTCTTCCTTGGGCTTGCTTAAGTTGGGCCTTAAACATGTACTGGGCCTTAGACCTTCAATTTAATAGGCATGCGTTGGACTTTAATTCTTCATGAGTTGGGTTTGAATTCTTCATTCTTCAATCCAATTTGAGTCTTCAAGCCCACATTCTCCATGCCTGCAAGTAAGCAATTGAGTGTTATTAATAAATTATATATTATATATATGTGTATTACGCATGACACATATATATATTAGATTATATTATATATATATTTATATATGTATTATTATTATTATTATTATTATTATTATTTTTAAATTTTACTTTAGAACTTTATTTCATTCATTTTTCAATTTAAACTTGCATATAACCATAAAATATGTATTAATATCTAATTTAAGCCAATTTTAAGATCAAAAGAAGGGTGTAATTATAACATAATTTTTACAAAATTAATCACTAATCAAAGGCGGACGGAATAGGCCCAGTTCTACGAGCTTATGATCTCGGCGTTAAGGGGGGGGGGGGGGCGTCAGCTTGTGTTCCCTAAGCAGCTCGTCTAAGAGCTCGAGATCTTCTGAGCTTGATCCCGCAGCAACAAGCAGGTCGAGGACCTCGGTCTCTTTAGCTGATAAGGTTGGCCTTCCACTTCCAAAGTCTGCACAACAGAATGAAGATATCAATATATATATATATATATATGAAATAAAAAGAACCTGAGCGAGCAAGTATGCCCTTACCCGGGGTCAGTACGAAGCTAAAGCTTTTGAGCGACATGAGCGAATGGCAAGAAATGAAGAACCAACTAGACTTGTAATCACCCACGTTGGACTTTCCCTTTACCCTACCATGGGGAAGAATGGCTTTGTAAGGTGAAGAACGAGCTGCCAAGTAGTACAACCCATCCTTGACACTCTTGAAAGAAAAAAGAAATTTAATAAGCTTTGGTGAGGGGGGGAGAAAGTTTATTCCTAAGGAATAAAATGGCTAAAGAAATGAGTTGGGTATAGGAGTTTGGGGTCAATTGAAATGGTGCGAGCTTGAGCTCGTTCAGAAGGTTGAGAAGGTATGGTGCAACGGGAAACCAAAACCCAGACTCAATGTGCTGGGGGCTAATGGCTATGAAGCCAGTTGGAGGGTAAGCCGCATGGCAGCTCGAAGAGGGGATATACACTCGGCAATCCTTCGGGAGACGGAACTCCCGGGCATAAGTTCCCACCTTGTGGAACTTGGCCTTAGAAGGGAGTTTCCTAAAGACCTCTTGCCCTTGGCTTTCTTTAGCGACCTGCCTATTGACAGATAGGGCAGTTTCCGAAGATGTTCCTTTTACGACCTCCACAGCTCGCGAACCTGCTCTTTTAGGGTTATGCATCTCTATCATGAGGCAGTTTTTGGAGTTCGAGGTATCGTCCTCTCCTATGATGTGGTTGCAGCGCTTTTGACCCGAGTTCCCTTGAATAGAATCGGACATCTACAGTGGAAGAAAAGAACAATTAGGCCGCAGCTCGTGGACCAAACCTCGAAGAAATGAAAAAACCCTATAGGTCATGCACTTTGCAACGGGATGTCGCCTAAGGCGGGGGGGGGGGGGGGTTAGGACTACAAGCCTGATATTCCATGGAAGGTTAATCCTAAGGTCTTTAAGCCCGAAGGCTCAAAGAATGCCTAATGAATCGATTCGAGTCAGTGCACCAGAAAATAAGAGGTAACACCTACAGAATCTGAAAGGCAAGAAAGCCAACGTCGATTAACTAGCAATGGACGGTCTAGCGAAAGAAAGGAAACAAAAAAGAAAAAATGAAAGAAACTTACATATTTCTGAATCTCTTGCTCGTGCGAGAACTTGGAGAAGGCTTCGGGCAGAGATGGCGAATTAAGGATTGCAATCGAAAAACTTCATCGTAGAGAAAGCTTCGGAGACAAAGGGAGCAGGAGCAAAGAGAAATTTCAAAATAGCATGAAGACGGAAAAAGTAAGGCCTTTTTGTTATTTATATATCCAGCTCGAGCGATCCCAGCCATTGAATCAAAATGGCTTATGGCATACCCAACATCCACCGGTTGCACGACGGCTTGTGGGCCCCGTAGCTGTAATCTTGTGCAGTAATAGGGGAACATGCGCATTAAATGCACCTCAGATAAGATGTGCAACATGAAACGACGTGATGTGAAGCGATTAGGAAGAAGTCTAAAAGGTCGATTAACAACTGGAATAGCAAGCATGCATTAGCTCTTAGTCTGAAGATCGCATTGCGAGCTGAGGGGCTTGTGTTATGGGTATTTCCCGCACCACTACTTATAGGCTGGGCGCAACCCAGCAAGTTGACCCAATCGTCAGAAGCCCAATAAGTCTAAGGCCAAGCTCGTCAAAACAAGGCCACACGTCGCTGAGTCCCGAACTCAGACCGCGAATCAAGCAAGCTCAAGCGAATTCCCAACGATGCTTCTACGTAGCTGGCATCATCTAGCTCGCGTAATAACAATACCGCAAAATACCCAGAGATAGGGACCCACATACTTTATCTAAAGCAAATTAGATCCCTGGTAATACAGAGGCCACCCCTAGTTTTATGGGATTGATAATGACATCTTGTCTCCATGATATCATTCTTCCACTTTTAAATTTTATGTAATTGTAAACACTCATCACTATAAATAAAGGTCAAAAATACCATTGTAAGGGGAGAATAACAAGAATAACAAGAATAACATATTGTTACTCTGCTCCGCAGAGAACAAACGTGGAGTAGGCATCGTTCTGGCCGAACCACGTAAAATTTCCCTGCGTACCGTCTATCTTTGTCTCTATTTCCATTCTTCCTTTTTGTGTTTGGGCTTATTTTCTCATTACGGGCCTACGAATCACGATAGACTAATTCTAAATGTCGATAATTTGTAAATGATTTTTTTATTATTTATTATATATTTTTATAAGAAGAACGAGATATCTGAACCACTTGGTCGTAGTTTCAAAAGTTATTCTCTATTTTAAAATTAAATAAACCAAAGCAATTTTTTTTATATTGTATTAACATCAATTGTATTTTTGGTTTATTTTTTGTATTTTGTAACAATGGATTTTATATTGGACATTGGACTTATTAGTTATTTTTATTACTTGCTGTTTTGCTGTTGTTTTAATCAATGGCATTTCTGTAAATTAGTTCATAGGTTTTGGTCAATATATAAGGCTGAGATCTATGAAGAGATCGATGAAGCATTTTTTACTCTGGTTCTCATTTCCTTAATATGGTATCAGAGCAATCTTGCGAAGCCCTAGGGTTTTCTCCGGCTATCTTCTTTGATGTTGTGCCTAGGTTTTCTTCTTCCACTCGTTCTTCTCATTGATTCCGTCCTTGAGACGCTGTTGATTCTGTCAATCGATCCTATTACTTTCATCTCTTTTACATGAACTGTTTCGTTCGTTCTAAGGTAATGGAAAACCCTAATATGTCTTCTTCCTCGTCAAGGCTCGATTCTGCCATTGGCGATGGTTTGAGTCCTTTCTTCTTGCATCATTCAGATAGTCCAAGGCTTGTTTTCGTCTCTCAGCCCTTGACAGAGGACAACTATGCATCTTGGAGTCGTTCGATGATGATTGCTCTATCTGTCAAGAACAAGTTGGGGTTTATTGACGGCTCGATCCAACGTCCTTCAGGTGATGATTTCCTTTTAAACACTTGGATTAGAAATAATAACATGGTTATTTCATGGATTCTTAATACTATGTCAAGAACAAGTTGGGGTTTATTGACGGCTCGATCCAGCGTCCTTCAGGTGATGATTTCCTTTTAAACCCTTGGATTAGAAATAATAACATGGCTATTTCGTGGATTCTTAATACTATGTCAAAGGAAATCTCGGCCAGTATCATTTATTTTGAATCAAGACGAGATATATTGACTGATTTGAAGGAACGTTATCAGTAAAGTAATGGGCCTAGAATCTTTCAACTGAGGCGAGAATTGATGAACCTTACTCAAGGTTCTTTGTCTGTAAGTGCCTATTTTACCAAGTTAAAGACTATTTGGGATGAATTGGGGAATTTTAGACCTACCTGTAATTGTAACAGTTGTACTTGTGGAGGTATTAGGTCTCTTACAAATCATCATCAAATGGAATATGTCATGTCCTTTTTAATGGGATTAAATGATTCATTTTCCCAAGTAAGAGGTCAGTTGTTATTAATGGAACCTCTACCTCCCATAAATAAAGTCTTTGCCTTAATTTCACAAGAGGAGAAACAAAGGAATGTAGTGGTTAATACGGGAGATCCAGTTCTGTTCAATGTTAAGCATGATCATAATAAGAATAATCTTGGTAGATCTCAGAAAAAGGATAGGTCAATATGCACACATTGTGGATATCATGGTCATACTGTTGACAAATGCTATAAATTACATGGATATCCCCCGAGGTATAAGATGAAACAGAATAATCTTAATGGACCTGGACCTAATGGACCTAATGGGCTTAATTTTATGAATTCTACTAATCACTTCAGTTCTAACACTGTGAGTCAGGTTTCTGAGGGTACTACAAACACTCGGGGCATGGGAGAATTCATGCAGTTCTTGAATTCTACTCAATATCAGACCCTATTGAGTATGTTGAATGACCATCTTGGTGCAGCAAAGGACAGGGCAGAATCTGATGCTCCTCAAAATCAAGCATCAAGTATCTGTTTTAATATTTCGGTTAGTTCCTTACTTGGTCATTCGAAGTATTGGATAATAGGGGCCACATGCCATGTTTGTTTTAATAAATCCTCTTTTCTCAAGCTGAGACCAGTTAAGGATATGTTTGTGACTCTCCCTGACCAATCTCGATTGTTAGTAACCTATATAGGGACTGTGAGATTAAGTGACTATATGGTGTTGGAAAATGTTTTGTATGTACCTCAATTCAAGTTTAACTTGATAACTGTGAGTGCGCTAGTAAAAGGGAATAATGTGAGCCTCGGTTTCTTCTCTAATTCATGTGATATCCAGGCTGTCCATCTTTTGAAGATGATTGGCAGGGCTAGTCTTCATGGGGGATTGTATGTGCTCGATGCTGATTTTATGCCTTGTACTTCTAATTCTCATGCCATTGTGGCTCATGTTGTAAGTAAACATACTTGGCATAGTAGGCTTGGTCATGTTTCTTTCCAAAAGTTGGATAAACTGAAAACTTTGTTGAGATATAAAGATGCTGAAATTGTACCATGTTCGGTATATCCCTTAGCTAAACAAAGGAGACTATCATTTGTCTTTAATAATCATCTTTCTCAACATGCTTTTGATTTAATTCACTGTGATACATGGGGTCCATATCATGTGCCTACTCATGCTAGTTATAAGTATTTTCTTACAATAGTTGATGATTGTACACGATTCACTTGGGTATTCTTGATGAGACATAAGTCAGAAGCTAGAGATATCATTCCTAAATTTTTCTCTATGGTAGAGACACAATTTGATGCAAAGGTGAAGAAATTTAGGTCAAACAATGCACCCGAACTGAATTTTCATGACTTCTTTAGTGCTAAAGGGGTGGTTCATCAATTTTCCTGTGTAGAAAGACCTGAACAAAATTCGGTGGTAGAGCGTAAGCATCAACACCTCCTTAGTGAAGCTAGGGCATTGTTCTTCTAATCTTGAGTCCCTATTCAATTTTGGGGTGAATGCATTCTCACAACAACATTCTTAATAAATAGGACTCCTACTTCTTTATTGAAATATCAGTCTCCTTATCAGCTTCTATACCATTCACTAGTGGATTATTCATCTTTTAAGGTGTTTGGTTGTCTTTGTTTTGCATCTACTTTGTCTTCTCATAGATCAAAATTTTCCCCTCGAGCCACTGCCTGAATATTTCTTGGTTATCCTCTCGGTGTGAAAGGTTACAAACTATATGACATAGTTTCCAAGAAATTCATTATTTCTTGGGATGTTGTATTTCATGAAGAAGTTTTTCCTTTTCACTCCATTGCTCCCTCACAAGTGCTTATGGATCCTTTTCCTGATCTAGTCATGCCTCAACCAAGGCTGGATGTGCCCATCACAAATTCAATTGTGTCTAATTCTCCTTCTTCTTTGGTTGAAACCCCTAATAGTCCTACTATTTTTACACCATCAGTTCGCAAATCTACTCGTGTTGCTCGGCCCCCTACTTATCTTCAAGATTATCATTGTCATTTTTTAACTCAAACCTCAACCCCTCATACAACTTCTTCTTATCCACTAGCCCATTATGTTTCTTATTCTGATCTGTCTCCTTCTCATAGGCGCTTCCTTCTCAATGTTTCTTCCAATTTTGAACCCCAATTCTATCATCAGGCAGTACCCTATGCTCACTGGAGGGATGCCATAAAGGTTGAGTTAGATGCCATGCATTTAAATAACACTTGAACCGTCACCTCTTTGCCTCGGGATAAGCATGTTATTGGGTGTATAAGATCAAATATAAATCTTATGGTTCAATAGAAAGGCATAAGGCCCATTTAGTGGCAAAGGGATACACACAACAAGAGGGTCTGCACTTCTTTGACACTTTTTCCCCCGTAACTAAGTTGGTTACAGTCAAGGTTCTCTTAGCTTTAACTGCTGTTCATAGTTGGCCTCTTATCCAACTTAATGTTAATAATGCATTTCTTAACGGGGATCTTTTTGAAAAGGTATATATGGACCTTCCACTTGGGTATCGACCTAGACTTGCTGCTCTTACTCAGGGGGAGAAGCTAGTTTGTAAACTGAATAAATCAATCTATGGGTTAAAACAGGCTTCACGACAATGGTTTGTAAAGTTTTCTACCGCCTTACTTAAATATGGTTTTATCCAATCCAAGTCTGTCTATTCACTCTTGACTAAGAGTGGTGGGTCTTCTTTTGTGGCTTTTCTTGTCTATGTCGATGATATCATTATCACAAGTAGTGATACTGCTGCTATAGCTTCTCTTAAGGAGTTTCTTCATGGTCAATTCAAACTTAAAGACCTTGGGCGTCTAAAGTACTTCATTGGCCTTGAGATTGCTCGTTCATCTAGAGGTATTTTCCTGTCCCAGCGACATTATACATTATAGATTATTGAGGATACAGGCTTCTTATCTAGCAAACCAGCCTCGGTTCCTATGATTCCCAATGTTAAATTGAGTTCCATTGATGGTGAGTTGGTTGAGGATGTATCTGCCTATAGACGACTCATTGGTCATTTGCTTTATCTTACTATATCTCGTCCTCACATTACTTATGCTGTCCATAAGCTCAGCCAATATATTTCTCATCCTCGAAAACCACATCTTGATGCAGTCCAGCATCTCTTGAGGTATCTAAAGTCTTCTCCTAGACAATGACTATTTTTCTCTGCTACTTCTTCCTTGCAAATCCGGGCATTCTCATATGCTGATTGGGGCTCTTGTCTAGACACAAGACGTTATGTTATGGGCTTTTGTATTTTTCTTGGCGATTCCTTGATTTCTTGGCGGGCTAAGAAACAAAGTACAGTTTCTCGATCTTCTGCAGAGGCTGAATATAGGGCTCTTGCTGCTACCGCCAGTGAGATTGTATGGTTGCATCAGCTTCTTACTGATTTTCAAGTTTCTACTCTCACTCCTGCTCTCTTATTTTGTGATAATCAGGCTGCTGTTCACATTGCATCCAACCTGATTTTTCATGAGCAGACAAAGCACATCGAGTTGGACTGCCATTTTGTTCGCGATAAACTAGCAGCTGGTGTTTTCAAGTTGCTGCCCATTCGGTCTGCTCATCAATTGGCAGATTTGTTCACCAAGCCTTTACCAGCTCCTCAATTATCTCTTCTATTGTCCAAGATGGCTGTTATGAATATACATAGTCCATCTTGAGGGGGAGTATTAACATCAATTGTATTTTTGGTTTATTTTTTGTATTTTGTAACAGTAGATTTTAGATTGGATATTGGACTTATTAGTTAGTTTTATTACTTACTGTTTTGTTGTTGTTTTAATCAATGGCATTTCTGTAAATTAGTTCATAGGTTTTGGTCAATATATAAGACTGAGATCTATGAAGAGATCGATGAAGCATTTTTTACTCTGGTTCTCATTTCCTTAATATATTGTGTTTGAATAAATTTATTTTAATTGATGTTAACTGAAATTTATAATACTTGAATTTTAAGTTTTTTTTTTTTTTAAATCTAAATACTTTTAACATAAATGTAAACAATAATTGTTGTTGAAATACAATAATAAAATTTGTAACTAAGAATCGTCTTTAGGTGTCTAAGACTCTAAATACAAAAAACAGTTAGACAGCGTGGGTTGTTCGGGACTTCCAATAAATAAGCCATCTTAGTCAAAAATTGAAACAAGCTTACATAGAGTTTATGATATACTGGAGAAGAGAAATTACCCACTATTTATAGAGGGTTAGATAGTAGGTGACAAAATTTTCACATATTTAAGAATTGAAATTGTCAATATTTGTTTTGTCATTCAAGGCGAAGGCTTTGGAGATTAATTGGCATATGCTTGAATCGAGACCGCATTTAGAAAATCTTAAAAGAAATTTATTATTCTCTCGGAGAGTCTTCCATTCACACTCAAATGAGAGTTTTTTTAAGACAAGGAAATAGAACTATGCACAAGTAAAGCTAGGGCACACTTTGAGCAAAACTAAAGCCATAGAGAAAAACTAACACACAAAAGCTAGTACTCCCAACCACATGCACCACCTTAGCTTTATGCACATTCAAATCAGTACCACTCGAGAAAAAGGCGTGAATAATTTGTTCCTGCTCCTTGATAATTTGCTTAGGCAAAATGAACAAAGAAGCCCAATAAATATGAATAATGGAGACCACGGACCTAGCTAGTTGAAGAACATCCTCAATGGATAAGACCCAGCTCCTCAAGGGCAGAGTGAAAAATTTTATGTACGGTGGACAAAAATTAAATAGTATAAAAAAATTTAAAATAATATAATATTAAAAGAATATATCAATAAATTATACAATCGATACATTTTTATATTTCAATAACATTGCATAATAACATCATTATCAATTTTATTAAATATATATTTTTTAATATACACAATTAAATTGTCGTTCAATGATTAATCTTAAATTCGATTGCGCAATCAAATCTTAATAAGCTTCATGATAGACTGTCGTTCAATTATTGATTTCCAATTCAATTGCGTAGCTGAGTCTTAACAAATTTCATGACAGAAAATATATTTTATGTCATAATTTCAAATATGTAATTGACAAATTTGTAACACAAAATAGAAAAAATTAATCCATTTAATTAAATCATAGTTAAAAAAACGATCAAATGAGATTAATATACACAAAAGAAAAGTGGGCCAAATTTTTATATATCTTATTTTTAATTTTTGGCCAGTACTAAAAAATGCATTAGTAGTCGCCACCAACCACTGTGGCTAGTTGTTTTCGGCGATCAAAGACAACCGCCTGACATCCTTAGTTCCATCGACCAATGTACCCCAAAATTAGCAAAATCTAACGGTCAAATTTTTTATAGATTTAAATTTAAACTTTCAACCAAATCCAACACACGTAAACGCACTCATAGTCGCCACCGACCACCATGACCAATGATTTCTAACAATTAGAGGCAATCACCTAACACTCTTATTCTCATCGATCAATATACCTAAAATTTAAATTTTTTTTAAAAATTTAAGGTGAGTATTTAGAAAAAAAAAAAATTTATTAAATTATTATATATAATAGAATTTTTTTAAAATTCACGATGGACGATTGTCCACTCTTGACTGTACGTGGCTCCGTTGGTGTACATGTTAATTTGATGCAAGGTAGACAGATGCTTTCCTTGATGGCAACCTAAAGAATGAAGGCATACGTCGAAATCCCCGAGCTGTGCCAAACCAATGAACACCAAGGGACCCTATCACATGGAGACAAATGTTAATTTGATGCAAGGTAGACTGACGCTTTCCTTGATGGCAACCTAAAGAATGAAGGCATACGTCGGAATCCCCGAGCTGTGCCAAACCAATAAACACCAAGGGACCCTATCACATGGAGACAATAAGACATGAAACACTGATTTGATTGAGAAGACCCCCTCCTTTGCTGGTGTTCACTAAGAGAAGTTAGTCCTATCCACCAAATGAGTGGAATGCATAGGCTTCCACATAGCTGCTAGAGGAGTTGAATTGCCCGAGGCCAACACCAATCTCTATTAACAATGATCTCAGAAACCTAGTACTCAATAGATAATTCTATTTGATGTGGTAATTGACAACAGAACCTCTACTTCAAATGATTAGTAAAAAATTATTTTAGTTCGTGATACGGATCAGAGGCACTTCAAATGACGCAATGGAAATGGGCAGCGAGTCTTCCTCTAGTGTGACTTATGGCATCCGCTAGGAGTCTCTACTTCAAATGATTAGTAAAAAATTATTTTAGTTCGTGATACGGATCAGAGGCACTTCAAATGACGCAATGGAAATGGGCAGCGAGTCTTCCTCTAGTGTGACTTATGGCATCCGCTAGGAGTCCTAGTAGAGAGAGGTTCTGTCGTCAATCACCACATCAAATAGAATTATCTATTGAGTACCAGGTTTATGAGATCATTGTTAATAGAGATTGGTGTTGGCCTCGGGCAATTCAACTCCTCTAGCAGCTATACGGAAGCCTATGCCTTCCACTCATTTGGTGGATAGGACTAATCTTCTCTTAGTGAACACCAGCAAAGGATGGGGTCTTCTCAATCAAATCAGTGTTTCATGTCTTATTGACTCCATGTGATAGGGTCCCTTGGTGTTCATTGGTTTGGCACAGCTCGGGGATTCCAACGTATGCCTTAATTCTTTAGGTTTCCATCAAAGAAAGCGTGTGTCTACCTTGGATCAAATTAACATGTGCACAGACGGAGCCACGTATAGTAAAGTGTGGGCAACTGTGCATATTGGATTTTAAAAAAAATATATTATATATAATTTTTTAATTTTTTTGGAATGTCCACCTTAAATTTTTAAAAAATTATAAACTTTAAGTATGTTGGTCGATGAGAATAAGGGTGTCAGGTGTTATCTCTGATTGTTGAAAACCATCGACCACGGTAGTCGATGGCGACTGCGAGTGCATTTACGCATTTTGGGTTTGGTCAAAAATTTAAACTTAAATCTATAAAATTTGATTGTTAGATTTTATTAATTTTTGGATATGTTGGTCGATGGGAATAAATGTGTCAAGCGATTGCCTTTAATCGCCGAAAATCACCAGCCACAGTGGCTGGTGGCAACTGCCAGTACATTTTTCAATACTGATAAAAAATTAAAAATAAAATATATGAAAATTTGGCCCACTTTTTTTTTTTTGTATGTTTATCTCATTTGACCGTTTCTTTAACTGTGTTTTAATTAAATTAATTAATTTTTTTCATTTTTTGTTACAAATTTGTCAATTACACATTTGAAACTATAATAGAAAATATATTTTATGTCATGAAGCTTGTTAAGATTTGGCTACGCAATTGAATTGGAGATCAATGATTGAACGACAGTTTGTCATGAAGCTTATCAAAACTCGACTGTGCAATTGAATTGGAGATTAATGATTGAACGATAGTTTAATTGTGTATATTGGTGGATGCAATCCGTGGTTTCTTCTATTCGGTTGCTTGTTGAGGAAAATAAATGCAACGGTCATTTGTCTCATCCCCAAGGTCACTAACCCTGAGTTGCCATTACAATTTAGGCCTATCTCTTGTTATAACGTCTTGTATAAAGTTATTACTAAGATCCTGCCCAATAGGATTAAGCTAGTGTTTGCAGGTTTGGTGGATGAGACTTAAGCGGCATTTGTGCCAAGGCGGACTATTGGTGATAATGTCTTTCTAGCCCAAGAGTTGATTTTTCAATACCATTTCCATAAATGTCCTCCTCGCTATGCAATGAAGGTAGATTTAGCTAAAGCGTATGATACAGTGGAGTGAGATTTCCTCATAATGGTTCTTAATTTAATGAATTTCCCTCCACAATTTTGTTCTTGGATTTGTGAATGCATTATGACTCCCTGTTATTCAGTTAAGATAATGGGCAGGTTAATTGGTTTTTTTCCTGAGGGTTGAGTCTGAGGCAAGGGAACCCTTTTTCCCTTACCTATTTGTTCTTTTGATGCAAGTATTGCATGGTATTGTGCGCCAAAGTGCGATGAATTCGAATTTCTAGTTTCATTGGAAATTTGAGCAATTTCAGTTGGTGATGCTTATGTTCGCATATGACCTTCTTTTGTTCTCTCATGGAGACCAAGCTTCGGTAAGCTTATTGAAGTCTTACCTGGAGAGGTTCTCTGCTATGTCTGGTCTCAACACTAACTCTTCAAAGAGTGATTGCTTTGTTTCATGTACGGATAAATCTTTGAGAGAAGAAATATTTAATGCCTCGGGGTTTCGGAAAGGCAACTTGCCTATGAGATATTTAGGGGTGCCTTTGTTGTCCTCCAAACTTTCCTATGCTAGTTTCCAGACCATCATCGATAAAGTGAAAAATAGGATATGTTCTTGGAGTAGTAGGTTACTTTCCTTTGGGGGCGTCTACAATTGGTGCACTTTGTTCCATCTACCATCTACGTGTACTGGGCATCCATGTTTATCCTTCCAATGCAAGTGATCAGAGAGATAGAGTAATTAATCAGAAATTTCTTATGGAGTGGTAATGAGGTTGATTCTAATAAAGCGAAAGTGGCGTGGCGAGAGATTTGCTACCCTAAAGAGTAAGGAGGCTTAGGTATGAAGCCTCTTTATATTTGGAATCAAGCCCCGGTGGCTAAGTTAATTTGGCATTTGCTCTTAAAGGATAGGGAGTCCCTTTGGGTTAAATGGGTTCATTCATATCGAATTAAAAGGGAGTGTTTATGGTTGCTTAAAACACCTTATGCCTACTCATGGTATTAGAGGAAGTTACTTTCTCTAAGGGGTGTTATGAGATCCCAGTTTGGTTAGAGGATTGGGGATGGTCGTAGTACTTTCCTTTGGCATGATCAGTGGCACCCGTTAAGTGTTCTCACTTATCGTTTCTCTCGCCAATTGCCTTGACAATTAGGTATTGCAAGTTTAGCTAAGGTAGCAGATTTTATTGAAGATGGCTCTTGGATCTGGCTGAAGACTTCATTTTCCCTGGACTCTGACATGATTCACAACCATCTTCTTTGTCTTCCTCGTGTTGAGAGTCAAGACAAGCCATGTTGGCTTTCGACCTCGAATGGGGCTTTTACTGTCAAGGCCGCATTCCAGGATCTTCTAGTTCAGCGCCCTAGGGTTCCTTCGTATAGGCTAGTGTGGTCTTCTGTGGGTATCCCAGCCCATAAGTTTATTCTTTGGTTAACAATTTGGGAGCGTTTATCTGCTCTTGATCGTACTAACCTATTTTTGTCTTTCCTGAATAGATGTTTTCTTTGTAGGGCTGATGCAGAAAGTCATTGCCATCTCTTTTTTGAATGTCCATTTTCTCAAGAGGTGCTGGCTTTTGTTCGTAAAAAATTCAGTTGGCCATGGCATCGATGGGATACAAGTGTGCTCTGGGCAGCTGTTAGATAGAACTAAAAAGGGCCCCTAGTAGGTGGCTAATAGGTTGGTGTTTCATGCTTTAGTGTATTATATCTAAAAGGAATGTAACAACAGATGTTTTCAGGATTAGGAGATATCAACTTCTCAGTTGACACATCAAATCTAGTGTGCTATTTGGACCCGTATGTCGACTGTTCGTTTCAGGTCGTCTTTATAGAGTCATGCCTTTCATCATGTTTGGAGCCTTCCAAGAGTTTAGCCCCTTCTCCCATAAGGAATGGTTGTTTGTATGCTTATGGAAGATGGTTGGTGCGATCATGTATTTTCATGCTTGGTGCATGTGCATTTTGAACTCTTCTTCCCATGTTGTCTTGCTTTTTTGGGCTTGTGCTCTATTTAGTTATCCTTCTATGAGTGATCTTAGAGTAGTAGCTCTTTATAGTTTAGGTGTTCCTGACACCTATCTTTCGACTATTGTATATATTTTCTTTATTCCTTTATTTTTATTTGGTTTGGTCAAGAGGATAATTGTTGCTATGTTTCCCCTGATTTCTTTTGGCGTGGTCCGGGGTATGCCTTGGCTTAAGTTGTAGTCGCTTTGGCGTTGTTTTGTTTTTAATATTATTCTTTAAAAAATAAATAAATAAAAATAGATATTTAATAAAATTGATAATGATGTTATTATGCGAAGTTATTAAAATATGAAAATACGTTGATTGTATAATTTATTGATATATTTTTTTAATATTATATTATTTTAAAAATTTTATTTTATTTAATTTTTGTCCACCCTGGCTAAAATTTTTAACTCCATCCCTGATGGGCACGTGGGACGCGACCCACGTGCAGCTGTGGGTGGGTCGCAAATCCACGAGTTGAATGGGTATGATTAAAGTTTATACAATTAAGTGTATACAAATTTGTAAAAAATGATGGAGACTGAGGATCAAATTATCTCACATGTTAAATTAAAAACTAATTATTGAGTTTTAAATTTAATGTTAACTTGACTTGATACTAATTATTAGATTAATATGTTATTTAATATTAAAAATAGAAGACAATTAAAAGAGATTTATAGAAGTACGAGATTCCACAACCATTTGAATCTTCTCATTTGGTTGACTTTTAGGGTGTGTTTGATTGGAATTGTTTTTCATGAAAAAAAAATTTCCATGAAAAATATCACATCAATGAAAAATTTTCCAAACTTGCATGTTTGATTACTTAATATTTTTCATGAAAAATTTTCATTGTACAACATATTAAGGCATGTTTTGGCTCATTTTTCATAAAAAAATTACAACTAGGGGAGGAGGGAATTGTTTTCTATGGAATTGAAAAATATTTTTCTTTTCCAATTTTTTTCAATCAAACACACCCGACCCTTAGTAGATATTTTTGAGATTAAATCAACAAAAAGTTAACTGTTTTAACTAGATGCTCCCTCTTGCACTTGCTCTTTCTCTTCCTCCTTTTATTTTTCTCCTATGAATATTATCAATGAGAAAACAACCACAATTTTTTATTTAATTAGAAAATTAACTTCTAGATGAAGGAGGGGGACCTAATATTAGAGTTTCTTTAATAGACTCTCATATTAAGTAGTCTAATAACTTACAATAAGTTCACTACATATTTTTATATCACAGATAATGAAATGTTAAAATAAACCTAGAATTAGTTTCTAAAAACTTTATTAAATCACTTTGATGGGATTTATCGGTCTTATCAACTCATTTTTCACAATCCAAAGTTTCAATCAATGGTAACTCATTTATAGAAAAACACACACACACACACAAAAAAAAATTCTAACATTTGGTTTCACGCAAAGACATGAAAAGAGGAGAAATCAAACATGCTTAACATTGCGGATAGATTAATATTGCAAACTGTTTTATCTATAGAGGGTAGACGATTTGCTCATCCAATTTGAAGGCTCTATATGCATGGTATTGGATGGTAGCTAAATTCAATCATCAAATTCAAAACCTACAACCATGGGTTAAATAATTTACTCACTAAAATGGAGATATATAGTGGAGAAGGGAAAACCCTCAAATTCTTAGCTCCATAAAAAAGCCAGAAGAGTCGAATGATGCCTATTGGCTTGGCTTTACATAAAGACCCAAAAACTGAAAGGGTAGGCTCTGAAAATGGATTGATGCTGCCAATTGTAATTTTTCAAATTTCATGTGTAAGACCCGTTTCGACATAAGGTTGCCACGTAATTTAGATGAGTTTAAAATATCGAAAAGTAGGTTTGATAGTGAAATAAGTCATCGAGTAGACAAAAGGGAGTGCTTTGGAGCTTAGATATCAAAGGAAAATAATATAGTATTAATGAGCAATTTGAGAAGTGAGTTTTAGTATCGGAAGAAATTGGATCAATAACAGTTTTCGGTACAATTTTGGTTCAGGCCGAAAAAATGAATTGTCATGAGAGATTTTTGAAATGTCAACAGAACCCTTGAGGGAGCTTTATTTTGTAAGAAGAACAACCCTTGAGCGATTTCGAGTTGAATCGGGAAAGTTTGCAGTAGAAATGAAAATTCAGGCCTAAGTGTAAATTCTTAAAATTGCCCAAGGGAGGTCTAAAGGACAATTTTTTGAAGTCTTTGGGGATGAAATGAGGATTTTGAAACTTGAGGGTCTCATTGGAAATGATAGAAAAATTAGGGGCTTGATGAAAAGGGGCAAAGTGTAATAAAGGCAAAAGTGTGGGGCAAAAGTGCAATTCTGTAAAAAAAAAAAAAATAGGAGCTACCATAGCTGACCAGTAGCTAACAGGTCGCCGATTGATGCATTCAAGCATTGGGATCTCGAGAGGTCGGGTTAGGGAAGTTTAAAGACCAAAGCGTCAACGAGCACGAGAGGGGCCAAAAAATTGAGAAAATCGACTATGGTTCGGTCAGCAATGGCGTGGGCTGTAATCGGCCATTTGAGGCCGTTTGTCGCTGTTTTTGGGTCACCCAAGGGATGCTTGAGGCTTTAGAGGCATCAGGTAAGACAACCATGACCGATTGGAGGGTCGATTTTGCCTATAAATAGAGCCAGGGCTTGGCCTAAAATTTGGTACTTTGAAGCTAAAATCGAGTGTGAAACCATAGGGATTTTGTTTCCCATGAGCTGAGGAAGCTTTTTGGAGAGTTTGAAGCATTTTGGAGTGCGTTTGAAAGCTGTTCGAGGGTCACCGGAAAGTCGCAGGCAGTACCAAAATCGGCCTCTTTTTGGCCAAATCAAGGTGCTTCCGGCGGGTGTTTCAGGCCAAAAGGGACACCTTAGTGATCGAATTTAAGAGGGCAATCGGGTGGTGTTATCGGGGAAGGATTCCGGTGTCGGCCAGCGAGGAGCTCGCTGGAGAAGAAGGTACGCGTGGCCTTCACGCGCGGTTGCTACGCCCAGTTCACGCACCAGGCGTGTGGGAGAGAGTGCAAGTGAGGTATTTTTTGATTTTTTTGGGTATTATTCCTAAAAAATTATTTTAGTAATTGTTGTGTAAAAATATTTGGAAAAAAAGTTGTGGAGATATATATTTTGGAATATTAGTGAGGAAAAATGGGAGAAAATTATGAGGAAAAATAGGTTCTGATGCCTATTTAAATGAATATGATTATTAGGGTGCTTTGAGGTTTAAGGTGAAATGACTTGTGCAAATTTTGAGGTTGTCACGCAAATCGAGATAGTACACGCTTTTCGAGAAAATTCGAGTTATATCTAAATGTGAGTGGTTCTACCGGAAAATTTGGTTTTGTTGCACGTAAATGGGTTACTATGAGTGTTCTAACTTGAAAACATGGTTTGGTGAGGGTTCTTACCCTATACTTGATTTGATTACTTGCAAAGGTTTTGTTGCATGTGAACAGTTTTAACCTGTGATGGTTGTTTTTGTGAGGGCAGTTCGTCCCTAAATGTTTTATGCATGTGCATTAAATTTTGTGCATAAATTATGTACATAAAATGTTGAGTTTACATGATGCATGGTTGGTGTTGTGGCATTGGCATGTTTATGTGTTGTCAACCTGTGTGTGGCACTTAAGTGATAGCACTAGGAAAACGTGCCAAGGGAAAATACTCATTTGTAATGGGGGCTGAGATTGGACTTCACCCTTGCGAGTCAATAAGTGGTGGGGCTGAGAGTGAACACCACCCTGGACTGGCTCAAAGTGGCGAGGCTACGAGTGGATACCACCTCGGGTCCATTGAGCGGTAGCATTGTTCCCAAGGTGGACATGGATTCCCATGAATAGTGTTGATCATCTTGTGGCCAGGGTTGTAATACCCCGTATTGGCATAAGGTTACCACATAATTTCAAGGAGGTTGGGATACCGAAAAGTGGTTGGAAAGAGCAATAAGTTGCCGAATCGACTACAGGGAACGTCCCGAGGCTGAGATTTCAAAGGAAAATGATCATTGTTAAACATCCCAAGATAGGATTTTTAGTATCGAAAGAAATCAGATCGGAGTTAGTTTTCGATACAGCTTTGGTTCGGGTTGAAAAACTGAATTGTCGACAAGAAGCAGCTCGAAATTTAGATGTTTAAAAGAAAGGATATATTATTGACGAGTGTCCCGAGAATGTCTGGTATAGGCTATAGTTGTTTTTAATAAAAGATATTATATTTTATCATGTTAAAAAAAAAATCAGAATTTGGAACGTGAGGCATGGCCGCCACACCTGCCACCGTCACCGTCAAATCAACGACTAGGGCATGGTCGAGCCTGGCATGGACGTGGGGGTGGTCTCTAGCTCACGCTACCCCTTGTCATTGGTTGAGAGAGGCTCAGATTTGGCTATAAATAGCTGAGTTTTGGTTGAGGGTTTCCATCAAAATTCATAGGCTTAGATTGAGAATTTGGGAAGGAATTGGAGCGTTTTGATCAGGGGCTTTTGTTCCCCAAGTTGTGAGAAGTAATTCTGGAGATTTTGAGAGTTTTTGGAATGGTATAAGGGGTGTTTTTGCAATTATATAGTTAGTTGCCTATACATACATGTATACATATTGAGTAAGGGTTTAAATCAATTTGTAGAGTGAACGATTGAATGATCTAATAAGGGGCTTTTGGTCGCACGGCTATGGGAAAGTAGTCTGAAAAGTTTCATGTCAATCGGAGTTCGATTCAGAGATTAATTTGGTTCACCGGAATTCGGTGGCAAGCGGCTTGGGTGAATTGTTTTCGACCAAATCACAGGCTTCCAGTAGTGTTTTTCGACAAAGAGGAGTACCATTGGGATCAACTAAGGGGGAGGATCAGCCCTGTGTCGTCGGTTTGATTTTCTGGTGTGCTGGCGCCAAAGAAGGTGATCGAAGGTAATTTTTATATTTTTTAAATATTTAAAATAAAAGAAATTCAAGAAAAATATAATTAAAGGAAATAAAATTATGGAAAAATGTCTAGAAATTTAGGAAAAATGAATATTTTATTTTGATGAATTTTTATGTTGGAAAATTCTTGAGAAGATAATTATTTTGGATTTTTGAAAGGAAAGGTAAATGGAAAATAAATATGAGGAATTTTTAGAAATTTTTGAGAAAATTCCAAAAGGATAAGGAATTTATTTTGTGAGTTTTCCTGATTTTCATGGAGGAAATTCGAAGAAAATAAAGGAGAAATAAATTTTCTCAAGGAAAAGAAATTATGGAAATCGGAGAAAATAGGAGACAAATTTGAAAATTTTCCAAAAAATTCCAAAGGATTATAAATATTGTTTTATGAATTTTTGTGGAGAAAAATTTAGAAAAATGCCTGAATAGATATTTATTTTGAATTATCAAGAGAAAAATAGGAAGAAATTAGAGGGAAAATTATGAGAAAATAGATATTGATTTTCCTTTGAATGCATATGATGTTTAGGGTATCGTTGAGGCTCAATGTTGAACTATAGCACACCGGTCGCATGGTCGCGCGTGCGTGCCTAGTCGAGCACATGCGGCCGCGTGATTGGGCGGCCGCGCGTATGCGGCCCACGTGGCCGCAGACGCCTGCTAGGTTTTAAAAAACCCATCTGCTTTGCTTATACGCGGGTTTGATCCCGCGACCTCTCCCTCCTCCTTGGCACTCCCGACCATCTCTCTTACAACCCTCCTTGCTTCTCATCGCAATAAATTTATTTTTAAGGCATTTTCAGTTTGCAAAATTTCATTTTTGATATTTTACTCTTGAGTAATAAAATGGTTTTGATAATGACTATATGAAAATCAATATATGAAAATCAATCTATGTGGATTATATGAATGAGAAAATGAATTTTTAGTATATAAGTCTTAAAGCAAGATATGAAATCCTTTAGAGGAAATATTGAGTATGGCTTGTTGAGAGAGATTTGTTTCAAAATATACTTTTGATAATCTCAACTTGCTTTCAAAATAATCAAAATGAGCTTTCAAAATAATCAAAATGAGGATTCAAAAGAATCAAATGAGGATTTGATAAATTTTTAATCTTTTCAAAAGGATAGTCGACTATGTTTTTCATTCTGTTGACTATGCCTGAAAATAGTCGACTATTCTGTTTGATCTGTCGACTATTCAAGGCATCTGTCGACTATTTTAGCATCTGTCGACTATCGAGTAAGGATAGTCGACTATGCCTTTTGGTCTGTCGACTATTTTTGTTCATAAGTTTAAAAATTTTCTTCACATTTTTGCATCTGTCGACTATTGGAATGTGTCTGTCGACTATTGAAAATTTGTGTTATAAGATAGTCGACTATTCGTTTTGTCTGTCGACTATTTCTTGCTTTACATGTAAAAATAGTCAACTAATCATTTTCTCTGTCGACTATTGTGTTTCATAGAATTTTATAACGGCTAGTTTTTCAACTCCAACGGTCATAAAAAGGGCTAGTTTCTTCTTCAATCTGTATGGATGCTTATATATACAACTCGTGGATGATCAAGGAAAGGCTAATGGATGGGAACGAGTTGATCTAAAGAGTTCAATCATTTTTACTCGAGCTTATAATATTTGCGCCTTCACTGTTGTATTTTCTCTCCAAGGCTTTGTTATTCTATCATTGTAAATTTATTATTAAGCCTTGTTTTCATTGTGAGAGAACTTGTAACTAAGAGTGTTAACTCTTAGCTTATCTCTTTCATTTGTATCGTTGTTATTTTCCTAGCTTGTGTAGCTAGAGGGCCCATTTGAGTGGGAGGTTGTATTTCCTAGTCTCGGACTAGAGGACCTACTCGGATTGAGTAGGGGGTTGATAGTGGATGGTTTGAAAAATCCTTAGTGAGGAGCTAAGGTAGTGGATTAGGCTTGGGTTAAGCCGAACCACTATAAATCTTTGTGTTCTCTCTTGCTTATGTTTTTTGATTTGTTTATCATTGCTAGCTTTTCATTATCCTCACTTGCATTGAATTTTTATTTTCAATCGAAAGGATTTCAAAGTTTTAAATCAAGTTTTTAAAATAACCAATTCACCCCCCTCTTAGTGTGTGCCATAGCACTTCCTGGTCTAACAATTTTAATGCAATAACTTTCATAAATTAATCGAAATTTATTTATTTCCATCTTTCCTTATTTTCATAATGCCTTAAAATAATTAAGTACTAATTTCCTCAAAATAACATAAACTATTATTTCCCCTTATATCCCCAAATATTCCATAACGACCTCAAATAATTTCGAATAATTACCAAAACTCACTTGATAAATTTTAATTTTCCTCCAATTAATTTCTCACACCCAAATTCACATTAATTCACAAATAAACTGGTCGTTACAATTGGCATATCTTTTGTGTTATTCATGTGGGATATCGGGATGTCAACCTGCGTTACGGCACTTGAGTAATAGCACTAGGGAAACGTGCCAAGGATCAATTCCTACCTATGATGGGGGCTGAGAGTGGACACCACCCTTGCGAGTCAAAAGTGGCAGGGTTGAGAGTGTACACCACCCCGGGTCGGCTAAAGTGGCGGGGCTAAAAGTGAATACCACCCCAGGTTTCTTTGAGCGACAACATTGTTTCCAAGGTGAATGTGGATTCCTAGGGATAGTGTTGATCATCTGGTGGCCAAGGTTTGTGTTGATGAGACCCAGAATGCCTTTGAGTGGAAACGTAATGATGACGGGGTGATATTCGGGTTCATGCATTGATGTTGCCCCTCTTAAGCTAGGGTTATGTTATACCAATATGTCAGTGTGATTTGGTTGCCTCTAGAGAGATTTTCTCTTTCCCTGTGGTATGGGTTAAGCACTATATGGGATTCTCTTGGGCTGGGATGTGTTGAGATATGTCAGTTTTGTTCATGGTCTTGCATATATCACTGAAATATTTTTGAACTCTCACTTAGATGATTCAACATCTAATTTGGATTATGTCCCTGGAATATTCAAACGTTCCAGGTGAAAGCAGTGACACCAATTGGTTTAATTGAATAGTTATGTGTAATATATATATATATATATATAATATAATACATTATAATAAACATGTAAATATAATATATATATTATAACTTAATACATATACTCAATGGAGTGCATGCTTGAAGCATGTATATAATATATAAGTATATAATATACCATATAATATATCATATATATATACATAATATATAATTTAATAACACTCAATTGCTTGCTTGTAGGCATGAAGAAGGTGGGGTTGGAGACTCAAATTGAATTGAAGAATGAAGAATTCAAACTCAATCCATGAAGAATTCAAACCCAACACATGCCCATTAAATTGAAGGCCTAAGGTCCAACACATGTTTAAGGCCCAACTTGAGCAAGCTCATGGAAGACATCATTTGGAAAAGGCCCAAACATTTTTTTTTTAATTCTAATGAAGACCAAAAACCCAATTGTAGAAATTTATTTTTTTATTTTTAAATATTTGTTTTATGAGTGCTTTATTAGGTGTGTTTTTTATCTAAAATCCATTTAACTATTAGGTGTATATTATAGTTAAAATCTATTTAACTTTATGAGTGCTTTATTAGGTGTGTATTTTAGCTAAAATCCATTTAACTTTAAGTATGTAAGTGCCCATTAGATATAATTATGTCTAGTTAAATAATTGAAATTGTGTGGTTTATATTGCATCTTGTGGGCTATAAATAGCTTACTTGATTGCATTTGTAAGAGTGATTATTATTCTTGAATCAAAACTTAGTTGTTTTCTTAGAATTCTCTCTTTGAGAATTGCTTTTGTTCTCTCTTATTTTCTCTATTATTTTCTCTTGTGATCTTACTTTCTTTCTTTCTTCTCTTGAATTCTTATATCATTTATTGTTACTTTATTATCCACCACCTAAATGGCCGGTTAATTTATGCCTTTAAATTTCTGCAATTTTAATTCTTGTCTTTTAATTATCCACCGCCTAAATGGCTGGTTAGTTTCTGTTATTTTAATTCTTGTCATTTAAATTCTATTATTTAAATTATATCATTTAAATTCCTGTCAATTAACTTTCAAATGGAGATGAGTAGTTAAATTTAATCTTGGGTTAAGGCAAGGACAGTGTCCAACGCCAATGATTTTCAAAGAAAACTGCACTTTAAATGAGTAATATTAATTTAAATTTCAGTATGAGTGTATTTTAATTATTGAGAAATCACTAGATTTGAATTGGAGCGTAAGCCTAACTTAGAGCTTTCATGTCACGCATGAAAGTTACTAGAACTAGAAACGCTATCATACCCAAACCCGGATAATTAATTTGGTTATTTTGTGTATTGATTGCAATTGAATTTATGATAGTTGCTTAAATTAGAATCATGCATATCATGTATGAGGATTACTTAAATTAGAACTATCATCATCTCTAATTACATTTAATAACAAACCCTCATATCTGAAATTAAATTAATGTTGTTAATCTTTTCTGATAAAATTTGAGAATCAATGGGTTGGCGCTAAAATTGTCTTAACTCAAGTGCTATCCAATTTCATATTCTCACATTTAGTATTTATTTCAACTTCTGCCTTACTTTATTTCCTAATATCTGTTATCTAAAAAAAAAAACCATAAAAAAATCTTGTTGACAATTTGTCCAAATGCGTGTGCGTGTGTGTGACATTCTTTTTCTTTTGCCATAAATAAATCTTTTAGTGAACAACCTGGACTTATCCAAAAAATACAAATTTAAATTTGGACTACAACTGCACTCATACACTGATGAGTATAAACCTCTCACCAAAAATAAAGAAAAAAATTATAAAAGTTTTACTGTGTTTTTTTTATTATGTTTTAATTGCAGGATAAGAGTGCAACCAAATTTTGGCGCCGTTGCTAGGGAGATTGAGGCAAAAACAAAAGAAAAAAAAAAGAATAAGCATCTCCTTATAAATTTGGTAACTCTATTTTTTTTTTCTTTTTACTTTATTTTTGTTTGTACATGGTGTATGATACTTAGGTCAGGTAGAACTGTAGAATATCAATCACTCATGTCTCAACACAACGAGAACATGCCACTTGCACACAACATGTCTGCACATGGTAGTGACCACGATGACCTTGATCCCATTGATTAGGAAATGATCAGACCCCTTAGGGAGTATCTTCATCCTCCTAGGCAAACAACTCCCTCATGCATTATTCTTCCCATCAACCATCATAGGTATAATTTCAAGCCTGTCACCATCCAACTGTTGCCAACTTTCCATGGCACGGATTCTGAAAACCCATACACCCATATGAAAGAGTTTGAGGAAGTGTGTAGCACCTGCATGGATCATACAGTGAATGAAGATGTCATAAGATTGAAGCTCTTCCCATTTTCACTGAAGGATAAGGCTAAGATGTGGTTGAGCACTCTTTCACCTAGGTCCATAGGAACCTGGAAGGAAATGCAAACGACATTTTTGAAAAAATATTTCCCAGTCAATAGGACTGCCACCCTTCAGAGGCAAATCATGAATTTTGTGTGCAAACCCAATGAGAACTTTGCTCAAACTTGGGAGAGGTTTAAGGACCTTCTCCATGCTTGCCCACACCATGCTTTTGAACAATGGAGAATGGTCAGTTTCTTTCATGACGCTCTTAGTCCTCAATTGAAAATGCTAGTGTCCACCATGTGTAATGGTGAGTTTTATGATAAGACTCCAGATGAAGCATTCCAGTTCTTTAATACCTTAGCAGAAAACACTAGAAACTGGGAGATTGGACCAATATCTTCTAATAACTTAAGAGAAAATCCACAGTCTAGAGGTAGGTTTCAACTGAGTGAGAGTGATGATCTGAATGCTAGGATAACTGCCTTGACAAGAAAAATTGAAAGCCTAGAAATCAAGAGAACACAGTCTGTTAATCAAGTGGAAGTAAAATGTGCAGTTTGTGACACAACAAAGCACAAAACTGAGGAATGTCCTACATTATCTACTTTCAAAGAGGTATTGTATGGACAAATAAATAATACACATCCTCACAATTTTGAGGGTAGGCACAACCAAAATCAAGGGGGAAACTATTACGGGCAAAACCAAAATTACAACTCATATCACCCTAATAATAGAAACCACCCAGATTTTTCTTGGAGAAATGATTTTGCAAATCATTCTCAACCACCCTTCCCTGCCTAACAATCTTTCCAACCAAATCAAGGTTTCTCATCCAACACTTACCAGCCACCTCATAGGAGACCTTTAGAGGACACTCTGCATCAATTCATCCATAGCCAAACAGGAATCAATAATCAAGTTGCCAAAACTCAGGAGTAAACAAACAGAGCCATAGAAGATATTAGGAGCCAGTTGACCAAGTTAACACAACATTGAGTGTGAGAGAACCCGAAAGGTTTCCATCCCAAACTAATCCTAACCCAATTAGGCAAACCAACCAAGTAGAAGCTTCAAATAGTGAAACCAACACTCATGAACAAGTGCAAGCAGTGACTACCCTAAGAAGTGGAAGAGTAATTGAAAAACCAACTGATCCTAGGATAAACCAACCTGCTGCTAAAGAGGAAGAATCAAAAGATCATGAATCGACCATGGAGAAAAATGAAAAAAATGAGAAAAATGAAAAACAAAAAGAAGATGGGAAAGAAATTCAAAACAAACCCAAACCACATTTTCCACAAATGTTGAATCATTTGAAAAAAATGCAACAAAATGAAGATATATATGAAGTGTTTAAGCAAGTGAGAATCAATATCCCACTGTTGGATGCAATCAAACAAACACATTCATATGCAAAATTTTTGAAAGATCTGTGCACTGTCAAAAGAAAAACAAATGTGCATGAAAAGGCATTCCTGACCGAACAAGTCAGCACCATTCTCCAATTGAAAACTCCTCCCAAATACAAAGACTCAGGCTATCCAACCATTTCATACATCATAGGAAGTCAAAAGGTTGATCAGGCACTCTTGGATTTAGGAGCTAGTGTCAATTTGTTGCTATATAGTGTGTATTAGCAATTAGGATTAGGTGAGCTCAAACCCACTAGAGTGACCCTTCAGCTGGCTGATCAATCAGTCAAAGTTCCACGAGGAATTGTGGAGGATGTTCTAATACAAATTGATAAGTTCTACTTTCTGGTGGACTTCATCATTTTGGACATGCAGCCGCATCAGGGGCCTCAGCCTCCTGTGCTAGTCATCTTAGGTCGACCATTCCTTGCCACATCAAATGCCATCATCAACTATAGGAATAGAATCTTGAAATTGTCATTTGGAAATATGACTTTGGAAACAAACATTTTTAGGGTTTCCAAACAACCTAATGTGGAGAATGAGACTAAAGAAGATGATCTGATACAGACATTGAGTGAGGAGTACATTAATTGTGAATTTTCTCAGGAAAATTTTGAGTTGGAGGAATTTATGGAGCAGCAAGATTGCTCTCGAGAGAAAACTGAATCTGTCTTAAGCTGCTCATCCGCACCTGAAAGGAAACCATTGCCAAACAACCTTAAGTATGCATTCCTAGGTGAATGAGAATATTTACCGGTGGTGATCTCATCAAGTCTGAATCCTCAACAGGAGAAACAATTGCTGAATCTATTAAAGACAAACAAGAAAGTTCTAGGTTGGACTATAGAAGACTTGCATGGCATTAGTCCCTTAATTTACACCCACAAAATTTTCTTGGAAGAAGGTGCAAAGCCGGTGAGACAGATACAGAGAAGGTTAAACCCAAACATGAAGGAAGTGGTTAGGGGGGAGGTGTTTAAGCTCTTAGATGCTGGCATCAACTACCCTATATCTGATTCCAAATGGGTTAGTCCAACTTAAGTTGTACCTAAGAAGTCAGGAGTCACTATGATAGCAAACGAGAACAATGAGCTCATTCCTATACGCATCCAGACTGGATGGCAGATGTGCATAGATTACAGGAAGCTCAACTCTGTGACTTGGAAGGATCATTTTCCGCTCCCATTTTTGGATCAGGTGTTAGAGAGAATAGGAGGACATGCCTTCTACTACTTCTTAGATGGGTATTCTGGGTACAATCAGATTGAAATTGACTTAGAGGATAAGGAGAAAATCACATTCACATGTCCATTTGGGACATTTGCTTACAGACGAATGCCATTTGGTCTGTGTAATGCCCCTGCAACCTTTCAAAGATGTATGATGAATATTTTCAGTGAATTGGTTGAGAATGTGGTAGAAGTCTTTATGGATGACTTCTCAGTGTACGGAGACAAATTTGAGAGTTGTCTAGAAAATTTGGAGAAAATTCTGGTTCGGTGCAAAGAAACGAATTTAGTGCTAAATTTGGAGAAGTGTCATTTCATGGTTACTCAAGGAAGTGTCTTGGGACATATTGTTTCTTCCAGGGGTATTGAGGTTGATTAGTCCAAGGTTGAGTCAATTCAAAATTACCCGCCCTAAGGAACGTGAGAGAGGTTAGGTCTTTTCTTGGTCATGCTGGTTTTTATAGGCGATTTATCGCTTCATTAGACCTTTATGCTGCCTCCTAGCTTTTGACATACCTTTTGAGTGGAATGGTGAGTGTCAAGTTGCTTTTGAGAAGTTGAAGAAATCACTCATTTCCGCACTTATCATTCAGTCCCCTGATTAGTCCTTCTAATTTGAACTTATGTGCAATGTTAGAGATCACGCAGTAGGAGCTGTGTTAGGGCAGAGGAAGGATAAGAAACCTCATGTGATATACATTGCTAGCAAAACTCTTAATAAGGCACAAAAGAATTATACCACTACAGAGAAAGAGTTACTAGTAGTTGTCTTTGCCTTGGACAAGTTTCGATCTTACCTCATAGGGTCATTAGTGATCATTTTTACTAATCACGCTGCTATGAAGTATTTGTTCACAAAGCAAGATGCAAAAACCCTGTCTCCTCCGATGGATCTTACTCTCGTAAGAGTTCATCATTGAAATCAAAGACAAGAAGGGAGTAAAGAATGCGGTGGCTGATCATTTGTCAAGGATTCCAGGTCAAGATCTCACACAATTTGATGAACCAATCAATGACAATTTCCCTGATGAGCAACTGTTTGAAGTGAATGTTATTCATGCATCATCTATTATCCCTTAGTATGCCGACATTGCGAACTACCTGGCAACTGTTTTGATCCCAGACCATTGGAGTAAGATAGATAGGCATAAATTCTTCAGAAAAGTCAGAACCTTTTTTTGGGATGAGCCCTACCTCTTCAAGTATTGTCCTGACCAAATCATCCGTAGATGCATACCCAATCATGAGCAATAGAGTGTCATTAATTTCTATCATACTTTTACATGTGGAGGCCATTTTTCTGTCAAGAAAACAGTTGCAGAAATGTTTTAGAGTGGATTTTATTGGCCGACACTGTTCAAGGATGTGTACAAGTTCTGTTCAAGTTGCGATCGATGTCAAAGGTTAGGAAGTCTGTTTGTAGAAGTTTTTAACTGTTGGGGTATGGATTTTATGGGCCCATTTATCAATTCATTTGGTCGTGAATACTTCTTACTTGCCATCGACTATGTGTCCAAATGGGTCGAAGCAATCCCGGCTAGAACAAATGACCACAGGACTGTTGTGAAATTTTTGAAAGAAAACATATTTAGTCGATTTGGGATACCACGAATGATCATTAGTGATGGGGGTTCCCATTTTTGTAATAAAGTTGTGGCAAGATTAATGAAGAAATATGGTGTACTGCACAAGGTTGCAACACCATATCATCCCTAAACCAATGGTCAAGCCGAGTTAGCTAATAGGGAGATTAAGCGCATATTGGAAAAGACTGTTGTTGCTAATCGTAAGGATTGGTCCTTAAGACTAGTAGACGCTCTTTAGGCGTACAGGACAGCTTACAAAATAATTTTAGGAATGTCAGCTATAGGCTAGTATACGGTAAATCTTGTCATTTGCTGGTGGAAATTGAGCATAAAGCATATTGGGCAATTCAAAAGATCAACAAGAGTCTAACTGAAGTAGGCCTATCTAGGAAGCTCCAATTTAATGAGCTCGAGGAAATTCGAAATGAGGCATTTGAAAATGCACGATTAGCCAAGGTTCGCATGAAAGAGTTATATGATTGGCACATCATTCAAAAAAGCTTTCAAGTAGGGCAACATGTACTCTTGTACGATTCTCGATTGCATCTATCCCGAGGAAAATTGAAGTCTCGATGGGTTGGCCCCTTTGTAATCAAGTTCATCTCAGAATATGGGGCCTTTGAGATAGAAAATCTGGAGTCAAGAGAACTTCTTACAGTCAATGGTCATAGGTTGAAACCATAACAAGGTAGTGTTGAGGAGAATGAAGGAGTTGTGGATTTGGAAGATCCACCATCATCTGATAAGTAAGGGAAGTTTCATGTTGTCTGGGAATCTGACGTTAAAAGACCACCTTTCCATTTAGGTTAAATGGATGTCTCTAGATCTGGGACATTAAAAAAAATAAATAAAGAAGTATAAAAAATATATATATAAATTGTTTCTTTTCTACATTACTTAAATAATGTTTCTCTGTGTGCAGTCTAAATAAATTTTTTGCATACGAGTTCATGCATTGAAGACCGCCAGGTATGCCTATCTTTTATCCTTTTATTGCCGATTGAGGACAACGCGCAATTTAAGTTGGGGGGTAAGGTGTACTTAAGAGTTGATTTATTAGTGTTTGAAATTGATCAATTATGCAAATAATTTTGGTTGAGTTGATAATATTGTCTTGTGTTGTATATATGATTTTATTGGGCCCCTAAAAATTTAACCAAATAATAATAATAATAATAATAATAAAATTAAAAAAATAATAATTAAATTAATTATTATTATTTTTTTAAAATTGAATTGAGAGAGACAGAATTGACGCTAGTGGTAGCCATTTTTCTCGAGCAGTGCAATCACATTACCCTATAAAGAAAGAGGCACACTGCCAGATGTTGAAAAATGAGGCACCAAGTGTTGAAAAAAGAAACGCCAGATTCACCCTGCAATTATGGCATGCCTCGAGCCGAATATAAAATAGTGATGCTCATTGCTCTATAAAAGACTCCATAGTTGTATGCGGCAAGCCATACTTCTTTGAGCTCAATCTTCTCTCCTTTGTGTTATTCTCCGATTAGGTACTCTCATTTCTTATGAAAAGTTTATAGTTCTTTACTTTCTTCTTATTATAGTTTTTTTTTTACAAAAAATGGATCTTTATCTCTCAAAAATTTGCAAGTATTATCCATCTCTCCCATAGAATGATTTGAAAAAATATTTATGCTGCTAGGTGTGAAAGACTTAGGCTGTTGATGCGTAATAACATCCCTGAAGATATTTGTTGGCTGATCGAAGAAAAAGTTCGATTAGTTGGCGAAATTTCACCTAGTTTTAAGCACTTTCCAGGCTTGGGGAAGAGTAGTTTTGCGAAAAAACAAAGAGCGAAAAGAGCGAATGGTTGTCACAAGTGTGCTCGTTGGACCTGTAACACACGATGCAAATATGTGGGGTTTACGTTCGTAAATCGAGAAGATAAAATTAGTTTCATAAAGGATGGACTGAGTAAGGAGTCTTTGGATGATATCCGATTGACTCTTGAGACACATCCATGTGGAATAGTGCAAAGAGAACTTCTTGCTTTATGAACCCAGTTCATAAGTGACCACCAACGCTATAGTCTTGAGAATCTGACTAAAAATGACCCTGTTTGCCAATCTATAAGAAAATTGGATGGGAAGTCTATCCCCACTTCATAGAAAGTGTTTAAGCCATTTCTAAACATAAAACCAGAGGAAGATGTGAGCCAGAATCACAACTACTTGTACATATGCATGATTTTTGTTTGTATTTATTTCTTGTTGAATTTTTGTATAGCTACTTTTGATCGTCAAACCTCTTTCCAGGGCATACAAAAGGAACAAACATGGAAGGCCAGTTAGTTCGTCGAATCAATACCATATGTGTACTTTGTGGCTCTCAACTTTGGAACGATATTTGTTATGCATTTGCAGCAAGCGAACTAGGTCAAAAATTAGGAGAGAAAAAAATTAATTTGGTATATGGAGGGGGAAGTCATGGATTGAATGGTTATGTTTCACAAGCTGCACATTTTGAAAAATCATCTGTGGCAAGTGTAATGCCAATCCCTTTGGTTGAACCACATATTTTCGAGATTACACGCGTTAACTTATAGAAACGACTTCTATGTCTGAGCGCATGGCTTGTAAAATTTATTAGTTAGACATCTTCATTGCTTTACCAGGAGGTTTTGGAACATTTGAAGAAATCTTTTGTATAATCTCTTGGGCTAAGAGTAATCTTCTTACCAAACTTATTGGACTTTTAAATGTTAACCATTTTTTCAATGGGCTGTTCTCTTTTCTTGATCAGGTTGTGGACCAAGAGTTCATTTCTCTTTCAACAAGAAAGATTCTCATTTCTGCTTCCACCATTGAGGAGCTGCTAGAGAAATTACACGCTTATGTTCCACAGCACGATCCTTATGAGCCTCGGATAGACTGGTCTAAGGCAATCAGTAACAAGCACCAAAGGGGTTCGATTAATTTAGATTTATCACTATGAGGAGTGCTCTTTGTTAAGATGGCTGAGTATAAGAAGTACTTTTTGTACTCTTGAGACACATCTAATTATTATATAACTTGCAGAATTTTTCTTGGTTGTGTTCCTAAAAAAAAAATAATTAATTAATTAAAAAAAAGACCGTGGAATGTTATTAGGCAAGTCTATGATAAGATGACTGAGTAAGGAGTACTTTTTGTACTCTTGAGACTCATTTTGTTTATCTTATGACTTGCATGAAATTTTTATTTTGGTGTGAAAATATAAATATATATCTATATGATATGCTCATTTGTTTGTTTAAGTTTTAGCAGTTCATAGTAAATTTATAGACTCGTGGAGTAAATTTATAGACTCGTGGAGTTATAAGTATTCCTAACAACCCTATTTTATTACTGCAATTTAGATTGGGGGGTGTAAGGTCTAATTATGAATTATCTGGTTCATGTTTAACTATGAGTTTGCTATTACTTGCTTGTAGTCTTGTGTGAATTGATTATCTTTATCTGCTCTTATTAAAAAAAAAAAATTGTGTGTTTTAAATAACGCTATTCCTAAAGCTTTGGAGTTATGCACTGATAGTTGGTTAAGTTTGCAATACGAAACATGAATGCATTAATTTCTTATTTGAAAATGTATATATATTAGAACAAATAATTTGCATTCATTGGGTATTCAAAATTTAAAAATTGGTTATCGGTCATAAAGTCAAATGTAACAGTAATTAGCTGATTAGTACACTGTATGATCTCAAAATAGAAGTGGAGACTATTACCCAAGTGAGTGTTTGAGCCTAATAACCGTTAATTCTGAGTGAAATAACACTTACTCTAAATATGTTTTATTGTTTATCTCATCTTTTCAATGGCTTCAAAACATCAATTCGCTTTGAATGTCTAATATAATAGCGGATGAATTTGACTGGTTTCAAATTCTGAATTAGATGACTGTGTAACATCGTTTTGTAGAAACATGATAGGGGGATCAATTTCTTTTATTTTGGGCCTATTAACCTTTTTCTTTATTTACATTAACCTCCCTTGCTAGCCTATGTGAGCCATTTGTAGTACAATTTCTTTCGTTACCCTCGTTTAACCCATAACCATATGAATCTTGTCCAACCTAGTGTGTTTTTTTTTTTGGGAATTAGTCTATCTAGCTATTTTCATATTTAAAAAAAAGAAAAAAAAAAGAAGAAAAAAAGTGAAAAAAAGAAAAATTCTCTTAGCTATTTAGCACAATTGTTTCAAAATAAATTCTGAAAAGAAACAAATTCTCGACACACCCTTTGCACACTCTACTTTTTCTTTGACAACCCGTATTAACCTCACAACCCCATTACAACCCGGTCTGGTTCTTTTTGATGCTATAAATCATGTAATCTCAGAATTTGAGTTTGGAGTAGGGAATTTAGAAACTATTCATTTAGGGCATTATTCCAGCCATGAAGCTATGTCAATTTCCCTATTCTTTCCTGAAAATACGTTCCTTGTATTTGGGATGACACCGAGTTTTGAACTTATTTTGCATTTACTCTTATAATGGTGCACCCCCTTGTGTGTACACCTGAGGAACCTTTTTTATTGGAAGAAAAATCCATAGTAAGGATTGAAGTTAAAACTTCGAGGGAGTAAGTCTGTGTGTTGGTTATCCTAATTACTATTCTTGAGATTGTATGACCTTTAACCAAAAATCTGATTTAGAATGCTAAATTATTTATTCGATTTTATGTATTTCGGTTTCGAAATTTGAAATTTTTACATTCATACAGTTATTGCGAATAAAGCTTGGCAGATGTATAGTTTGATTGCTAAAGGACTAGCAATGTTTAAGTTGAGGGGTATGATTAGTGGTTAATTTTGTAAAATTTTGTTATAATTATAACCCCCATTTTGATTTTAAATTGGTTTAATTGAATAGTTATGTGTAATATATATATATATAATACATTATAATAAACATGTAAATATAATATATATATTATAACATAATACATATACTCAATGGAGTGCATGCACGGAACATCTATATAATATATAAGTATATAATATATGATATAAATATATACATAATATATATTTTAATAACACTCAATTGCTTGCTTGTAGGCATGGAGAATGTGGGGTTGGAATGAAGAATTCAAATCCAATCCATAAAGAATTAAAACCCAACACATGCCCATTAAATTGAAGGCCCAAGGCCCAACACATGTTTAAGGCCCAACTTGAGCAAGCTTATGGAAGACATCATTTGGAGAAGGCCCAAGCATTTTTTTTTAATCCTAATGAAGACCAAAAACCCAATTGTAGAAATTGATTTTTTTTATTTTTAAATATTTGTTTTATGAGTGTTTTATTAGGTGTGTTTTTTTAGCTAAAATCCATTTAACTTTATGAGTGCTTTATTAGGTGTGTATTTTAGCTAAAATCCATTTAACTATTAGGTGTGTATTATAGCTAAAATCCATTTAACTTTAAGTGTGTGAGTGCTCATTAGATATAATTATGTCTAGTTGAATAATTGAAATTGTGTGGTTTGTATTGCATCTTGTGGGCTATAAATAACTTACTTGATTGCATTTGTAAGGGTGATTATTATTCTTAAATCAAACTTAGTTGTTTTCTTAGAATTCTTTCTTTGAGAATTACTTTTGTTCTCTCTTATTTTCTCTATTATTTTCTTTTGTGATCTTACTTTCTTTCTTTCTTCTTTTGAATTCTTATGTCATTTATTGTTACTTTATTACCCACCACTTAAATGGCCAGTTAATTTCTGCCTTTAAATTTATGCAATTTTAATTCTTGTCTTTTAATTATCCACCACCTAAATGGCTGATTAGTTTATGCTATTTTAATTCTTGTCATTTAAATTCTGTCATTTAAATTCCTATCAATTAACTTTCAAATGGAGATGAGTAGCTAAATCTAATCTTGGGTTAAGACAAGGACAGTGTTCAACGCCAATGATTCCCAAAGAAAGCTGCGCTTTAAATTAGTAACATTAATTTAAATTTCAGTATGAGTGTATCTTAATTATTGAGAAATCACTAGGTTTGTATTGGAGCATAAGTCTAACTTAGAGCTTTCATGTCACGCATGAGAGTTACTAGAACTGGAAACGCTATCATACCCAAACCCAGATGATTAATTTAGTTGTTTTGTATATTAATTGCAATTGGATTTATGGTAGTTGCTTAAATTAGAATCCCGCATATCATGTATGGGGATTGCTTAAACTAGAACTATCATTATCTCTAATTACATTTAATAACAAACCCTCATATCTGAAATTAAATTAATGTTGCTAATCTTTTCTGATAAAATTTGAGAATCAACGGGTTGGCGCTGAAATTGTCTTAACTGAAGTGTTATCCAATTTCATATTCTCACATTTAGTATTTATTTCAACTTCTGCCTTGCTTTATTTCCTAATATCTGTTATCTAAAAAAAAAATCATAAAAAAATATTGTTGCCAATTTGTCCAAATGTGTGTGCGTGTGTGTGACATTCTTTTCCTTTTGCCATAAATAAATCTCTCAGTGGATGACCTAAACTCATCTAGAAAATACAAATTTAAATTTGGACTACAACTGCACTCATACATTGATGAGTATAAACCTCTTACCAAAAATAAAGAAAAAAATTATAAAAGTTTTACTGTGTTTTTTTTATTATGTTTTAATTACAGGGTGTGCAGCCATCCACTGACGTCATTCTACTCGGGTCTAGAGGGGATACGCGGCAGATGTATATCACCACACCAGTTGGCCTATGGCTAGACGAAGATTCTCCGGGTTTCTCGGGATCGATCATCTCGCTGAGGATCATGGAGATAGGAACTACCCCTAACTCCTTAGAGGTAGTTGCGATTATAGAATTCTTATTAGTAGGATTCCGGGAAGAATGGGAGAACGATCCTGGTGATTTGAAAAGAATCCTCACCTCAGCAAGAGGATAAAAGGGGAAAGGCCAGAAGGAGGTAAGGGATCGAACTCTTTCTTTCTCAAAAAGTTCTGAATTGCATATCTTAAACTTGTTTTTGATTTGGTAATTTGACTCAAGTGTCAGAGTAAAACCAGGGGAGCAAGTCCCTGCCTCAATTGCAGGTACTCTGTCTGAGGCAGAAGGAGGTGATCGGCCACCGCATCATCAATTGGCGCCCACCGTGGGGCCGACGCTTTTTGTTCCTTTCTGTCTCTCCAGAGCAAGTTACCACTACATTCAAGTTCTCTCTCTATTTCGATGGCAACTAGAAGGAATCCATCTCGGGTTGCTAGAGGTAACCCCACCCCGAAATCGAGCCAGAATAATCCCCTGAGGAGCTCGCAGAGGAGGGACCGTAGCCCAGATAACGCCCCTCCTTTACCGGATCAGATCATGCTTTTGGAGAATCAGGTTCAGCGCTTGACATAGCTGTTCACTGGGTTTTTGGATCTCCAACGCCAGCAAACCCATCATTCTCAAGGAGGAGGAGGGCATGAGCCCTTGTTGGAGGAAGGATCTTATCCCCGTGACGCAGCTCCCCAAGAGGATGGACGCGAGGAGGCCGGAGAGTCTTCTGTCATGTCGTATGTGCAGCAGCAGTTGGAAAAGAGGTTGCTTCGACTGGAGCAAGAGATTGCATCCTTGAAACCAAAGCAAGGAGAGTCTTGGGGGGCAATGGTAAATCAGCCCCTTAGCCCGGAGATTATGGCTGCGGTGCCCCCTGAGGGCCTTCGTATTCCGGCTATTAAGCCTTATGCAAGGACAACCGACCCAATGGATCACCTAGATCTTTTTACCTCCCATAGGATGGTGCAAGATGCCTCTGACGCAATGTGGTGTAGAGTTTTTTTGGCAACACTCGAGGGGCATGCGAGTGCCTTGTACTCAAACCTGGCCCACCACTCAATATCCAATTTTGCGCAGCTTTGGGGTAGTTTCTTGGCTCACTTCCTGCCTCTTCAAAGGCATCAAAGGTTCACCATGGCTCTTGTTAGCCTGAAGCAGAACCAAGGAGAATCTTTGAAGGACTTCATCTCACGTTTCAATATGGAAGCCTTGAGCATTGAGAATTTCGATCATAGTGTTGCCATGGTGGCATTCCAAAATGCTCTAAGGCCTGGTCCTTTTTCTCTGTCACTAGCTAAACTGCCCCCAATTACATTTATAGATATCTTAGGTTGGGCCACAAAGTACATTAATGCTGAGGAGGTTATGCAGGCGAAAAGAACAGAGCACACTGAGAAAAAGGAAAAAAAGAAACATCTCAAAGAGAATAAGAATGAGGGCTGAAAGGAAGATCAAAAAGAGAAGCGTCGTCCTCGATGGGAGACGACCAATTTTACCCCTTTAAATGCCCTAAGAGCGGAAATCCTTGCCACAATCGAGGACAAGGACTATCTAAAGAAGCCTCGACCTATGAGAGCACCGTCTAACAAAAGGAATCGGAATAAGTATTACCGTTTCCATCGAGATCATAGTCGTGATACAGAGGAATGTCATCAGTTGAAAGAGGAGATCCAGGAGTTGATTAATCTAGGCTTCCTTAGAAATTATATGGCTAGAGAAGTGGATCCCCGAAGGGGGGGAGCGGCGTTCGCGGTCGCTAAGTTCCCCCACCAGGAGGGACCGAGCGAAGGAGCGAGATCGGGCTTGGCATTCGCCCCGAAAAGAGAGGCCACCGCAGTCGGCAGAAGATCCTCCTCAGCCCTGAGTACTTCATACGCTAGCCACAGGGGGAGGTCCCAGGGGCCAAGGGCAATGAGGTTGCAGCGGGTAGCCGAGCCACAGGGTTGAAGAGGTTGAGGACTGGGGAAGCAATCTCTTTTCGGATGGTGACCTCCCTGGGTACCCGAATCGAAATGATCCACTGGTAATAATAGCCAAGCTTGGAAGGTGGGAGCTTTAGTGGATCCTCGCGGATCTGGGTAGTTCTTCAGAAATTTTATATTATCAAGCTTTCCTGGGCATGGGGTATAGGATGGATCAGTTAAGACCGGCTCGCATCCTGTTGGTAGGATTTGATGGGAAGCAATATATTCAGATGGGGTTATTCAGCTTTCATTAATTACTGGGAAAAGGTTCTCGAACATCCTAGGTCATGCTGGATATCCTGGTAGCGGATGTCCCTACAACTTACAACATGATTCTGGGAAGATCAGGTCTCAACGCCCTTCGGGCTATCCCTAGTACATCACATGATGATAAAGTTCCCTACTGCTGGTGGGATTGGCAAAGTGCGAGGAGATCTACGCTTAGCCTGTGAATGCTACATGGCCTCTATAGGCGTGGCAAGGAGTGCGGGGGTCCCGCAAAAGCATACGAACAAAAAATCGCCACAAGGGGCTTCGGGTCAGGGAAGGGACTCCTGAGGGGAGAAAATGGAAAGTCCCCCACAAGAGGTCAGTTTTCTGTTGGAAGGGTCGGAGGATCCAAAGACAGCAGAACTGGTAGATAAATTAGGAGAAGTACCCTTAAGGGAGGATTGCCCAGATTGTTGCATAAAGATAAGTGCTGAGTTAAAAGACCCGATAAGGAGTCAGGTCCTAGCCCTCCTTCGGCCGTATGTAGATGTCTTCGCATGGGCTGCTCAAGACATGCCAGGGGTTGATCCATAGGTCATGACGCACACGTTGGGAATACGTCCGGGTTTTCGACCTGTTAAGCAGAAGAAGCGAAGTTTCACCCTAGGAAGAGCTAGAGCAATTGAAGTAAAAGTCGCGAAGTTGTTCGAGGAGCAATATATTCGGGAGGTTGATTATCTTGAATGGTTAGCAAATGGAGGCTCTGTATTGACTTCATTGATCTTAACAAAGCTTGCTCGAAGGATAGCTACCCTCTTCCTCGGATAGACGCCCTGATTGATGAGAAGACTAGTTGTTTGCTAATGAGTTTTCTGGATGCCTTTCAGGGGTACCACCAAATCCCATTGCATCTAGAAGATCAAGAGAATATGGAATTCATTACCAACAAGGCAACCTATTGTTACACAGTAATGCCATTCGGATTGAAGAATGCAGGGGCCACTTACTAGTGTTTGGTGAATAAGCTGTTTCAGCACCAGCTCGGTCGGAATATGGAAGCCTATGTAAATGACATGCTGGTGAAGAGCCTCGTTGCCGAGCATCATCCCATAGATTTGGAGGAGTGTTTCCATACCTTTCATAAGTTTAGTGTAAAGCTTAATCCTGTCAAATGTGCTTTTGGAGTTTTTGCAGGAAAGTTTATGGGTTATATAGTTCATCACCGAGGAATTGAGGTGAATCTAGCGAAGGTTAAAGCCATAATAGACAAGCTAGCCCCCAGGAACATCAAGGAGGTGCAAAGCTTGACAGGAAGAATGACGGCTTTAGGGAGATTCCTCTCTCGGTCGGTGGAGAAGGGCCTTCCTTTCTATAAGGTTCTATCGAAGGCGAAAAATTTCGTTTGGGATGATGAATGTTAGGAAGCTCTTAACAAGCTGAAGGAACATCTAACCTTGCCTCCAATCCTCACTAGGCCATAGCAAGGAGAACCACTGTATCTCTATTTGGTGATAGCCGAGGAAGCCATGAGTTCGGTGCTGGTCCGAGAAGAAGATAAGAGGTAGAGGCCCATCTACTATGCCAGTAAGCGACTGACAGGAGCTGAGGTTTGGTACTCTCCCACGGAGAAGCTAGCCTTAGCCTTGGTGGTATCAGCAAGAAAACTTTGGCCCTATATTCAAGCTCATACCATTGTTGTTATTACTAATCAACCTTTAAGGCAGATTCTTAGCAAGCCAGAGCTCTCAAGAAGGATGTTGAAATGGGCAATGGAGCTTACAGCTTTTGATATTGAGTATAAAGCTTAGCTAGCCATCAAGGCCTAGGCATTGGCAGATTTCATCGCCGAAGGGATAGGATCCCCAGAAGCGTCAGAAAAGGATTAGAGGCCATGGATGTTGGCTGTAGATGGAAGCTCGACCTCGGGCGGTGGCGGAGCGGGACTGGTGATCAGAAGTCTTGAGGGGCAGACATGGCCCTATGCCTTGCATTTTGAATTCTGAGTATCTAACAACAAGGCTGAATATGAGGCCTTGTTAGCAGGATTGAGGTTAGATGAACAATTGGGAGCACAGCGGATTGAAATAAGTTCGGACTCCAACTTGGTAGTACAGCAAGTGAACGGGGAGTATGAGGCTCGGGAAGATCATATAGTAAAATACCTGGCCATAGTCAAGGAGCTGATTGCGCGTTTTCAGTCGGTAAAGGTGGACACTATAACAAAAACAGGCATTAACGACAAAAAATTAGCGATGACATTAGTTTTGGTCGTTAATGTAGTACTATTAACAACTAAATATAAATCCCGTCATTATAAGATAACTTTTAACGACAGGCAAAATAAGTCATCGTTAATATACCATTTTCCCGTCGTTAATGACTAAAATTTTTAATTCAAACCATAAAATAATAAAAAAAATTATTAAAATTTAACTAACACTTATATAAGCAATTCTTAATATAATTATATTTTTCTATAAATGCACAAATATAATTATTAAATTATGATAATTGAACAATAGTTATTTATTGATAATATAATATATTAAAAAAATATGAACATATTAAAAAGAATACAATTTATCAAACTAATTTATTATAATTATTAGATTTATTTATAATATAATTTTATTTTTAAATAATTATTAATTTAATACAACCATTTAGATTATTTGATTAATTATCATAATCTTAAATTATTTTATTTTTATCAATCAAATAATTATTAATATTATTTTTATAAATTATTTTAATTTTTATTAATTAACAATTCAATATTTTTAAAAAATAAAAACAACACCAAAATGTTTTGCGGGAGTTGCCCTGCCTTTTCCCCCTGCATTGCCAAATCTCTTTCCCCCCAATCCCTAATTCCCAAATCTCTTTCCCCTGCACTCCTACCCGCCTCCCTCTATCGCTTCCGCCTCCTCAACGCCGTCACTGTCTCCAACTCCATCATGGGCTATTCTCGGCCACCTCCGCCTCCTCGGCGTACTCGTCTCTCTAGGTTTCTCTCTCACCCAGTATATATATATATATATATGTAGACGTATCTATGCGCCCCCCATCATTATGCACATATCTTGCAGGAGCTACTATCGTTGTACAAACAACAAATACACGGTGAAGAAAAGAGTCGAACGCTTTTATGAAGATCCAGCTATTGTGATAACGACTTATGAAGGCCATCACTGTCACCATTCTGTTGGATTCCCTAGAGGTGGATTAATCAGTCATGAAGCTGCCCTTGCAAGCCTGTTGACTCCTTCAGCCTCACAGTTATATTTCCCAAGAGTACAATTTCCTCAACAATGTTCATCTAGTGCACCAAAATCACACAGGGTTCCAAAAGAACCCAACGTGCTAGCTGAGCCAAATCCACAGCATCCCACTGATGAAGGACTCCTTGGCAACATTGTACCCCCTGGAATGGGCAATCAATGACAAAGTTGGTACTCTCTAATTCACTTTTTCCACTATGTTTTTTTTATGGGTTTTCTGATTATAAGCATTTAATTCACTCAACATGGATATATAGTTGATGCCTAAATAAAATTTTAGTTAGTATTAAGAAGTTAATTGAGTTGTGGTGTTAGGATGTGTGTGGCAGGTCACTCTCCAGTGTTAAATACTAAATTGGGATGCTTAAGTTATGATTACTTTAACCCACTAGGAACACTAATTTTTTGTTGTACATTTGATTGTGTTATTATAAATAGGTTGTTAACGTTGACAATCGTAACCTAAAAATTTGGAGAATAATTTGATTCGTATTATATATGTTTTATTTGGAGTGTTGTAGACCAGTCCTACATTTTAGTGCACTGTCTAGGTCTTGACTCTGATACATGATCTTGAGTACTCAAACATCAACTTTAATTTCATGTTAGTTTAAGGCACCACTGTCATAAATGACAAGTGAACGGAGCCAATTCAGGCCCTCTGTCATATGATTGCAGGGTATTGTGATGTATAGTAGCTCTACAATATGCTCTGTAAGGGCTGGAGTTCTCATTCGTGGGTATGTGAGGGATGGTAGAGTTCCACTTTACTTAATTGTGTTTTTACCATGTCTTAGCAAGGAGTCCAAGAACTAAATTATCACAAATCAACTTCTTCTGAAATGACATAACAAATATATAATTCTAGAAGATAAAAATGTTTTCCATAGGGGGTGATGGTGGCTGAGCTGTTGGTCATAAAATTTTGAATTCTTTTTTTGGGGAGAAAAGTGCAAAAGAAATACTAAAATGCCCTACAACCATTAAAGAGCCAATGAGTTGGGTAGGAATACTAGATCTTATTTAGGCATACCAAAATGTCGATAGGTTAACTAGCTTTTCACTGTCTAGTTTCTTTTATCTAGTGTGCTTTTGTATAAAGTTGTTATTTATTTTGTTCCTTCTTGATTAGTCCTAGTCCAATTCTTTTCAAACTACTAACCTTGCAGCATTTTTATATTTATCATTGTTTTGATATACATTAGGGTCCTCGTGATTTTGCAAAAGAGCAAATGGCCATAAGGGAGAAAGCATTCTCAATTATAACAGAAGTTTTCAAGAGGCATGATGCCACTGCCCTGATATAGTTGATGCTGACCAGGTAAAATATGTTTAGCTCAAGACATCAAGTGAAATTATATTGAGGTTTCTAATGGTTGCAGGAATCAGGGTCTGGCACTTTTTCATTTCTCAAGTATAATTCTAATTTTTAAGAGCATTGTTAATTGACTTTGATCTCTTAGATCATGTGGAATGTGTGTTAAGTGAGCTGTTAATGGCTATTAATTGGGTTGTACATTGCTGCTCTGAGCTCTCTTTATGGGTTCTGCTTTTGTTTCCTCGTTCAAGTTAAATGTTGTGTACTTTTAATGTCATTTTTGAGAGAATGCTTGCATGTTAGAGGCAAGAGTAATTGGTTGAGGATGCATGATTATCATGAGAGAACTTACTAGAATGCTTGTTTTCATATTACAATTTATATTCATATACAGGATAGCTGGCAGAACTCGAGTTAATAAGTATATAATTAAGTGTAATCTAATAATTGATTATGATGTTATAATTGGGGGAAGGGTTGCAACTTATTATGCTAGAAATTTTTTACTGTTGATACTCTTTCTTCAATCTTCATATTTCCCAGTTTCTAGATGACCTATTCTTGTATATAATACCCATCAGGAAGTAGCAAGTGACTATATATGCATATCTCAATAATAATGGAAGAGGCCTTTTTCAAAATTTTTAAATATTTAATAAGTAAATATCAAATTGAATAACTTCACTCAGTGGTATTAAGACTTGTGATTGTTATTGTTATTTTTTTTTATATCAAATTAGATGTAAAAGTGCTCTATTTAAAGTCCTATTTAGATTACTATTCCAGAAGCTTGAAAGAAAAGTTGCCATGTAACAACCAAGTATGTAGTTCTTGGTATGCATGTGTACATGTTTGCGCATAAAATATTAGCTAACCTTTTCTCCTGAATTGTTTGCTGGACAGGGTGGGGAGCTTTTTTCATTGAGGTATGACTTAACTGTCCCGTTTGCTAGACATGTGGCCATGAATAATGGTATTACATCATTTAAAAGGTATCAAATAGCAAAGGTTTATAGAAGGGATAACCCTTCTAAGGGAAGGTATCGAGAATTTTATCAATGTGATTTTGATATTGCTGGTCAATATAAGATAATGGGCCCAGATTTTGAGGTCATAAAGGTCATACGATAATTAATTATCACATAAGATTGTGATTCACCATTTATTTTTGTTGTTGCTGCATAAAGTTTGAATTAGATAAAAATTAGAAAGATACCAATAATTATGATGTTAATAGTAAACAAAGGCTAAAATGTCTTTAGAGTGTGGGAATTTCTTGGTCCAAGCATGGCTATTTTTTCAATAACAATTTTAAGAATAAGATTTAATGAAGGGAAATCGCTATAGCAATGAGAGTGAAAAGGTTTATGCAGTTAGTTGTGGAGTAGACTGTAAAATCAAACAAAGTTTGGTTAATGTTTGCAGGAAGCACACAAGTTTGAATATGCAATGCTTAAGGGTTTTCAAATGTAGAAATTCAAATGGCATTTGAAATTTAATCAATTCCATTACTTTTGCATCACATACCCCAATAAATGGGCAATGTGTGGCACTAAATTTGGGTTCTAGCTAAATACAAATTTCCTTTGTATTCCTTTGCACTGTAGTGATGGCAAGATTAAAGTGGTTGGGGGCAACAACATTGAAGGTCTTCTTTTGTCTCCCAAGCAGTTGCCATTCAAAAACTTAAAGGTCAGTGAACTAATTGAGATTTTCATATTGCCACTTTCTTTTTCTCTTTCTTGTTTACATTTCAAATTCTTGTAATTCTTGTATCACTTGGTTTAACTGGATCTGTTTTTTCTTTTCTTTATTTGCATAATGTGATTGCTATGTTTTGCAGGATATGCTGCTATTGGCTCTTTGTCAGTTGCATGATGCCTTTCATATATTTTGTTTCTTTGTATCCACATCGTCGAATGATTCTCCATTCACCTCGAATTGTTTGCATATGCCATTCACCTTTTGCATGACCACTTTTGTTAGCATACTTCCTGAACAATGTAGAAAACCAACTATCAAAATAAAAAAGAATAACACCTACTAAAATGTGAATGGAGCTAGTTAAAAATTCAGTTTTACGTAAACTTCTAATTGAATGTTTATATGGTCATGGATAAAGATAATTCACAAATTAGAATTCATATAGGTGGCCCCATTCCATAGAACTAAGGCTTGGTGTTTTTGTTAATCTACATCTCAATCTACTCTATATTTAAGGGTTTCTATGTTTTGGAACATTTTAGTGATTTTATGTTATGTAGTTTGTGATGGAGACATTTTGGGCTTTGTTAATTCTATTTCTAACATTTTATAAAGAAAACATGAACACTTCTTTGACTCTAATTTCATGTTTTATTTTTTTTTGTAGGTCAATGAGACAACAAGACTCTAAAGGAAATAACTGTTGTCTTGGAGTACATGAACAATTTTATGACTATATATAGTGTTTTGTTATACATTTTTGAATAGTATATATGATTGTTAAAGTATTACTTTAGTTGAATATCTTTTTTGGTGTACATTTTTTAATAGTATATACAATTGTCAAAGTGTTATTTTTAGTTGAACATATTTTTTGGTGTAATTTGTTGGTAATTAACACTTATATATATACTTCTTTTGGTGTGCAAATGTTAATGGATAATGATTACTTTGGTGTTATTTGAATGACATGTTTAATTTTATGAGTTTTATTCCAATTTGATATGGATAATGATATATAGGTTTGGTGGTTTATATCAAAACAAGATGTTTTTGTCATTGATGACTAGCAATTGTTTTCATATTATTAAAAAAAGTAAAAAAAATTTAAAAAATAAAATATTTTTTTAACGATAGGAATCATACCGTTGCTAATTGTTCACATTATTAACGAGAGGAAATATTGTCGTTATTGGTTTGTGTTTTGATAATTAAAAAGTTATTTTTAACGATAGGAATCATACGGTCGCTAATTGTTTAGACTATTAACGACGGAAAATATTGTCGTTATTGGGTTAAATTTGGTAGTTAATAATTATTTTTAATGACGGGAATCATACGGTCGCTAATACAATTAACGACGGGTTTATCATTCATGTCTTTAAAGACTTTTATCCTAAGAGACAATAATGACGACCAACGACAGGAAAATTCCCGTCGTTACAACTTTTTAATGACTAGAAATCAACTTTCAACGACTGATTTTCCCGTCGTTAAAACTCATTTTTCTTGTAGTGGGAGTATGTCCATTGGACCATGAACACGGAAGCAAATTTATTATCCCGGATTGCTTCTTCTTCTTTTCCTATGAGCTCCCGAGAAATCTGGATTGAATCTTTACGGTAGAAGAGTATTGAAGAGGTCACCGATCAGTTATGTGTGGACGATGAGCCTAGTTGGGTGGATCCTTTGTTGTTATATTTGAAGGAGGAAAAACTTCCTATGGATGGTTCGGAAGCTCGAGAAGTCAGAAGGAAAGCCCGAAGCTTCGTACTAATCAATGGGGAACTTTACAGAAGATCATTCTCACAATCGTTGCTCAAATGTATCAGACCTCGTGAAGTAGACTATATCCTAAGGGAGATTCATGAAGGCATATGCGGAAGCCACATCGGGGCCCGAACCCTCAGCCAGAAAGCTTTTCGACAAGGGTACTATTGGCCGACGATGGTGAAAGACATAGAGCAGTTGGTCAGGACCTGCAATAGATGCCAACGAACCTCTAACTTGGTTCATGTACTGGCTATTACTCTAACTCATTTGGCTACTCCTTGCCCCTTTGCTCAATGGGGCATATATATCCTGGGTCTTTTTCCCCTGGCGGCTGGCCAAGTTAAATATATCATTACTGCTATAGATTATTTCGCAAAATGGGTTGAATCCGAACCAGTAGCCTCCATTACTACTTGACATGTAAAATAATTCCTATGGAAGAATGTGGTGTGTCGTTTCGGAATTCCTCGGGTGCTAATCTCTGATAATGGCATTCAGTTCACTGATCGATCTGTTCAAGAGTGGTGCTAAGAATTAGGAATAAGGTAAAACCTCCCAAAGCCAAAACCTCCAAAGAAGCAAAATAAGCAAAGGATCAGATTTGATCCCCAACGGATTTTTAGTCTCTGATAGAAAGCAAGGGAAATTAACTAAGGAAAGTAACATTCAAGTAAAGAAAATTTTTCGAGGATAAGCAAACAAATGTTATTGAAGTATCAAGTTTAAACACAAAGGCGTCTATTCTAAGGAAGATAAAGTGGCCAAGATGTCAAAGGGGATGGAGTTCATATCTAAGTTCGGGAAGCGCTCATTCATGAGTTTCTTCATGTGTTTGAATCCTCCCTGAAAGACTCCCTCTAATTCCACAGCGTAAGCCTCAGAGCTTCGAAAATCCTCTCGACCATTCTGAAAAGCCACGCGGGCATCCTTGAGGGCAGATTGGAGCTGGGTGTGGGCTATGTGAAGGTCCTTCCTGCACTGAGAATAAGACTCCATCGCTTCGACCTGCCCCTTCCTGGCCTCTTTCAGCTCCAAAGTAAGTTTCTTTATATTTTCTTGGAGCAGGTCATTGGCACCCTTCGTGGCATCCAGTTCCTCCCCGAGCCTGGAGTTAGCTTGGTGAGCTTCCAGCATATTCCTCTGAGCCAGCCCTAGATCCTTGCGAGCCTGAGCTTCGGCTTCATTAGCGAGTTTAGCTTCTTCTTGCACTATCTTGACGGACTTGGTGACAATATGAACGTTGTGCTTGAGGTTCTATAGTTTGGAAGAGAGGGACTCAAGCCCTCGAAGCCTCTCAACCTCTGACTCCAATGAGGCAATCCGGGCTTGGAACTTGGATTCTCGCCGGGCGATTGAATCTTGAAAAAAACCCAAGGGAAAAGACGAGTGGTAAAGGATTACCCTTAGAATCTCAGCGTAGTAATCTGGTTCGCCCGCAGTCGGCGAAATGCTGAAAATGGCTAAGGCCTTGGCAGGGGCCTCGGTGGCTTTGGGAACCAAGGTTGCGGGGGTTGTAGATGGAGAGGTGGCAATTTCTACCCTTCGGCGCTTCATCTGGTGAGCCAATATCTCTTTCGTGGGCAGCGCGGAAGCCTCCTCCAAAGAGGCTTCCCCAGTCATTCCTGGGCGCCCCTCTGATGCTAGAGACGTTAATATCCTCTTAAAGACAAAAGGGATGGGAATGCTGGGAGGCATTGTAAGGGACTCCGTACTTGTAGGAAGTCGGTCTCCCTGAGCTTCCACTCGAGCTGCCTCAAGTGCCTGGGCTATAGTCTCAGTATTGCCTTCGGAGGGGTCTGGCGTAGGGGCAGATGCTGTTGTAGTCGGTTGTTACGCGGGTGGGGAATCTTTGTTCTTAAGGACGCGAGACCCCGCGAAAGGCCTCTTCGAGCACACCTCGACGCTATCTTTAGAAGCCTCTTGGAATATAACGGCCCACCTCCCGGAACTTCCGCTGGCATAGAAGGTCCATGAGAGGGTCGCCATAAGAAGGCACCGAAACAAAAATCTTTAAAAAAAAAAAAAAAAAAAACCCACTTCATTTCCATTTCAAAGGAAGCTTACATAATAATGAAACATTACATCAATCTTTTAAACAGGCACATGAACCCAAACATAACAAAATAATAAGAAGGGAACAAAAATAAAGTACTTCAATTACAACTTTTAGCCCTTCACCCTCAAAACAACCCCTAAGGAGTGACTCTGTACACATATCTAACACCCGCTCAAGCTTGGCTAGACTCACCACCCCCTTTGCCTTTCCCTTGCCTTTACCTGGAATGATGCAAAGAAGCAATATGAGCTGCAAGGCTCAGCAAGTTCATGTAGCAAATAAAGGCATAATGAATGAATCAAGATAAGCAAAACATGATATCTCAACCACAACATAAGAAACTCCCTTATCACGAGGGACTAATAATGGAACTAAGACAATAAGTTTAGGTTGAGAATTTTCGCCGTGGCTACTTATTGATCATCATGCCCAATGCCATGCTCTATGTAAATGTATATGTAAACCCATGCAATATGCATAAATGATGTGGATCTCCATCAACCCACACTCTGGATCAAACCAGATGTCATTTCATATTCTTGTGAATTCACATCCACCCACACACTAGTTTAACACCAGGTGGCATTATGAGCCCAAAGCCCCCACAGCCAGGCGTAAGCCCACTGGCATTATTAGGATATCCCTTACTCACGTGCACATTCAATGCCATACAAAAACAATTCAAAATGCACGCATGTATACCACTATGTGCTATGCATCCATAATATCGATCAATGGAGTAATGCATTCTCAAAATGTTGTTACCCCCATCCTAATCGAATATATTTCCATGGTAGAGTCCCTTTCTAACATGCTTTGATACATTCATTTCATCCCAAGTGACACCATGTATACGCACCCTAACAACTCCCAAATGTTGGTTGAAAATGACTAGACTTGATTTGAAAACAAGTTTATACCACTAAAATATTGTCCAATTGATCTGAAAATTAAACCAAAACAAATCCTATCAAGTGCAGTTTACAACAATTCAAACGGTTTGTCAATCGTATTTCTATACAAAAAGTTATGTCCAAAACTGTACAGAGTGCGCAGGCTGACCCCAAGTTTCGAAACCTGCGAAACATGTTTCAAAACCTAGAAAACAGAGACTTATGTTTCGAAACTTACTTGACATGTTTCGAAACATAGAAACCAGAGAGTTATATTTCAAAACCTACATGACATGTTTCGAAATCTGAAGACGGGAAACACCCAGAACCGCTCACAAATGCCCCAAAACTCTTTAAACCCATCTCAAACCTTCCATTACTCCATCAAACTCCAATCACACCATTATCCCTCATCCCAAAGGGTGCTACAACCTCTATTTCAAGACCCAATGAATAGGATGAATAAGAAAAGAGATGAACTTGCCTTGCTCAAATGGAAGATCCTTTGGAGAAGGAGATGTTAAGCCTAAAAAATCCCACCAAAAGCTTCTAATCTTGACTACCAAATCCACTCTTGAAGGTCAAAAATGAAGAAGAAAAGATTGGGAGGGAAGAGAGAAAGAAGAAGAAAGTAACAAGAGGGAGAGAAGAGTGAAGGGTTTTACTCTCTCTCTTTTCTCTTTTATAATAACCACTCTTTCCTTTTCTACCCTTACTCCCTTATACAACTTTCCCTTTTTGTCCCTTCCTAGATCATCACAAATTCACACACATATATATATATATATTAACTCACAATACATAAAACATCTATTTTCATAAACACACTACAATTACATCCATACGAAATTAATACCCAAAATATCGAAATATTTTATTTATTTATTTATTTAACTTTTCTTTTTTTATTTTTACTCATTATCGGTGGTTACATGGAAGGTCCGAGGGTCCCCCTTCGCCGTTCTCTTTGACCGAGAGGAAGTCGAAGGTCCCTTACTCTTGGTATTCTTCGGAGTTTTCTAGGGCGGTGTTGGAAGCCCTTTGATTTGAGAAGGTTTGGAGGCCTTTTCAAACGTTTTCTTGGTTTTGGTAGGGGCCAAAGGACCCTTGCTCTCGGGGAAGTCCAAGACCATCCCCTCGGAGATAAGAGAATAAGTTATCTCCCAAAGATTTTCAACTGTGAATGAAAGACAATGAAGATCAACACCCGATGGGAATGAGAAAATGTAACACCCGAGATTCTTAGACTGAGATATAATGTAATACTTGGAATTTTTAGCTTCTAATACTTGAGGAAATATGTCCTTTCAAGGGATTATAGAAACCTTGAGACAAAGGTTCAGTTTTTGAGCCAGTGGCAAAATCGTAAATATTGAAGTTCGAGTAAAAATGTAATTTACCTAAAATCTTGGGGTATTATCGTAATTTATCCTTTCTTCGGGGGCTAAAATGCAATTAAAAAATAGCCCGGGGACTAAGTTGCAAGGGCCTAAGTGCAAATTATCCAAAAATTTTGGGCCAAGGTGCAATTCTTGAAACCTAAAAATATCTCATCAAAATATCTCAAACTAAATAGTTAAAGTAACCAAATATAGCTAACTAGTTAAAGGTGTAATGATGGGATATGGAGAAAATCAAATAACCATGTGGGTGTAATGATGGGATATGTAGAAAATCAATTAACCATGTGGAGTAATGATTGGAAATGTAGAAAAATGAATTAAAACACGTAAGATGTAATGATGGAAGTGTTGAAAATGTAATTAAGCATGTGAGGTTCAAAATATCAAGGACACATGGCAAGCTTCCATTGGTCATTACAAAGATAAGATAAGAACACATGGATATAAATGATTATATGGGACACATGGCAAGCTTCCATTGGTCATTACAAAGATAAGATAAGAACACATGGATATAAATGATTATATGGGACACATGGCACCATTTGATAAGAACACATGGATAGAAATGATTATATAGGATATTTGGCAATGTGAACACTTGGGAGTCATGATGAGTCCCAAATAATTACATGACACGTGACAGGTTATGATTTGTTAGGTAATTCTATAAATATGACCTTTGGGTGAGTTTTGGGTATTCCAAATCAATCGAAGCTAAGTTTATGCCATATTGAGAGGTGTAAAGGTGAAGCCTTAAACATTCAAATCTCATCAAACCAAGTTGAGGTAAGTACATTATGAACTATTTATGATGTTTAAGCATGACCACGAACTATGTTACGTGGTCCCTCATGTTATGTTATGTTCACGCAAGTTTTGGGACCGGAGCTCGGTAGCGCTACGCACGAGGGTTCTTACCCCTGCAAGTTGGTGGAACCTCTCGTGTCTCCATATGATATGTTATGTTATGTCATGACTTGTTTAAATACATATGATGGTTCTCTTGTACTTACTGAGATTTGCATAATCTCACCCCTTATATTTCCCCCCCAGGTGATTATGAATGAGGAGATCGGGAAGTGGAGCGTGGTGGATCAATGAAAAAGAATTTTTTAAGAATTTAAGTTTTAGTTTCCTTTTGAAACAAAGTTCTTGGGGTTGAACTCTGATATTTTCTTATATGTATGCCATAAAGCATGATTTGGATTTTTATCTAATTTCAAGGAAGTATGAGTTTGGCTTTAAGCTCTGGATATTTTTATATATGTTATTGCTATAAAGCATCTTCGCGAAGTCTTCATTTCTTCTGTTGAAACCATGTTTCCATGTCAAACTTTATATTTACACAAAACATGTTTTGAATTTTTATTATGTTCGAAACTTTACTTAAGTTTATAAAAGTCTGGTTTCTCCAATTTTTCTGTGCTAAACCTTAAAGTTCATTCGAATCTTATTATTTATTGTTAAGCATGTAAGTAAGTTATGGGTGTCACAGAAAACGAGGAAGAAAGTGAAGGGCTAGTACTTACAAGTCTCGCCATCTAATTTCTAAGGGGAAATACCCTCCAGTTCATAATTTCTCCAATGCCTCAGAAATATAGCCATTGGCAGCAATGCCACGTCCGTCAAAAGGATACTCCACTGATGTCATTCTGCTTGGGTCTAGAGGGGACACGTGGCAGATGCGTATCACCACACCAGCTAGCCTATGGCTCGATAAAGATTCTTCGGGTTCCTCGGGATCGATCATCCCGTCGAGGATCATGGAGAGAGGAACTACCCTGAACTCCTCGAAGGCGGTTTCGATTATAGAATTCATATCAATAGGATTTCAGGAAGAACAGGAGAATGATCCTGGTGATTTGAAAAGAATCCTCACCTCAGCAAGAGGATAAAAGGGGAAAGGCCAGAATGAGGTAAGGGATCGAACTCTTTCTTTCTCAAAAAGTTTTGAATTGCATATCTTAAACTTGTTTTTCATCTGGTAATCTGATTCAAGCGTCAGAGTAAAACCGGGGGAACAAGTCCTCGCCTCCATTGCAGGTACTCTGTCTGAGGCAGAAGAAGGTGATCGGCCACCGCATCATCACTTGTGTTTCAGGAAAATAGGGCATTACAATAGGTGATTCGTTCACTAAATCTGAAGGTAGGTTGGTTATAGAGGATATATAATTAATTTACTCATGTGATTTGGAACCTACAACCAAGGGAGTAGATTTAGTCATAAAACTTAGGGTACTGGGGATTGGAAAAGTCTCTTAAGATTTTCACTCTGTGAAAAAAGTTGATGAATGGAAAACACTCGACGACTTAGCTTTGAGGATAGATTGGTGTTGTAAATTAAAGCCTTAAGAGGGTAGATAAATTGCTTACCAAATCTAGAGGTGGGTTAATTTGTTCCCAAAGGTTAGTTAATTCTCTCTCTAAATTCAAAAGCTACAATTTAGGGTACCAAAGAGTAGACAACCACAAGAGTCTTGCCTCAGCCCAAAACGTCAAGGTGTAGAAAGGTCCCACAGGCTCTTGGCTTTATTATGAACATATATAGAGACTTGAGGGGTAGAGTGTAATGCCCCACTTTTCCTAAGCGTGCATTAACTCGAGATTTTGGGAATTTTTTTTTTCAACATCATACACAACATAAGTCTCTCGATATACATAGCCCCAACATAATCATTTCTTGATAATCTCGATTATACCTTCTCAGCATATCAAATTTAATAATTAATAGACTAAGACAGGTAATATCAATCACACCAGCGAATGTAAGATCGAAACCTCAATGATATGTAACCGACAAATTCCTTTTACAATCAAATAACCAAATCGATGTTTCACATGAAAATATCAAAATATTACATAACCTCTGAACATCGTAATCATAGACAAAGACCTACGAAAACTAAACATAACGGCTACATCTCGATGACATCTTTTCCCTTGGCTCCACTGCTTTCACCTGGAACCTTTGAATATTCTAGGGACATAATCCAAATTAGATGTTGAATCTTCTAAGTGAGAATTTAAAAACATTTTCATGATATATGCAAGACCATGAACAAAACCGACCTATCTCAACACACCCCAGCCCAAGAGAATCCCATACAACGCTTAACCCATACCAAGGGGAAAGAGCAAATCTCTCTAGAGGCAACTAGTCCACATCGACATATTGGCATAACACAACCCTAGCTTAAGAGGGGCAACATCACTGCATGAACCCGAGAATCACCTTGTCATCATTATGTTTCCACTCAAAAGCATTTCGGGTCTCATCAACACAAACCCTGGCCACCAGATGATCAACACTATCCCTAGGAATCCACGTTCACCTTGGAAAGAATGTTATCGCTCAAAGAAACATGGGGTGGTGTCCACTCTCAGCCCCGCCACTTGAGCTGACCAGGGGTGGTGTACAATCTCAGCCTCACCACTTTTTACTCGCAAGGGTGGTGTCCACTCTTAGCCCCCCATCATAGGTGGGTATTGATCCTTGTCACGTTTCCCTAGTGCTATCACTCAAGTGTCGTAACACAAGTTGACATCCCACATGAATAACATAAAAGATATGTCAATGCCATAAGTGTTAGTGTAGGTGCTCTAGACCTAATCAGATTGGGCATGTTGTACACTGACAATTGTAATCATGTTTATTATTTGAATAAGGAGTTGTTTAAATTCACAAAAAGTCATTCTATTAGTTTCTTGTTATTATTGTAATAACCGAATGAAACTAGATAGAAGTCCATATGATGTATACTGTAATTAATCTATAAAGATGTGAGATGATGCATCACAGTTTCTAGACATCATTAAACGTCCCAAGTCGTAGCAATGTCAAGAATGGACATTGGCAATTGCGGTAAGACTTGTATGTGCTATGTTTTTGCTATGTGATAGCAATGGGGGTCTCACACCCATAGGCATAGGGATGTCTAGACAAGTATATAGGTGACCAATGTTAGAGAACGTGTCACTGGACATGACTCGTCATGAGAATCCATTTTGGTTATATGTTGATGGAATTCTCATACGAGATGGGTGTAACTAATCCTTGAACCTGAGGTTGTCACGGTCATCTCATAAGAAGACCGGTATGCGTTGACATCGTTTTGATGGGCCTAAACAAAGGCTGCATGTGGGCGATCGTTGGGTATATCGTGAGGCTTATGGAGATGGGTGCATAGCCAAGATGGGACTCGACTATCCCTTGATAGAGGATGATGTATCTAAGGCGCCTTCGATGGATATTCACTTTAAATCCATGGCCATGGTGAAAGAGATCAATAAGGAGTTATTGATTCACTTTCTATTAAGTGAAGATATCCGGATGACCGAAGAAAAACTTATGTGATCATAATCAAGCAATACATTGCCAACTTGATATCACATAGGATACATTGATGAGAGGATCATATTACACGGTAACCATGCTCGTGAAAGGTTATTTGCAGATTATGAATCATTCTGAATAATTGGGGAGGCATGATACCTTGCTAGAGGCCAATCTTGTCTTATGTGTTTGTACCGACACATTGCTAACATATTCAGAAGTCTAATGAGTCATACGCAATAGACACGGTCCCTAGCTTAAACCAGGAGAGTGGACGTATGGTTAAGTGTGACACTTCGACAAGAAGTTGTGCCGTCGTAGGTTCTCACAGAAAAAGAACAAATAGACGTAATGACGTCGATATGACGAGGGTCATCATAATGGAAAGAGTTTCCTAAAATGGCAATTGATTAAATTAGGAAGGAATTTCTAATTTAATAATTTTCTATTTGTTGGAGTGGCAAATAGGAAATAAAATATATTTAGGCTTAAGTTAATATTTGGACTAAATTAGATTTGAGTCAAATATTAAATTAAATATTATATTTGGACTAAATTGGATTTGGGCCAAATATTAAAATAAATATTATATTTGGACTAAATTGGATTTGGGTCAAATATTAAATATTATATTTGGACCAAATTAGATTTGGGCTAAATATTAAATATTATATTTGGGCTTGAATTAGATTTGGGCCAAAATATTTTATTTAAACCTATAAAAGGATTTGGGCCATTTAATTATATTTCTAGTTAGACTAGAATAAGCCCACTTAAGATTCTAATTAAATTAGAATTAATGGGTTAGCCCAAAGCATTAGGGTTTTAGAAACCCTAGGATATTTCTCTATAAATATCCCTTTATAGGTTGCCCAAAATAGTAGTGAGTTTTGGTGTCATTTTTCAAGAGTTGAAAAACACATTGCCGTTCACTCTTCCCGTTTCTTTTGGCATCAACACGAAATGAAGGCGTTCTTTTTCCGTCCATACACAAGCCGCGAAAAGAAGAAGGAGTTAGCACTCCTATTCCACTCTCATTGCCAACGGACGCGTGCCACGTATCACGAGTTAGAGGTCGAACGTTTGGACGGCTCGAATAAGCGAACGACTCGATAATCTAAATGTTAGATTTATTTATTTGTTTGTGAATAATTTGATTTCGACGTTGATCCAATCGCCGGGATCGGGGTAAGGTTCAAAATTTTTGAACTACGCTGCTTGCCCCATAGCGATCTTGCTTTACTTTCAATAAGCACAACATATATCAATGAATTACGAACAACAACATTTCAATACACATGCAAAAACATTTTGGATGAGCCATCTACATGAAATCAACCTATAACGGGTTAACCATTTGTATGCAACAAAATCAAGTATAGGGTCATACCACCCACAATAAATCAAGTTTTAGATAAGAACAAACACAATAACCAAATTGTAGGTAGAATCAAACAAGTGCTTAGGATAGAACCACTCACATTCCAAAAACCATTTTGGATAGAAACCCTCACATGCCAAAACCCATTTTCGATAGAAACACTCACAATAAATCAAAAGTGATCAAAAGGAACAAGAATATGCATAAGAATTGGATTGAACAACTCACCTTGGGCTAAATTCAAGATTCCTTGAAATGCGTGTCTGACCTCGATTCTCGTGTCAGGCGCACTATAGTTCAACCTCGAGCCTCAACCATACCCTAGACATCATATGCATTCAAACGAAAATCAATATCTATTTTTCCAATTTTCTCATAATTTTTCCTCTAATTTCTTCCTATTTTTCTCTCAATAATTCCAAATAAATACCTCTTCAAGCATTTTTTCAAATTTTTCTTCATAAAAATTGATAAAACAATATTTATAAGCCTCTGGAATTTTCTGAAAAATTTTCATATTTTCTCCTATTTTCTCCAATTTCCATAATTACTTTTCCTTGAGAAAATTTATTTCTCCTTGATTTCTTTTGAATTTCCTCCATTAAAATCACCTAAACTCATAAAATAAATTCCTTATCCTTCTGTAATTTTCTAAGAATTTTCTAAAAATTGGTCATATTTATTTTCCATTTACCTTTCCTTTCAAAAATCCAAAATAATTATCTTCTCAAGAAATTTCCAAGATAAAAATTCATCAAAATAAACTATTCATTTTTCTTGAATTTTTGGACATTTTTTCAGAATTTTATTTTCTTTAATTCTATTTTTCTCAAATTTTCTTTATTTTCAATATTTAAAAAAATACAAAAATTATCTCTGGTCATCTTCTCTAGTGCCAGCACATTGAAAAATCAAACTGACGACATCGGGCTGCTCCTCTCCCTTAGTCGATCCCAATGGTACCCCTTTTTGTCGAAAACACCACCGAAAGCCGTCCGATTTAGTCGAAAATAGTTCGCCCAAGCCACCCGCCACCGAACTCCGGTGAACCAAATTGGCCTCCGATTGACATGAAACTTTCCATACTAGTTGCCCATAGCCTCGCGACCAAAATCCCCTTATTGGATCCTTCGATTGTTCACTCTACAAATCGATTTAAACCCTCACTCAATATACATACATATATATATATATAGGCAGCCAATTATATAATTGCGAAAACACCCCCTCTACCACTCCAAAAACTCTCAAAATCTCCAAAATTGCTTCTCACAACATGGGGAACAAAAGCCCCTTATCAAAATGCTCCACTTCCTTCCCAAACGCTCGATCTAAGCCTATGAATTTTGATGGAAACTCTCGACCAAAACTTGACTATTTATAGTCAAATCTGAGCCTTTCTCAACCAATCACAAGGGGTAATGTGAGCTAGAGACCACCCCCAAGTCCATGTCAGGCTGAGCCATGCCCTGGTCATTGATTTGACAGCGACGGTGGCAGGTGTGGCGGCCATGCCTCACACTGCAAATTCTAATTTTTTTTTTTAACATGATAAAACATAATATCTTTTATTAAAAACAACTATAACCTATACCAAACATTCTCAGGACCCTCATCAATAATATATCCTTTCTTTTGAAGATCTAAGTTCTAAGGCGCTCCCTGCCGACAATTCAATTTTCAGCCCGAACCGAAGCTGTATTGAAAACTAACTTTGATCCAATTTCTTTCGATACTAAAAATCCTATCCCGAGATGTTTAACAACAACATATCATTTTCCTTTGAAATCTTAGCCTCGGGACATTCCTTGCAGTCGATTCGGTGACTTATTCCCTTTCCAGCCACTTTTTCGATATCCCAAACTCCTCAAAATTATGTGGCAACCTTATGCCAATACAAGGTATTACATAGAGAGCTAGCCACCAAGGGTTTGACTTTTGAGAATGGATTGAATCATAAGTCCTTGGAGTATGTAGATGATTGAGAATTTTCTTGGCTTCGAATAGGGACCTATAGAGTAGAAAACCCCTAAGGTCTTTGAAAAATTTCTTATGTATTGAGGTTGAACCGTGCATGCAACATTGTTTTACATTAAACAACCAGTCATGTTGGTTTTTCCTTAATTGGTGTGACACTTAGGTTCCCACAAAGATGCTATTTTAATAAATAATTTTAAAGGATTGTATTTCTCTTCTTTTTTTTTTTGAAAAATGGTAATTTTATTATCTTGGCGGTTTCATGCTGATTGATAAATCCCAGACCTTTTCATGCTAATTGATAGAACCACGTATATCAACATAAATTTTAGTCTTAATGAATATCACGTTGAGGCAATTAGATCTCTCTTAGCGTTCATAAAGTGTGATGTCCGCTACAATATTGGTATCAGTGATTGCTGGTGGCTTATCTTTCCTAATAACATAGTTAATGTCCATCCACCCTAGATGGAGAAGAATTCTTTCATTCCATGTCTTAAAGTTATCACCCGTTAATTCAAGAATATTGTAACGAATATCAAAGAAGTTAACAAGTTGTCAAGCTGATAAATATTATAAATGCTTATGTCAAAATTTTAAGGTCTAATTAAATATATTGTATGTTTTACCAATATAAATCATGAATGAATCTAATGACACAAAATGTAACGATAAAAAATTTTCACCTCGATATTTATTTACAATAGCAAAAGCATACTGACAAAAATTACACATTTCAAGGGCTCTTACATACATCCCATAACATCAGCTAAACAAATCTAACAAAACACCCTATCTGTGCCGCTGTCCACACTCACCACCAAGAATCTTTTAGGTCGGGAGAGCCTCGTACACATGGCTATCGGTAAGGATCTGATATCACTAGCTTGACCTTGAACTTTTCCTTCCTTAACCTAGAATGATGTTAAAATAACATGAGCCACGAGGCTCAGCAAGCATATCTGAAATAAATGAGGCATCATAGGAACACACGTATTCATAATTATGCACATGGCTATTCGAGGCAAGTTCATATTGTATACCGTTCATCAACATGCACGTTCACGTTACTTTTTACATCATGCACAAGCTCAATAAAATATAAATAGCCCTTCAGCTCAATATGCTCAACAATATCATATGTAATGACATAACCCTTAATACTCATTAACCATATGTCACCCTTTTTGGCATAGCAGCACACGCCTATCATTGTTCGGTATCACTCAAATAATGACCCTCTCACGGATCCTCTATGCGTGGTAGGGGCTCCGGGAGGCGGGCCGTTACATGTTAGGACATCATGGGTGATCTTGTGCTCTTAGGGTGAGCCAAGATCTAGTGCTCTTGTGGTGAGCCAATGTGTTACCATGATGAGTGCGGGGGTGATTACAATACCTTGACATTGCTACCACATGAAGGAGATTTTGTATTGCATATTGAATTTGCACGCATGTATTTTCTTTCCTGAACCATCTTACTTAGAAGTAACTATCTAACTTGGGTGTTTCATATCCCTGGGATACTCAAAGCCCAAGTATATCAAACGTGCCAGGTACCCCGAAGATAAGTAAGAGAAAAGCAAAGCAGTAGCCGAAGTTTAGTTTGATTTTCTGTTGTTTTTGTACTATGGATCTTTGTATAAAGAAGAGCTATTGTAACATTTGGGTTTCCTATTTATTTCTAATTAGACATTGTATAAAGAGGCTATTACTATGAGTTTGTTTTAAGGCTTGTTTATCACAATTGTATAAACTGGGGTTACAGTAAGGCTCGGATTTATTTTTATGCTGTTAAGGGTGTATGTCATGATTACTATGTTCTGTGGACGTTGTAAGGGTTTATTTGTTACATTTTGGAAGCTACGTATTGCAATTGTACTTGTATTAAAGATTTTATAGAGGAAATCCTTATTATCTAGCTTTACCTAACTATCAGGTTCGATTCTTTGCTTCCGTTGGTTTGGATTTCCATAATACCCGTGTGAGATATTAACTTCTATTTAACATCATTGTATATTTGAAAGGTGGGGCGTTACAATCTCTCCCCCCATAACGACAATCAATGCCAGAAGAAGCCTAACTAGACGCAGTGAAGATGAAATTGAATGTAAAAGAGATGTTATAGACACGACGACTAGCAGATCTAGAGAAGACAAGTTCACTACAAGAAAATTGGTCTTTTATGATGACCTTAGGTGGTCACAAAAAGATAGAATTTCATCACGCAATCTTTTCAGTGATGATCAAGTATTCGTCATAGACTCGTCACCATAGGTCCCTCGTCGATTATCTTTGGTGATGAAATAATCATTTCATCACGATAAATGCATTATTGGTGACGAAAAAACTTGTCGCCCAACTCATCACCTAAGATCATCGTCTCTTCATATCTAGTCACCAAAAATACTTTTTAGTGACGAATTATTTCATCACTATTGGGATAAAAATTTCCATCACTAAGAACATATTTGTGACTACCATTAATGCTCACAATTTTTTTTTATCTCATCACCAAAACCGTCTCATGATGTTATCTCCTCACCAAAAAACAAAATTATTCGTTATCAGAAAGTTTTTGTGCAAAACACTTAGTCACCAAAAGGTACTTGTGAAAAAGTGGAGTCCTCACAGAAAATATTCTGTGATGGTTGGTAAAATACTTGTGATTTACATCAAGAGGCTTAGACATCACCAAAAAGTTTATGTGATGAAAGCATCTCATTGCAAAAACTCTTTTACTATAATATAATATCATCACCAAAAACTTTTGGCAGCGAGAGTCTATCAAGGAAATAACGTCACTAAAAGTTATAGCTGACTCACCCAACCTATCACTAAAAATTTTATGTCATGATATTCTCATCAATAGTCCCACAAACATCCCTATTAATAAATTCTCAACCTATTTAAAATACCAAACACAACTACCACAAATTTCAATGAATTAAATCATCCAAATTGTTAGTCCATCAAAACATATCCCACAAATGAAAAAACTCATCAAATCTAATATTCAAAAACATGTTCCAAGCATAATTCATCAAATAAAGACAAATAAGCAAAAGGTATATCAAGTCAAAATAAACTTTCAACTTCTCTGGATTCTTAAAGTCCCACACTGGTTCATCTAGAGGTTTTTCTTCAACTTTTTCTAAAACAATGGCCAACATACTCTTCAACTGATGGATCTCCTCTTTCTGTGCTTCAAACTCAATTTCTCTTGACTCATTATACTGTAACAAGTTCTCCACTTGTTGTTTAAGTTTTTTTGTTTCTGAATTATTTGTTGGAGCTACCAAGTCTTTTTAGATGGTTTAGCAGTAAAGTAACCTGATTTCAACCTTATTGATGAAGCACAAATTTCTTTTTGAGTAAGTGTTGAACTTTCTTCTTCTTGTGATGCAGAGGCCGTAGCTTGTTGTTTCTCCAACATCATCTCCTAATGTAGTGAGAAAGATAATTAGTATAACATCATAAGCCGATCATTGATAAGATTCATCCACTCCTTACTAGGTGCCATTATCTCGTAAAAGAATGACAAAATCTTGTACTTCACCGAAACAATATAACAATAATATCGCTTAGCTAAGCCTTAAGAAATAGAGTTGGCTATTCATAACAAAATTTAGCTTCTCATTATTAGAGTTAGACTTTAAACTTGCATGAACTTTTAGAAAATTAAACTTTAAAAGCAAGTAAACAAATGAAGAGCCTAGCTAGGTAATTAAATATCCACTTTACTAAACATACGAAACGGAAACATGGTACTCAGGTAGAGACATACACAAGAAGTTCGTTCGGGGGAGAAGTGCGCATATACAAAAACAGACAAATTAAGTACTATAATGTAAGTAGTATATCAAATGAGCACCATTAGGTGGCAAACAGTTGTTGCTCATAACTCTTCTGAAAACTAGAAACCTTAGTTAAGCAATGAATATAAACATTTTCCTTGTATTCAAAATGTTTGAAAGTACTCAAAATTTATGAAAACAAAAATGAGTAACCAAACTCTTTTTTTCTGTTTACATTGTTAAAATAGTGTAAGCAGAAACTCAAAACAAAAGCATACTAATCATTTTTCAACCACGACCAGATACCACTACATAACTACAAGCAATACTAGAAGAGAAGCAAGATGTAGCAAGGCAAATATAAGAGAAGCAAGATGTAGAACATGACACATCAGTAATGATAATAGACCTAATTTAATCAGGCTGTGCGATAAAATAATAAATACAATCTAAACTTTCATTTGCGTGGTCAAGATATCAGAGACTACATGTACATTTTCAGGCCCCAAAGGTCAGTTATTTTGACAAAAACAATTCTTATAAATATTTCTCAAGATGGTGAAAGTTTAGTGCTTAATAATCAAATTTCTCATGGAAGTAAAAGTTTAGGCCAACTTATTACTTGAACTATTAAAAGCTTGTTGGATCAAACACCATGACTTTTAGACAAAAGTTGAAATTATTAAACCAAAAGAAAATTAAGAGAAAAAAGTAAAGAATATAAATTTAAAGCTACCATGTTAACAAAAATTAACTATGAAACACACCTAAATATGATAAAATGACTATGGAAAGTACATGATGCTTAATGAGCATTTGCATAGAGAACAAATAACAAAGTAGATATGGCCTTAATAAACTTAAACAAACAAAAAGTCATAGAGCACTGAGCATATGCAAGTGATAAGCGCCACATAAAAAAGAAAATTAAAGAAAAGACCAACACACACCTCAAAATTATCCACGTGTTGGCTCCAGATTCTGGCGTCCCAATAGTCAACTCCCATCTCTCCCCAATATTTGCCAACTCTGAGGTCTGTGTGCATCGCCACAGCTTCAGCTTGCTACGAGTATTGTTATAAACAATAACAAGGATCATATGTACATTTTTTGTGTCCAGTTTAAATCAATTACCCAAATAAGTAAGAAAGGTCCTAAACAAGAAAAAAAAAATGGTTGAAACAATGTATTAACATTTGACATGTCTGGGGAACCAAAACAACAGTAGGCACCAAGAAAACCCTAATATTGCGCGAAGGCTTTTGGAGAAGGTATGCATAGCTGCGAAGAAGCATTATGGAAATCAACGTTTTGCCAGACCCTATACCGAGAAACATAATCGTAATCTGCTTTATGGGTTTTGCTAATGCTTCCATTTGGTAACTGCAAAATAGATTAATAAGCCAAAGTTTGAAAACCAAGAATTTAAGAGAACCATCATTTCTTCAAGACAAAACTCTAAGTATCACCTTCTAGCAAAACGCAGTGGACCAAACAATATATCTCGGCTTCCACTCGCTGCCATTTCAACTTCCTCCATTTTTTTTCTTTTCCTATTTTCTTTTCTTGCGATTTTTTCTAGGTTTCTTCTCTTAAAATAACACCTGTGAGCACAAACATCACTTTAGCTTTAAATAACAGTGGGGTGAATTCTATTTGGTTTCCACACACAACAAATGCATTCATAGAGCATCTTTCTTTCTGTGTGTCGTCGGGTGGTTCGACATACAACTGAGATTCCATACCAACAAAACCTAAATTGCAAATTAATCCAATACCCAAAATCAATGTAAATCACGATAGGAGAATCGAGAAACTCACAGAGAATAATCAACAGGTCTGGCAGACTATGTGAGAGGGAGATTTAGCGGCGACGAGAAGGCCGCAATGGAATTGGAGGCGGGAGTGGAGGCGTTTAGGTGGCGAGGCGATGGAGGGAGGTGGTTGGAAGTATCACGACGGGTCCTTCAGAGGCTGTGCGATTTTGGGAATCAAGGATTGGGGGGAAGTTTGATTTGGGAATTGCATGGAAAAGGCGGGGCAGCTACGCCAACATTTTGGTTTTCTATTTTTATTTTTTTAATATTTAATTGTTAATTAATAAAATTAAAATAATTTATGAAAATAATATGAATAATTATTTGATTGATAAAAATAAAACAATTTAAGATTATGATAACTGATAAAATAATTTAAATTATTACATCAAAATAATAATTATATTATAAATAAATATAATAATTATAATAAATTAATTTGATATATTGTATTCTTTTTAATATGTTCATAATTTTTCAATATATTGCATTATCAATAAATAACTAATTCCCAATTTTTCAATATATTGCTAATTATATTTGTGTATTTACAGAAAAATATAATTATATTGGAATTTCTTATATAAGTATTAGTTAAACTTAAATCTTAATAATTCTTTTTTGTTATTTCATGGTTAGAATTAAAATTTTTTGTCAACAACGACGGGAAAGTAGTTTATTAACGATAACTTATTCAGTCCCTCGTTAAAATTTATTTTATATCAACGGAATTTATATTTAGTCGTTAATAATACTATATTAACCACCAAAAATAATCTTGTCGTTAGCTTTTTGTCATTAATAAGTCTTTTTTTTGTAGTGGATTATTAAATAACTTAAATAATAATTTATTAATATTATTAATGATAATTATGAAGGGTGGGAAGTTGTAATGATAAACTTTAGTGTTGATTTTTTAGTTATCACAAAAATTACTTTTGGTGACGACTATTTTTCATTACCAAAAGTATTAATATCATCGTCGAAAATTTTCCCACCATGTGGCGGGAAAAATTTGAGGGCCGAAAATTAGAATGTCAATTTTGGGTGATGATCTTTTATTGTCCTCACCAAAAGTTCACTTTTGGCGACGACCTAAAAATCTCATCACCAAAAGTGATATTCGGCGAGGAAATTTTTTGCATCATAAAAAAACCCATAATGAAATATCCTTTTTCTTGTAGTGGTTACAAGCGTGGAAGAAGACTAAATCGAGGCGATTACCTCCAAATTCGGTGATGACAACAAGTAGCAGCGGCAATGGTAGCGACAAGCAGAACCAACAGCAACAACAATGATGGCGTTTTCTTCAGGGGGAGCAGATCAAGCATTGGTTTGTGATTTTGGGAAATTTTTTTTTTATTTTTGTATTGAATAAGTGATATTGTTTATTTAGTTATTGATATGTATATTTAATTATTGATTTTGTGTATGTGAGTATTTGATTATTGATTTTGTGCATGTGTGTAACTGATTATTTTATATATTTGTTTGTTGATTTGTGCATTTGATTATTAATTTTGTATATGCGTATATTTGATTATTTTGTATATTTGATTATTGATTATGTGTAAAATAAATAATAAATTTTTATAATAGTAAAAATTATATGTAAGGTAAAATAAGTAAAATTGAAGTTTATTAATAAATAAATTAAATAAAGAGTTAAATAGAGAGGAGAATAAAGAGTGTGATAGAAGAAAACACAATTTTTAAGTTAAAATTAAAATAAAAAATAAATTATTTATAATATAATAGAGAAATTACGGCGGGAGTTGATGACGTTGGAAATAAATCTTGCACGAGGATCAAGGCGTAGAAGAAGAAGAAGATGGAGAGGCTTGCGTATTGGAAGAAACCCACAAGAAATTTTAAATTACTGACAAGTTTTTTTGAATTTTGACAAAATCTTTAATATTCTGTATTTAATTTCTTGTTAAAATTTGCCTATAAAACGCTGTAATTTGTTAACCAAAATAAATAATCGAGAAATTCAAATTCCTTCATTAGAAATACACCAGAGCCTGAGAGAGAAAGAGGAATGGAGTGACAACATACTCCAACATCTAGTATCAAAGCCCGGAGAAGCAGAAGCCATCTCTACTCAGACACTATCGGAAAAACAGAGCTACCGGAAGTAGAGACCATTGACAGAGAAGAAGAATTTGAAGCGTCACTAATCACTGTCGCCTATTGTTGATCACCAGAAGCTACCATTAGACATCCTCCATCGCCGACGAAATCTGCTGCTTTCTGTCGTGCGTTGGATTGCATGCGAAAGAAATAAAGAAGAAAGAAGAAAAGCAATCACAGAAGAAAGTTGTTCTGGGAAAAGGCAGACGCATAGGATTGTGTATGTGTAAGGAGGAGTGTGCATCAGAAGCAAAGCTGATTGGAAAGGAAGAAGGAAAATTAATTGAAGAAAAAAGAAGGCGTGAAGTGCATTGTAAGCCGATCAAAAATTAATTAGAGCCCCAAAGATTTATAAAAATGGCAATGAACGTATTTCTTCTCCAAAGTTGCGGAGTCAAATGAGAATATTTTTGGGATCACTTGATGTATGGGATTGTGTTCAAGAAGACTACACAAAATCAACCAATGTTTAGGTTGAAACTCTCTTATTTTAAAGAACAATAGATGGAGTTAAAGAATCAAAGGAAAAGTGATCAGTAGACATTATAGGCTATTTATTAAGGCCCCATTTATTAAGGAAAATTGACAAGGGGGAGGGGGGGTCACACCCGAGCCTACACTCTTCTCTCATTTTGTCAGCGTTGGACAAACATTATGTTGTTCGATGCGGGCAACATAACATTCTCGTTATTAAGGCATTGATGAAAATATATTTGAGCTAGTTGGCTTAGTGGAAACCTCAAAGGAAGCATGGGACTTGTTTAAAAAATACTTTGAAAAAGTTGACAAAGTAAAAATAAATAAATAAATAAATCACCTACAAACATTATGGTCTCAATTTAAGGCACTGAGATAGGGAAATTTAAAGTTAATTGTTTACTATTTCTCACAAGTTATCAAAATCTTTTTCATTAAATGAAAAGGAATGGCAAGAATATCCCCGAAGTTCGAGTCATGGAGAAGATCTTGTGGTCACTAGTACCAACGTATAGGATAATTGCAATAACCATTGAAAAGTTAAAAAATTTAGAAGAAATATCCGCGGAACAACTTATGGGATCATTCCAAGCATACTAAGAAAGACTATGAGAGGATGACCAACCCTTTGAGCAAGCACTATAGACGAAGCTTGATAGAAAAAAAATGAATCTAGTTGGGTAGGTTTGCAAAGTGGCAAAGGTCATGGAAGAGGAAGAGGTGACATAAATCAAGGCCAAGGACAAGGAAATAAAGGTGAGGCTGAAGGATTGTCTCATTAAAGAGGATGGCGCTAAGGAAGAGGTTATGGAAGAGAACGACATTCTAACTGGAGGTATGATAAGTCTGAGATTTAGTGTTATAACTATAATAAGTTTGGACACTATGCCTTGAAATGTTGGTTCGAATGAAAGAAGATAAGACAAATTTTATCGAAAAGGAAGAAAAGACAGATAACGACATTTTGATGATGGCCCATAGTGGTTTGGAAATCAGTGGTTCAAGTATGTGGTACCTTAACACTGGTCCATCCAACCACATGTGTGGAACAAAGGAGTTTTTGTGCAAATATTGACGAAAGGTATTATGGAAACATCACATTTGGCAACTTAACAGAAAAGCCAATGCAAGGAAAGGGCAAAATATTATTATAGTTGAAAAATGGAGAGCAAAAGTATATTGCTGATATATATTTTGTGCTAGATATGAAGAATAATATCTTAAGCATGGGACAACTATTAATGGAGAGAGGATAAGAAATTCAGATGATGGACTCTACTCTCGAAATGTAAGACAAAAACAAAGTTTTGTTGGCCTTCGTAAAGATAGAAAAGAATCAGATGTTTCCTCTATACTCGAGTGTGTGTAACTGGCTGCGCTTAACCATGTGCATTTATTTCAAACAAACACATACAAAATAAACAAAGAAAGAAACAAGCATGCAGGCACAAGGCGTTTATACTCGCCAGTGTACGAGTGTGCAGTGTAGCACAATTTAATTTTCTGGGAAAGTCCAGGTTCACTGGGAGATCGTTAATAAAATGAAAATAGAGCCACGATATAAATTGGATTGTCAGGCCAATTCATTTGATTTTAAGTGAACAAAAATGAAGTACTGTAACTGTAAGAAGTCTTGAGTCAAGGCAATGTTCAGTGCCAATTCCATAACTTCCCAACAGATAGATAGGTACCAGAAACATATGTCTGAATTAATTTGAGGTTTTGATATTAAAATGCATCTCAAGATGATGATAGTTCTTGGTCTAGAAATCTCCATACATGGCATGAGAGATTCTACATTAAGCAACTACCATAAATTAAAATACAGTTAATATGCAGTAATTAGATAACCCATTTGGATTCGGGTATGATAGCATCTCCAGTTTAAGTAACCTCCATACATGGCATGGAGACTCTAAGTTTGGCTTATGCTCCACTCCAAATTCAAAGATTCAATGAATGCTCAATACTCAAATTAAATCAGGTTTCTGGTAATGCATTTGAAGTTCGGCTATCTTGGGAAATCTATGGCATTAGACACTGTCCTCACTTTGGCCCAAGTTTAAGCTTAGCCACACATCTCCAAAGAAAAAATTAAAGAGACAGGAATTAAAGTTCTGGAATGTAAATACTAAAATTGAAATTAGAGAATGTAGATGAACAATGAATTAAAGTTACAGAATAAAAAGAACAGAAACGAAAACTGCAGAATGTAAGTAACTGAAATGAAGAACACTGGAACAACATGAAGAAATAAAAAAACTACTGGAATTTAAGAACAAAAAGAAAGGAATAGAATAGTGTGCTTTTCCCTTATTCTAGTTAAAATGGTGGATGGGGATTTCTTTTTGTGAAGCTGATGATAGATATATATATATATATTCATCTCCTGCAAATGGCCCTCGTCAAAGAAGAAATTACATCGCGTGCCACTACGGTCATTTGCGCGTGCTCTCACAAAAGACCGCATGCTGAAGCAGCTGTGCGCCTGTTGATTTCAGGAGCTGGGCTTCCTTTTTAATTCCAATTTAATTCCATGGGTTGCTTGGAGCTGGGCCTTCTTTTGCTTTGGACTTTGATGAGCCTCCAAGTCCACGCATGCTGCTTCCAAATCATTATAATATGTTATGATATTATATATATTATATGATATATTATATGCTTATTTATTATATTATATATATGCTTCATGCATGCACTTATATGATATATATATGCTTTATATTTATATAAGTATTATATTTATATATATTATAATATATATATTTATTTATTATATATTATATATTATATTTACTTACTATTTTATTATTATTATATATATATATTTGGGAAATCTACATATAACCACAAAAGGCATATAAATATTCAATTAAAGCCAATTTCAAGGTCAAAATAAGGGTGAAAATATAATAAAATTTTGACATTTTTGAGCATCAATCACACCCCCCAACTTAAATATTGCTAGTCCCATAGCAATCGAATTTTATACTGGCCAATTTTCATTCACAGCATCAACATTAATGTTTAAATTTTAGATCTGAAACTAAAATGTATAAAACAAGAATAAGCTACTCTAACACACAATTGACCATTCTTTGTCAGATTTTCATCATGGGACACTCAATCATAGAAAAAGCAATTAAATAAATTAACACACTCACATTACAACCTCTAAGCTTTGACTTCAAACCCTCTTAGGTGTACACTCCAAGAAAAATGATCCCTCATGGCTACTCTTTGGGATGCACCGTAATAAGAGTAAATGCAAAACAAATTCAAATCGGTGTCATCCTAAAATGAAAAATGGACTTTAATGAAAGAAAAAGGATTTTGACATAACTTCATGATAGGAATAATGCACAAATGCACAACTTCAGATATTAAACAAAATTTCAATTCTAAAATTCAAATCTCAAGCTTCCATGTGTCATAGGATGTAGAGGGATTGCATAAGAATTGTAACGGGGCTTAGGGGTGGATGGGTAAACAAAGAAAAAGGTAAAGAATTCAAAGAAATGTGCCTTAGGAAATATTCCTATCTAAGCAGATACTCATTTTTTTTCTTTTTCTTTTTTTTCTCTTTTTTTTCTTTCTATTTTTTTTTTTGAATTTGATGTTAACAAAAAAAAAAATGAATCAACACAATGAAAGCATACATCTTCTCATCAGCTTTTTATTGAATAGTTACGAGTTTTTTTCTTTTTTTTTTCATCATTTTTTTTTTCTTTTCAATTTTCAGTACTAAGATAGACTATTTCCCGTACACATTAGGTGGGGCAAATATTTACACGGTTTAGGATAAAAGGAGGGTAATAAGAAAAGAAATAATTTAATGGGCTCAATGGGGCTAATAAGGGAAATAGTAGAAAAAGAAATAGGTTAACATGCTTAAATTTTCAACAAGAGAATTCCACTGTTACATCCTATGACACACTTTCACTCAATCATCAAATTTAGAATTTGAAACCAGTTTAATTCTTTCATTGACATTTTTGGCATTCAAAGCAAAGTAGTGTAATGAAGCTATTGAAAAACATGAAAGGCAAGGAAAATTGCAACTAGAGTAAGCGTTTATTCACTCAGAAAGAACAGTTAATAGGCTCAATTGATCATACTAGGTAACAGTCTCCACTTAAGTTGAGGAATCATGTAGTGCATTAACCAATTAATTACTATTTCTATAGATTTCATGCCCGACAAACAAATTTCCAATCAAAGAACAATCTATGCATACAGATCACTCATTCTAAATCCTATACATTCATGTGTTCAAATAAGAAATCATCACACTTATGCCTGAAATTGCAAACTCAAATTGACTAACAGCATAAAAATTTAATGCGATAGAATAAGCATCAATGAAAGTATATTAATCCTCAAACAGAAAAAATATATACGTATGCAGGATAATTGTAGGAGTAAAAAGAAGCAAAAGAATCCCAAATTTTTTTCTTTCTTTTTATTATTTTTTTAAATTTTTTTTTAAGATTTTTAATTAACTTTTTATTTTTTATTTTTAATTAATACATTCGGATGCGACATGAAGCTCATCCGAATTGATTCTTCATTTTTTTATTTTTTTATAATTTTTTAAAAGATTCATTCGAATGTTACATAAATAACGTTTGAATGAATTTGTTAATTTTTTTAATTATTTTTTTTATAAATATTTTTTATTTAATTTTTTAATTTTTTAAGTAATTCATTCGAATGCTATTGGGAGCAACATTCCGATGCCTTTGCATATTTTTTATTTATTTATTTATTTTTATTTTAATATTATTTTTTTAATATTTTTAATTTTTAGTGATGCATTCGAATGCATTTATTCAATTTTTTTTATCTTTTATATTTTTTTAATATTATATTTAATTAATTTTTTTAATATTTTTTTTAATTTTAATTTTTTTATTTAATATATATATTTTAGGACTATCATTCGAATGAGAACAAAATTCATTCGAATGAATTTTAAATAGTAATTCAATTTGTGAAGGATTTGTACAGGTCATTCGAATGCAACAGTACTTTCATTCGAATGAATTTCATGTATATTCGAATGAAAATGGAGACATTCGAATGGTTTTTCTTTTTCTATACATTTCCTTTTTGCTTTCCTTGTATTATTCGAATGTAACAGCAACTCATTCGAATGACTAAGCACACATTCGAATGACAGCCAAAAATTTTTTTTTTTTAATTTTTTTAATTTTTATATAACACAAATAGAAAAACACACAAACAAATAAAATTAAACACTCAAATTGAGACACTAAAACACAACGGAAATATTTTTTTTTCTTTTTATTTATTATTATATAACACAAACAGAAACCAAATAAAAACAGAAACACACAAATAAAAACTTGCATTCGAATGTTTTTATATAACACAAACAGAAAGTCACACAAACAAAATTAAATAGAAACTATTTTTTTTAATTATTATTATTATTATTATACATTTTTTTTTAAAATAACACGACCACACAATTAAACAAAATCAAAATAGAGTCAAGCATGCTCATGGGTAAACATGAAATAGGGTCGCATTTTTTTTCTTTTTTTTTAAATATTGGAACTGTTGAAGCCTAATTAACAAAGACTCATAATATTAAGCAAAATAAACAAATCAAACACCAGTAAATAGCAAATATATATATATATATATTTATTTATTTTATTTTTTTTAATTTTTATTTTTATTTTTTTATTTTTTTTAATTCTAATAACAAAAACAAATCAAACAAACAAAGTCACATTTGGATGCTTGAGATGGATTCGAATGAAAGTCAGGTTATTCGAATGACCTTGAGGGTATTCGAATGCTGGCTGCAACTTTTAAAAGAAATGACAAATTCATTCGAATGAATTCAAATGAATTTTACCTTCATTCGAATGAATTTTAAACAGTAATCTCATTTGTGAAGGAATTTGGCTGGTCATTCGAATGAATTTCATGAACATTCGAATTTCTTTGAGAGTATTCGAATGGTTTTGGCAATATGCATACTGAGGACTATGGGTCATTCGAATGTGCCTGAAATCATTCGAATGTTGCAAAGGTCTTTAGAATATGTTATTCAAACATCAAAATCCTTTTTTTTTTTTTTTTCAAAAACAAATCAAACAAACAACCACAATTAAGCATGAATCAATTGTACCTCACCCCCCAACTTGAACTATGTATTGTCCTTAAACATAATAACACGTAAAAAATTAGAAATACCTGGATGGTGAAATACCCTTAGACACAGTAAGAAGTTGAGATTTAGGAGTACTTGGTGTCTTCAATGCAGAAAAGATCCATATGCTCATTGTGGATTTCAAAATCTAAACTAAAAAAAGAGGGCATAAACTGGTGAACGTTAAAGAGAAATGCCAAACTTACAAAAGAACTCTTAAAAAAAAAAAAAAAAGACACACATTCAAAATCAAAAACAACTACATGAAGGCAGAACTAATAGCCTTTTATTCTTCTTATTTTTTTTCTATTGCTTTTTCCTCTTCTTCCAATTAAGGATCAAATAAGTGGTTGCACTTCGAATCTCAACAATCATTACATGCTTTAAACCACTTATAACATTATTTTCAAAATGATGCAATTGGATTTTTCTTATAAAAGCACGACCATCTTTTGAAAATGTTTCATTCAGAGGTGTTGGATCTATTACATCAAAATGTGGCATATCAATTTGCACAAACACCTCACACATGTCTGGTTTAATTTGATCTCTTACATAGACCAACCTAAAGAACAAAAAGTTAGGCTCAAATGTGGATAGACCTATGTCATCTTGACATTTCAACTTCTGGATCTTATCCTCATCCTCCTCCCAGACTTCTTCTTCTAAAATGGTATCACTGGACGAAAGTTCCTCCCAAACACATTGACCTATAGAATCTTGATTATCTTGGGTTGGAAACTCACCCGAATCACTCATGCTTAAGATCTCTGTCAACAAGGTCAATTGTTCTAAAATGTCACTTATGGCCCTAATGGTTTATTCTTGAAGTTCAGCCATTTTCTCAAAAACTTTTTGACCTTCCATGAACTCCTGAAGGGTATCCTCTAGAGATTTCTCATATGGAGACTGATAAACATCGGATGCAAACCCTACTCTAATTCAAATTGGTGAGGTGATGGAGGAAAAGGTTTATGAGATTGGAACACAGAGTCATTGTTCCATTGATGATTCAAATGGTTAAAAGGAAACCTCTCCTCATTGTGGTGTGTCTGAAAATCAGATGGCTGCCTATTCAAAAATTTCTTGAGAACAGGTATGGTAGGACAATCATCTGTTTGATGATTTGAAGACTCGCACACCAAACACCTAACCTCACTTAAATTTTGAAAATTCTGAAACTCTAACCACTCCACCTTCCGACTTAAATAATCCAATGTCGCACTAGGGTTGTCATTAAAATCATGGGGAACAATAGGAAGTGTGGTGTAGGGTGGAATTGGTTGCCTAGGAAGGTTTGGGTAATCCTCAAAGGGTCTAGAAACAGTTTGCTCAATGGGATCGTGATAACCAAAAGAATTTCCAAACACAAACATGTAATCAAAATACTAAGACATGATGGAATCTGAACATGAAAATGCAGATAAGAATTCTAACAATGAATCTTACCTAACCTATTTCTCATGTATTAATAACACAACAACAAAATTAACAGAAACTAAGTTACTGTATTTTTTTTTTTTTTTGCAGCACTAATTCCATCACCGATCTCCCTGGCAACGGCGCCAAAATTTGGCTGCGCTTAACCTTGTGCATTTATTTCAAACAAACACATACAAAATAAACAAAGAAAGAAACAAGCATGCAGGCACAAGGCGTTTATACTCGCTAGTGTACGAGTGTGCGCTGTAACACAATTTAATTTTCTGGGAAAGTCCAGATCGATTCACTGGGAGATCGTTAATAAAATGAAAATAGAGCCACAATATAAATTGGATTGTCAGGCCAATTCATTTGATTTTAAGTGAACAAAAATGAAGTACTGTAACTGTAAGAAGTCTTGAGTCAAGGCAATGTTCAGTGCCAATTCCATAACTTCCCAACAAATAGATAGGTACCAGAAACATATGTCTGAATTAATTTGAGGTTTTGATATTAAAATGCATCTCAAGATGATGATAGTTCTTGGTCTAGAAATCTCCATACATGGCATGAGAGATTCTACATTAAGCAACTACCATAAATTAAAATAGAGTTAATATGCAGTAATCAGATAACCCATTTGGATTCGAGTATTATAGTATCTCCAGTTTAAGTAACCTCCATACATGGCATGGAGACTCTAAGTTTGGCTTATGCTCCACTCCAAATTCAAAGATTCAATGAACGCGCAATACTCAAATTAAATTAGGTTTCTGGTAATGCATTTGAAGTTCGGCTATCTTGGGAAATCTATGGCATTAGACACTGTCCTCGCTTTGGCCCAAGTTTAAGCTTAGCCACACATCTCCAAAGAAAAAATTAAAAAGACAGGAATTAAAGTTCTGGAATGTAAATACTGAAATTGAAATTAGAGAAATGTAGATGAACAATGAATTAAAGTTACAGAATAAAAAGAATAGAAACGAAAACTGCAGAATGTAAGTAACTGAAATGAAGAACACTAGAACAACATGAAGAAATAAAAAAAACTACTAGAATTTAAGAACAAAAAGAAAGGAATAGAACAGTGTGCTTTTCCCTTATTCTAGTTAAAATGGTGGATGGGGATTTCTTTTTGTGAAGCCGACGATAGATATATATATATTCATCTCCTGCAAATGGCCCTCGTCAAAGAAGAAATTACATCGCGTGCCATTACGGTCATTTGCGCTTGCTCTGACAAAAGATCGCATGCTGAAGCTGCTGTGCGCCTGCTGATTTCAAGAGCTGGGCTTCCTTTTTAATTCCAATTTAATTTCATGGGTTGCTTGGAGCTGGGCCTTCTTTTGCTTTGGACTTTGATGAGCCTCCAAGTCCACGCATGCTGCTTCCAAATCATTATAATATGTTATAATATTATATATATTATATGATATATTATATGCTTATTTATTATATTATATATATGCTTCACGCATGCACTTATATGATATATATATATATGTTTTATATTTATATAGGTATTATATTTATATATATTATAATATATATATTTATTTATTATATATTATATATTATATTTACTTACTATTTTATTATTATTATATATATATTTGGGAAATCTACATATAACCACGAAAGGCATATAAATATTCAATTAAAGCCAATTTCAAGGTCAAAATAAGGGTGAAAATATAATAAATTTTTGACATTTTTGAGCATCAATCAGTAACCCAAGGTGTTTCAAGGCCAGGATAGAAGATGAATCTACATTATGGAATTTAAGGTTTGGGTATCTAAATTACGAAGGCTTAAAGATTTTAAAGAAAAAGAACATGGTGACCAGTTTGGCTAATGTTGGTCGACTAAACAAGGTGTGTGAGATCTGTGTTATGGGAAAGCAACAAAGAAGATCCTTTCCAAGTAGAGGCTCAAGAAGAATAACTCGAAGGCTGGAATTGGTACACTCAGATGTGTGCAGCACCATTAATCTAACTTTAATGGGAGGCAATAGGTATATCCTTACGTTCATTAGTGACTTTAATGGAAAAACTTGGGTAAACTTGTTAAAGCAAAGATGAGAAGTCTTCAATAGATTCTACGAGCTTAAAAATTTGGCCAAAAAATAAAGTGGCTTCTATTTAAAAGGGTTGAGAATAGAAAATGGAGGGGAATACACCTCTAAGGAGTTCGAAAGATTCTACAGATATCATGGCATATATAATGCATCAATACACTATACCCTACACTCCTTAACAAAACAAAGCATCATAAAGGAAGAATCGAACCCTTCTCAACATGGTTGGGTGCATGTGAAATGAAAATAAGATGCTAAAGGAATTCTAAGGAGAAGCAGTGGTATGTGCAACTTACTTGTTACATTGATTTCCTTAAAAAAGGATCAAAGATGTTACTCCCAAAGGTTGATCATCTAAAAGTCTTTGGTAGTGTGGAAAGTTGAGGGTGCATTGGAGAGGTAGAACGGCATGACCAAAAATTCGTAGTGCCCATGATGCATACGGAAAGCTGTCTTAGCAGTATCCTCTGGTACTGCCCGAATTTGATGGTACCCATTTCTCAAATCAAGCTTCGGAAATATTTTTGCCCTATTTAACTCATCCAGTAGCTCATTAATAACGAGAATCAAAAAATTATCCTTGATCGTGATCTTATTAAGAGCACTAGTCGACACACATTCTCCAGGAACCATCATGTTTTTTAACCAAAAGGATAAGAGAGGAATAAGGACTGTTACTTAACCCAATCACTCATGTAGAAAGCATCTCTACTACAAGTCGTTCAATCTCTATCTTCTGATAATATGGATATCAATATGGCTTAACAAAGACTAGTCCAATTCCTGGTATTAATGGAACCTTGTGATCATGGGTGTGAGAGTGTGGTAGGCTGTTTGGTTCTTCGAAGACATCTTGGAATTTTTCCAGTAGCTGTTGAAAGTGAGAAGATTGATACTGTTCTTCTTGTGAAGGCTTTGAATTTTTCGAAGAAAATAATTGGAACAACATACCTTTATATCCTTTTCGTGCCTTTTTGATGAATTTTAATTCCCCAACTATTTGATTTGCTAGACATGACTCTCCTTGAAAAATCACCTCTGCCTCTACTACTTTGAACTTCATCTATAATTTTGCAAAGTCCCACAAGATTGGACCAAGTGTTTGTAACCATTGTGTGCCCAAAATAATATCATATCCATCCAAAGGAAGTAAATAAAAATCAGCAGACATAGGAATTCCTTGTAGGAGCTACCTTACACTTTTGTACTTCCCTTGACTAGATAAACGTTCACCTGATGCCACCATTACTTCAAACTGATGCCCACCTTTTTTGCTAGAACTTCACTGATGAAGTTATGAGTGGTTCTTGAATCAACCAAAACAACGGTGGATATGCGTGTGATGGTGCCTCTGACTCTCATTGTCTCCGGTGCTCTTGATCCTGAAATAGCATGTAAGGAAATTTCTGGAATGTCATTCAAGGATATTTGATCTGTGTCTTCTTCTTCCATAACCACATCGTCGTCTCATTCTGCTTCACAGAGTTCAATCAGGAACAACTTCTTACACTAATGACCTGGAACAAATTTTTCGTTATAATTGTAACACAAGCCTTTCACACGTCACTCCTACAATTCTGTTGGTGATAATTGTTTGCCTATTCTATCTCGAAAGTGGACGGATCGTGACAAGTAATATAGTGATGAATAGAGTGTCGTACTCATGAGAACTAACTTTTGACATTTACTCTAACTGATTTAACCTTAACCTAACACACACATTGATATAGCTATTAACAATGACTTCAATTGCAATGAAAACTAATTTACTAATAAATGATGCAACTAAAACAATTTATATGATTCAAAAACTCACAAGGATAAGGTACTAGGGTTTATGAATCCACTATCGGCCTTCTATGATTCAATTGTTCATTACTCGGATCTTGTTATTCCTTATCTTAGGTTGAAAATCGATGTTCTAATTACAACCAAAAGCCTCTCTCGATGGTCATTTAGTTCTATGTATATATATGAGATTAACTATCTCTAGTCAACCTTTGAAGATATAAACATGCATTTAATCACATTAATCATCACAAAAATGATTTCACAGGGTATAACGGTATCTCTACCTATTATAGGACCCTACGTTGTTTGTTAGCATGTCTAATCCATATTGAATCTCTCAAAAGCAATACAAATCACAAATATGCTTCAATGGTGATTAGGCATCAAAACGACATTATGAACATAACAAACAATCAACCCAAATGAACAAGAAAATAACAAATCGAGTAACTTTAAATCAAACAATTAGAAGTCGAGGTTTCATCATTCACCCTAGCTATGAACACTTAGCAATGCATTCTTACAATCAAAAGAAAAAGAAAAGAATTGGAATCCATAGCAGAGATTGAGAAAGAAAAGAAAAATACAACCCAAGAGTATATTCTTCAAGTTGCCTTCCTTCACCTCTTCAATCTTTCGTCAGCTTCTTTTTCATAAAAAACTCTCCAAATCTCTCAAGAATAAGACTTTATATAGTGCTTTTTAGGTTATTAAAGTTGTGCATAGTGAAAACTCTCGTTTCCCATTGATTGGGACGGAGACGGGCCGAAATTGCGCTTTGAATTGAAGTTTAGCACTCTACCGCGATCCTACCATGGTATGCTTGTTACTACAGACCCGTGAGCTCCAAATAGCAACTCCTAGAGTGGTCTTACAGCAGTATGCATTCCGTTGTAAGACCATGAGCTCTAGAAACTAATTCTTACAGCTATCCTATAGCAAAATGCATACCGCTGTAGGCCACTAGATTTCTTCCTTAACCTCTTTCTTCTTCGCTTTTCACTTTTCACTCTTATTCCACTTTCACTTTCTCCATCAAGATGGTAGCTGACCATGCCTTCAAGTCTTATTTCCACTTCTAACATGCACCAAAATCGTTTCTTTTTGTTCTATGTCCATTTTGCATGTGATGTGTACCTATATTGACAATATTGAGCCCAAAATGAGTAGCAATCATGTTCATTGAATACTTAAATGCTAAGCTTGAACCACTAAATAAGAGTGAAAATATACTGATCAAACACCCCCAAACTTAGCTTATTGGTCATCCCGAACAAGATTATCACTCATGCACACATTAGATAGCCTTACCATTAGTCTCAGATTTTGGTATCTTTTAAAATTCACAATGAGTTATCAAGTAATGCTCCACCATAGTTTTGGACTCATTCCATGCTTGACGTGTGTGTGTGCATAATTGGATTCTTTATCACGCGTAAGGTTGTTGCTACCCAACCATTCAATGGTCCTGTTTTCCTTTTCCCCTTATGACTTGCACTCCACCCCCAAACTTAAGTCTAGTTGGGTTTAGCTAGAGATAATGCTACCTTAGTCTGTGAAGGTTCTCCTTAATTTTGAGTGCTTCGACATTCCAACCTCTACCAAGCAGTCAAACCCACTAGTTTTCTTCATCCCCCATAATATAAGTGTTAGCACAATCATCCTTTACCTCTTCTTCTTTTTTTAACAAAGCCTCTCCTCTTTAAGCTTTATAGAAGAACCTTGTAGCAAGCTTTCAGCTAATGACTCCCAAGTCAGATGACCTTAGGGCACCAAGTGTTGAGACACCCTTATGGACTTAATCACCCGATTCAACTAGGCTACGAAGATAGGTGCATAATATATACAGGATGATTGATATAGTGTGCATGACATAACAATAGAGGGATAAGATTTCTAGCCTTTGGTCATTGCTTAGCTTCCATTAGTTTGTCTACACACTCCACAAAATTTTAAACATGCATGGAATCAACACATTCCTCAGTAGACACTACCACAGCTTGACCATCTCCAAACTCTTTTTTCTTTTTTTTTTATGTGCGTTACAATACTAAATCAAAGGGGAGAGTCTACTAGCCATCTAGGTAAGTGTATTCAACCTATGCAATGTGTAACCTGACACACGTGCTTAATAGAAGTCATCGCATGGACATATGAGTAAGTCAAACAATGTGAGGGGCATCACTATCAATTACTCTATGAATCATAAAAATGCCATGTAGTGTTCATCATTCTGGTAGAGCTATCCAACTTTTCTTTCTTTTGGCTATAACCAAGTAAGCTAACACATCATGCATGATTGGACCAACAAAACCCTCCCCCAAAACTTAAAATGAGCCATTGTCCCAAGGGCTCGAAAAGAATTAAATAGGAAGGAAGGTACTTGGGATGGAGAATTAGTGCAGTGATGGCCAGAGTGAGTCAATGGTCTTAGGAAGGTGGCAATGGCTGGTACTGGAGTAGTTGGGTGAACATGGATCTAGCCTCCTCATGCTAGGTACAAAGGTCAACTCTGAGAACATCCAGGCCCGCTTGCAACAAGGGGAATTGTCGATCTTACTCCTCTCGATTTTCTTATATCTGTGCTTGCATGGTCTCCAAGGTGGGCCGGAGTTAACTCCTCTAGGTCGGCATCGGGGTAGTAGCCTTACTGTTGGTGGTGCTTCAGGTTCCATGTCCTCCTCAGCTTCATCTTCTTCCTCAGCCTTTGCTGTTGTGTCTAGCATTTGAGCTACATGTCGGTGCTAGGTAATTTGAGTCTGCGACTGCCAGATAGTGTAGAGATTGATGATGATGGGTTTTATCTTGTCAAGCTTAGATCATAGTGTAGGGACTTTTTCTTGCTTGCACAATGCCGAGATGAATGCTGGAAAATAAAGTCTCTTCTTGCTACCCTTGGTCAAGGCAAGGGAGACAATTTGTTAGAAAATGCGCTCACTAAAATTCAAGTCATGTCCGATAACCAAGGTATATAGCAGTTGCATTCGGGGAGGATAAATTTTAGTCATGTGCGAGGATCGAGCTATGTTATAGGATAAGACGTAATGAAAGATCTTCGCCTTGAGGTTGAGCTCGTTATGAAGCACCACATTGTGGGGTGGCCACAGTGGTGGAATGTCTTCATTGAAGCAAAAATGGGCCACTTGATTCCAGTCCACTATGTTCGGGAGAATCGTCCCTGGTCCCACTTGATAAAATTTTTGGATTATATCTGGATTGAATGGCACCCACACTCCTCTCACATATGTATGGAAGGCATGGTCTTCCTCATCCTCATCGTCACCTCCTAGAATGTTATCATTGAAATTGGCGATGAATTCTTGGACCACTGATGGATAGATTTTGAGAGGCTTGGCACAAAAATTGTGCCACTACTTGGCATGAATGATGTCTGGAATTCCTGTGAGCTCAATGTTAGAAAGGTCAACTTCCTGCTCCCTATGGAGGGGCCATGACTCTATTACTCGGACTCGTTCTTTAGCTTTGGCAGTAAGGTAGATTGGGAAACATGGAGGATCAACTCGCGGCCGTTTGGAAGCATTTGAACTCGTGACAATGGCTTTACCTTTGTTTGCAACTGGAGTATAGCGAGGTTAGGGTGCCATCTTTGCTTGGGATCGTTCCTGCAAGCACAAAACCAACCATGAGAAGGGGAATGAATAAGGGAAAGAATCAATTATTTCTCTGTTTGTTTCTTTTTTTTTTTTTTATAGATATATATATTTTGTAGAAGCCAAAGGTGCCACAATATCCCCCAAACTTAACTCATTCCATTCCCCCAACTCATAGTGCAATGTGTGTGAAAATGTGTGATTGGGGCATTTCATCGAACACTTGGTGTGCTTGCTGAAAGGGAAAAAGGAAAATAGGGCTTAGGATACACTAAAGTTTCCCCCAAAAAAATCACAACAAACAACAACAACATCACCAACAACAACATCTTTGCTCCCATTCATAAATCAACTTAACACCCATTTCCACAATGGAGCATCAATCCATACAAAAACACTAAAATGATTCCAGACATACCATAAATGTTGAAGTTGGAGAGTGTAGAGGGGAGGTCCTTGAGGAAAAACTAGGGAAATTTGTATGGGAGAAAGCTGGGATAATAGTGGGAGGCTAGGTAAGGGTGGGGTGAGGGAAATTTTTAGAGGGAGAAGAGAAGGAGAAGGCAAGGGGGGGGGGGGGGGGAACAAATGGGCAGGGGGTCGGCCTATTAAAGCCGACCCGTACCACGGTGTGGTCGCAGCATGCATGCCGCGACTGACCTATGAGCAGCAGATAGGCTATTGCCTCGAGCGGTGGCCACGGCATGCATGCCACAGTCTTGGCGCGAGCTGCTCCCCCTGTTTATTTTTATTATATTTTCATTTTTTTTCTCTCTCTCTTTCTCTTTATTTTTTTTACTTTTATTATTTTATTTTTTTATTTGCATGTAGCCTAGGCTCTAAATGGCAACTCATGGACTAATCTTATATGTTGAAAGATGAATTACCCTATGCTTTCTAACATGCCATGAATGAAGAAGTCTCCTAACTAAGACACTTTCTGACCTAATGCCCAACATTCTAAAACAAATGCAAAATAGAAAAATCAAAGGAAACAATTAGCAATTAAAGATGAAAAGATAGAAAATTGGGTTGCCTCCCAAAAAGCTCTTGTTTATAGTCATTAGTTTCATTGTGTTGCTGCTCATTCCTGATTGCTCAACTCGGTGGATGTCTTTTCCTTGGCATAGTCATCCCCTAGATATGGCTTGAGTCGCTGTCCATTCACCTTAAATGTACCCTTGGTGTCATAAGTGACATCAACAGCGCCGTGTGGATAAACTTTGACAATAGTGAATGGCCCAAACCACCTTGAGCGCAACTTGCCTGAAAATAACTTGAGGCGTGAGTTGAATAACAACACTTTTTGCCCCACCTCAAAATGCTTCCTATGAATATGATGGTCATGCCATTTTTTGGTTCTCTCTTTGTATAACCTAGCACTTTCATATGCCTCCAACTGAAATTCATCCAGTTCATTTAACTACAACATTCTCTTTTCACCGGCCTTCTTTAAATCAAAATTTAGCTTTTTCACTACCCAATAGGCTCGATGCTCCAACTCAACTGGTAAGTGACATGCTTTTCCAAAGACAAGGCGATACGGTGACATCCCAATAAGTGTCTTAAATGCAGTGCGATAAGCCCATAGCTCATCGTCAAGTTTTTTTGACCAATCTTTACGAGATATACTCACTGTGAGCTCTAAGATCCTCTTCAACTCTCTATTTGAAATCTCCACTTGCCCACTTGTTTGGGGGTGATAGGGAGTAGCAACCTTGTGTTTCACCCCATATTTGGCTAAAAGAGTATCAAAGTACCGATTGCAAAAATGCTTTCCCCCATCACTTATTATGGCCCAAGGAGTACCAAAACGAGTAAAAATATTTTTCTGAAGGAAACTCACCACAGCCCGGCCATCATTAGTGGGTAATGCAACAGCCTCAACTCACTTGGAGACGTAGTCCACTACTACCAAAATATAAACATTAGCAAATGAGGGTGAGAATGGGCCCATGAAATCAATGCCCCAAACATCAAACAACTCAACCTGAAGAATTCCATGAAGAGTTATTTCTTGCTTCCTTGATATGTTTCTCGTTTGTTGGCACTGGTCACACTTCTTTACCACTGTCTGAGCATCTCTAAAAAGAGTGGGCTAATAAAATCCAGATTGAAGAACCTTTGCTGCTGTCTTTGTTGCCCCAAAATGTCCACCATATGGTGAAGCATGACACTACTCTAGGATCAATTCCATTTCTTCTTCCGGGACACACCTCTGAATTACTTTGTCAGTGCCTCATCAATAAAGAATAGGATCCTCCCAAAAGTAATACTTGAGATCTTAAAAGAACTTTTGGTGCTGATTGTAGTTAAAATCTGGTGGCATAATATTGCTTGCAAGATAATTCACATAATCAGCATACCAAGGTGCCTCTATGTCATTGGCCTTTCTTTCAACCATAAAAGGTTGTTCATTTGGAAAATTTTCATTTATGTCCTCAGTTGCAGTTTGCTTGAAATTTTCCATTCTAGAAAGATGGTTAGCCACCACATTCTCCCATCTTTTCTTTGCAAACAAATACCTCAAGGCTGCGTGATCAGTGTAGATAATCACCTTGGACCTAATGAGATAAGATCGAAACTTCTCAAACACAAATACCACTTCTAGTAACTCTTTCTCTGTAATAGCATAATTCAACTGAACATCATTGAGAGTCCGACTAGCATAGTAAATAACATGGAAGATCTTATCCCTCCATTGTCCCAAAATTGCACCCACTACATAATCACTAGCGCCACACATGAGTTCAAATGGCAAGTCCCATTATGGTGCCACAACCACAGGTGCTGAGATCAACTTCTCCTTGATCATGTTGAAAGACTTTAGGCATTCCTTCGAGAAGTCAAATTTGGCATCCTTCTCCAACACGTTGCATAGTGGCTTCATAATCTTAGAGAAATCCTTGATGAATCTTCTATAAACACCAGCGTGCCCTAAGAAACTTCTAATGCCCTTGACTGACGTTGGTGGAGGGAGTTTCTCAATTACTTGAATCTTTGCTCTATCGACCTCTATGCTCCTAACTGAAATCTGGAGTCCTAACATAATTTCTTCTTGGACCATAAAGTAACACTTCTCCTAGTTAAGCACGAGATTTGTTTCTTCATAGCGCCTTAGAACAAGAGTCAAGTTCTTTAAACACTCGTCAAATAATGAACCAAAAACTAAGAAATCATCCATGAATACTTCAATAAATCTCTCCACCATGTTTGAAAAAATTGACATCATGCAGCGTTGAAATGTAGCAGGTGCATTACATAAGCTAAAAGGCATAATTCGGTATGCAAATGTGCCATATGGACAAGTGAATGTTGTTTTCTCCCGATCTTCTGGGGCTATTGGAATTTGATTGTATCCCAAGTAGCCATCAAGGAAACAATAGTGGGAATGGCCTGCTAGATGCTCCAACATTTGATTAGTGAATAGTAGGGGAAAGTTATCTTTTCGGGTTGCATCATTCAACTTGCGATAATCTATGCAAACCCTTCATCCTGTAGTTAGTCGGACTTAAATGAGCTCGTTATGTTCATTCTTTTCCACTATGATTCCTCCCTTTTTTAGCACAACCTGGACAGGACTAACCCATGCACTATCCAATATGGAGTAAATAATCCCAGCATCAACCAATTTCAATACCTCAGCTCTGACCATATCTTGAAGATGAGGGTTTAGTCAACGTTGATGTTGCACTACCGGCTTATAAGTTTCTTCCATGAGGATCTTATGCATGCAAAGGGAAGGACTAATGCCTTTGATATCCCTTAAAGTCCATCTAGTAGCCAATTTGTATTCCCAAAGCACCCGAAGTAATTTATCTTCCTCGTCTTTTTTGATAGAATTTGCAATGATAACTGGAAGAGTAGAGGCTTCCCCCAAATAAGCGTAACGAAGATGTGAGGGCAGCTGTAACGACCCGTCCTAGATTAGCAATTTTTTTTTTTTTTTTTTCAGTGATTAATTAATGCAATTAGTTAATTTTTAGTTTAATGCATATTTGCCAATTAATTAATTTAATTTGGCAATAGAGATTTTTAATCGAAAAAAATAGTGATAAATAGAATTAATTCTTTTATTTTTAAAGAGAATTAAGAGTAAGGGCTTGTTTGGCTTTTTAGCATTAGTTATTTTATATTATTGCTTAATTATTTAATTAAGTGATATATATATGGGATTTAATTAAATCCAAATATAAGATAATTTAAATAATAATCTCCTAAATAGGTTAGGAGAAGGTTTTAAATAAAGTCTAGTGGGCCTAGGATTAATTAAACCTATTTTAGCCCATTAGGTTTTATTGTTATTAGTATATATATATATGCATAGCATGTAATTGGCCAAAAAGGAAGTTCTTCTTCAAATCTTGGCCGTGAGCAGCGCTTAGGAGATCTAGCAGCAATCAAGAAGTTCTTTTCTCCAATTTTTATCAATTAAATCAGAGCATCTACAGGCAAGTTCTTCCATTCCATTCTCAAGCTTTCTTCATTCTGTATAGATATATATATGTACATATATACGCACAGTTCATGCTTCATAGCATTCCAAGAAATTTCAGATTTAAGTTCCAGTTTTGATCATGTTTTTGCATTATAAATCAGCCCTTATGTGATCTTGGATTAATAGCAAACTATTGTTTCGATTCCTTTTAATGAGAAAGCAAAGAAAATAGAATGTATATTTATATATACATGCATACAGTGGCAGAAAACCAGATTTTTCAATTGAGTTGAATCATCGATTCTTCGAGTTTTGATCTGTTTATTTGCTATAATAATGATTCTTGCTTCATTGGGACTTGTTTTTCCCAAGATTTCTTCGAATGGTGATGTTTAGAATCAAATTCCAGCATCTGGATACTCTATTAGTATCAGTTTCGATTTCTGGCGAATCCTTTCACTATTTCGAATTTACTTCATTTTTTCCAGAACGTTTTTATTCTCTTGTGGGCCAATTTTGACCTTTATGGAGCCCGAATCTTGGAAAACACAAAACATAAAAGTTGTAGTTCTTCCTCTTGGCTTTCCACATAAATTTGAATCAGCTCAATCGGAGTTTAGATGAGAGAGTTATGGCCAAGATACGAAAGAGTATCAAATCTGTCCAGAATTCCGTATTAAATTCCAGCAAGTTAAAATTCTTTTATTTTCAATAAAAAACAGTTTATCTCTTCCCTTTATTGAAAATAATATTAGTATAAATTAAAATAAATTATGTTTCAGCATAATTTATAAAATCATGTATTTTTAAAATACATCAAGTATCAGTTTGGCAACAGTTATTTCATGACTAGTATTTAAAATGTCATGATCAGCATTTATTTGTGAGTTATGTGCATACATCCTTGTATGAACATTCAACATGAGTTTATATGGAGCACTACATATTGTGTGCCAGCATCTTGATGTGCATAGCATTGCATGTTGCGCGCCAGGCGGCCTTGTCCGCGGGGATCCCACTAGTTTGCTCGCCTGTGATCGACCAGGGAGCTAGGGGTATATTTTACCCACAGTATATGCTTACAGTTTTTTTTGTTTGCAGGTTCAGATTAGTCAGGTATGTGTTATCAGTTTATGTGGGCCTTGGGCCAAAGTTGCATACCTGCATTTTACTTTAGATTATGTGCATTACATGTTTATGAATGCAACCAGTTATATCAGATTTATTTATCAGTATCAATTAAATCAAGCATTTAATTCCAGTATCAGTTCAGCAAGTATTACAGTTATTTCAGTATCGATATTCTTCGATTCAGCTTCAGTATTTCTTTCTAGCTTTATACTTGCTGAGCTTTGTAGCTCACCTTGTACTCTTCACCATTCCAGGTATTACCGGGGGAGTACCAGAGGTGGGGCCTAGCAGCAGTGGATTATAGTGTGTGTGTACATGGAGCTACTCAAGACCAAAGATGTCTGGGAGAGTCAGATAGTAGTCAGATTTATTTTCTATTTTAGTGAGGGCTTTTCTCTCTTATTAGAGATTTATTTCTCGGAGTTTTATTTTCAGTAGTATTATACCAGAGATTTATTTTCCACAGTTGAGATATTCTTATGGTATCAGAGTTTCAGTTCATATAGTATGAGCCAGGTTTATTTTATAGTACAATATTGTTCCAGTAGCACCTCTTCTCGGGCAGCTCCAAGAGAGGGGGTGTTACAGCAGCTATTTCAACTCAAGTTTTGGTGCTTGCTGAATTGAAAGGAGTGGCCGAGAAGGACTGATACCCAATTCCATGTACTATCTCCCTCTTCTCATGGGTTTCGAAGCTTGCAGATACTGCACACACTCTTCAATGGTAGCTGAAATTGAATTTTTATCCTTTAAGTGCATGATGCATGCCTCCCAAGGATTGAGTGGATGCTCAAATTTGAAAAATTCCTCTACTTCTTTGTCCACAATATCTATCCGGAAGCACTAATCTAATGAGCTGGGTAATTTGAGTGCCTTAAACACATTGAAAGTGATTTACTCCTCATTCAGCCGTAACATTAATTGTCCCTTCTACACATCAATGAGGGCTCATCCCGTAGCTAAGAAAGGTCACCCCAATATGAGCGAAACATCCCTATCTTCTCCCATATCCAAAATGATGAAATCGGCAGGGAATATAAATTTATCCACTTTCACCAAGAGGTCTTCAACAATTCCGCGTGGATGTTTCACCGATCTGTCCTCCAATTGCAATGACATCCTTGTAGCCTTTGCTTCTCGTAGCCCGAGTTCCCTGAAAATATAATAAGGCATTAAATTAATACTAGCACCCAAATCACATAAAGCTTGTTCAAAATATAAACTACCAATGGTACAAGGGATAGTGAAACTCCTTGGATCCTTCAATTTTTGTGGTAGCTTATTTTGCAATATAGCATTACTCTCATTCGTTAACATGACAGTCTCGTGCTCATCCAACCTCCTCTCATTCGAAAGGATCTCCTTTATGAACTTTGCATAGCTAGGCATTTGGGCTAAGGCATCCTCAAACGGTATATTAATATGAAGTTTCTTGAATACCTCCAAAAACTTTTCAAATTGCTTATCCATCTTGTGCTTGCGCAACCTCTGAGGGAATGGAATTGGAGGGACATATGGCTTCACCGGTGGTGGCATCACCTTCTCTTGGATCTCTTGTTTAGCTGAAGCTTCTTGTTCCTCTTGATTTTTTGGAGCTTCGAACTCATCTGATTCGGTTGGTATCTCTTGAACGTTTTTAGTATCTTTCGCAACTCCAGGTCTCCTAACATGAATTTCTGGGAGCTGTACCCCACTCCTTGTTGTGATCACATTTACTTGCTCATTCGGGTTCACCTCGGTGTTGCTAGGACACATACTCGGTTGCCTCTTTGTTAGGATTTTTTCTAACTGCCCAATCTGATTTTCAATATTGTTAATAGCTGCGTCGGTCCGATCACTTCGTTCTTGAAGCTTTGAAACTGCTTCTTCCCATCCTCCCACGTACCCAGTTACCTTTTCCCACGTACCTGGTTCCCTTATTTTGGTGGATTTTGGATGCTCTGAGTATTACCATAAGAGAAATGAGGATGATTCCTCCAACCCATATTGTATGTCTGTGAGAATGGGTTATTCTGCTACCTTTGGAAATTTTGCTGACGTTGGAAATTTTGAGCATAGGCAGCTTGCTCCATAAATGGTGGATTTATGAGCAATGTGCATTCAGATGATGGATGAGTTACTCCACAAGTTTCACATATGGGGAGTGATCCTTGCACCATATTAACATTCGAAGAATACTTTAAGGCTTCCATTTGCTTTGATGGTGCATCAATCTTTAGCCAACATCAACGTGTTAACATCCACTTCATGCACTCCAGCTACTCTTTTATGTGAGTTTCTATCTGGCCACATCACTAACTGTTCACTCATTGTCTCGAAAAGGTCATGAAGCTCCCCGGCTGATTATTTCGAATAGATCCTCCTACTGTACAATCAACTGCAGAGCAACTATAAGGAGTGAGTCCAGCATAGAAAAATTGATTTTGAGTTGGTAGTGGAAAACCATGACTATGACACTTTCTCAATAGCTCCTTGAACCTCTCCCATGTTTCATGAAAATTTTCAGACTCAGCTTGCTGAAAAGTTGAAATCTCATGCTTAAGCTTGTTAATTGTCCTGCCTATTCTATCACGCAAGTGGACAGATCGTGACAAGTAATACAGTGATGAATAGAGTGTCATACCCACGAGGACTAACTTTTGACGGTTACTCTAACTGATCTAACCTTAACCTAACACACACATTAACAATGACTTCAATTGCAATGAAAACTAATTTACGAATAAAATATGCAACTAAAATAATTTATTTGATTCAAAAACTCTCAAAGTTAAGGCACTAGGGTCTATGAATCCACCGTCGGCCTTCTGTGATTCAATTATTCATTACTCGGGTCTTGCTATTCTTTATCTTAGGTTGAAAATCGATGATCCAATTACAACCAAAAGCCTCTCTCGATGGTCATTCAGTTCTATGTATATATATGAGATTAACTATCTCTAGTCAATTTTCGAACATATAAACATGCATTCAATCATGGAGATTATCACAAAATGATTTCATAGGGCATAACAGTATCTCTACCTATTATAGGACCCTACGTTGTTTGTGTTAGAGTTATGCCCCACAAGCCAATTATATTTACATATAATTGATCATATTTTTTTTCATTGTGACTCTTTATCTTCAATCAATTATTATTATAAGGGATTATGTTTTATTTGTCATTGATGGCTGTCTTTATTATTTCCATTCTTGACAAAGTCCATAGATCAAATAGGCTCATGGAATATGGTCGTGCATAGAGATGACGATCATGAAACATATTCCTTATAAGCCTTGATCTTAAATGTTCCTAGTCATAAAGTTATTAGGATTGGACACTAATAACTCGGATAGACTAGCATATATGATGCATGCTCAATTAGGAGAATGTCTTGTTTCATAGACATTGGTGTGTGGACACTAATGCATATATGTGGGTGCTTATTACAAGAATAAGTACAGTGAACTAACCCACTACAGAATTCCTAATGGTAATTGTTTATTGTCGAATTGGAATTTCAGTGTTGCAATAGTGCATATTGGTCCTTAGACTTGAGACATCATGGTAGTCTTATATTTGACTGGTTATGCTTTGGTTCTTTTTGGATTCCAATGGAGTCATTAACAAATTATCACTGGGCGTAACCTTATCACATATGAAGGCTTGTGGATGTCAAAATAGAATTCATCACTTATCGATAAGATGAGAAGATGTCCTGTGTATTCCGATGATTTCATGAGTGAGGAAATCCTTGGCCAAGGTGAGGTGGAAATCAAAAGGTGTTTTGATTTCACCTATCAAGTCATAAATCTAGAATGGATATATAGTTATTGAATGATTAGGGTTTCGTCATAAAACCATACCCTAAATTCAATCGGGACATAGATTGATGAAAGGATTTTACTGCACGGTATTTGCAATTGAAAAGGTCCGTGTTTTTTCATCGTTGGCTAGGTATTCATGGCATGTTGCTAGACGTTAACCATGATATGTAGGGTTTTAGAATTAATTTGATTAATTCTAAAACTATTAATTAAAGAGTTTAATTAAGAAGCCCATAAGATGTGCTAATTAAGAAGCCCATAAGTTTAATTAAAGAGTTTAATTTAATCTAATGAGTTGGGCCTTCATATAGCCCAATAGAGTTGGCCTACATCTATCCCAATGGTGGACCTAAGGAGTTACACACTTAGGTCGAGCCCGTTCCATAATTTAAAAGAGAGATTCGGCCCAATATGATTATGGGCCAAACCTAAATTGTTCAGGGTTTTTCAAAGGCATAATTAGGGTTTTTACTCTATAAAAAGGCCACTTAAGAAGCTGAAAAAAAGAAGAGGAAAAATTCGGATCTCTCTTGGAGGCGCCTAGGGTTTGCTAGTACTACTCGAGGCGTCGTGGAAAAGGGTCGATCGTGTGGACCGACTTGGAGGAGTTTGCGCTTGCAACTCTACAGATCAAAGAAGGCAGAATTGAAGCTACACGGTTGGCCGGTTCCAAACAGTTTGCTACCATGTCTAATCCATATTGAATCTCTCGAAAGCAATACAAATTACAAATATGTTCCAATGGTGATCAAGCATCAAAACAACATTATGAACATAACAAACAATCAACCCGAATGGATAAGAAAATAGCAAACCGAATAACTTTAAATCAAACTATTAGAAGTCTAGGTTTCATCATTCACCCTAGCTATAAACACTTAGCAATGCATTCTTGCAATCAAAAGAAAAAGAAAAGAGTTGAAATCCATAGCAAAGAATTGAGAAAGAAAAGAAAAATACAACCCAATAGTAAAGTCTTTAATCTTCCTTCGGCTTCTCTTCCATCCAAAAACTCCCAAATCCCTCAAGAATAAGTCTTTATATAGTGCTTTTTAGGTTATCAAAGTCCTAAACCTTGAAGGAGTCTATCCCTATTTGATTTGGATTGAAACGGGCTTAAAACGGCCTTTTCACGAAGCTTTGAACCCTACCGTTGTATGCTTGTTGCTGCAAACCCGTGAGCTCTAGATAGCAATTCCTAAAGCGGTTTTACAGCGGTATGCATTCTATTATAAGACTGTGAGCTCTAAATAGCAATTCCTAAAGTTGTCTTACAGCGATATGCATTCCGTTGTAAAATCGTGAGCTTCAGAAACTAACTCTTATAGCGGTCCTACAACAGAATGGATACCGCTGTAAGCCGCTAGCCTTTTTCTTTTGCTTCTTGCTTTATCATCTTCCACTTTTTGCTCTCAATACTCTTTTGCTTTCTTTTGAATCAATACCCGACCATGCCTTCACGCTTTATTTCAACTCCCATTATGCACCAAAATCACTCTTTTTGCTCCATGTCCACTTTACATGTAATGTGTACCTATATTAACAATATTAAGCTCAAAATGAGTAGCAATCATGTTCATTGAATAATTAAATGCTAAGCTTGAACCACTAAATAAGAGTGCAAAATGTGCTGATCAAATACCCCCAAACTTAGACTCTTGGTCGTTCCGAACAAGATTATCACTCACACACACATTGGATAGCCTTCCCATTAGTCTCAGATTTTGGTATCTTTTAAAATTCACAATGAGTTATCAAGTAATGCTCCACCACAGTTTTGGACTCATTCCATGCTTGACGTGTGTGTGCATAGTCGGATTCTTTATCATGCATCGGGTTTTTATTCAATCCCTAGGTATCCTATGGTTACTCTTAGGCTTTTTTTTTTTTTTTTTTGAGTCTAGTTGGGTCTAACTAGAGGTGATGCTACCTCGGTCTATGAAGGTTCTCCTTAATTTTGAGTGCTTTGACATTCCAACCCCTACCAAGCAGTCAAACCCACTAGTCTTCTTCATCCCCCACAATATAAGTGTCAGCATAATCATCCTTTACTCGTTTTTTTTTTAACAAAGCCTCTCCCCATCAAGCTTTCTAGAAGAACCTTGTAGCGAGCTTTCAACCGATGACTCCCAAGTCAGATGACCTTAGGGCACCAGGTGTTGAGACACCCCTACAGACTTAATCACTCGATTCAACTAGGCTACAAAGAGAGGTTCATAATATATACAGGATGATTGATATAGTGTGCATAACATAACAATAATTGGATAAGATTTCTAGCCTTTGGTCATTGCTTAGCTCCCGTTAGTTTGTCTACACATTCCACACAAATTTTAAACATGCACGGAATCAACACATTCCTTAGTAAACACTACCACAGCTTGACCTTCCCCAAACTTTTTTTTTTTTTTTTTTTGAGTTACAATACTAAGTCGAATGGAGGAGTCCACTAGCCATCTAGGTACGTGTATTCAACCTATGAAATGTGTAACCTGACACACGTGCTCAAAAGAAGTCATCACATGAACATATGAGTAATTCAAACAATGTGAGGGGCATCACTATCAACTACTCTGTGAGTCATAAAAATACTATGTAGTTTTCATCATTGCTAGTAGAGCTATCCAATTTTTTATTTTTTTTTGCTACAACCAAGTAGGCTAACACATCATGCATTATTGGATCAATCAAACCCTCCCCCTAAACTTAAAATGAGCCATTGTCCCAAGGGATCAAAGAGAAAGGAAAAAGGAAAGAGTGTACTCAATGTGCAATGAAGGTGTGATGGCAAACAGATCAACATGTGCCCATTTTGAGGTATTGGAACTTTCGGCAATGGCTTTACCCTTGTAAGAAGCTAGAGTAGGATGGCTCTTTGGCATCATTATCACTTTCAAAAATGTACCTACAATGCACAAGTTTGAACATGAGAGTGTAACAATGATTAGGAATGACATGAAGTAGACAGAGTCACATGGATACCCAAATTCCCCCAAACTTTAACCTCATAATCCCAAACTTAAGGTGCAATGTGCAGGTGAGCATTAGTTGGGGGTATTTTACCAAACACCTAGTAAGCATACTGTTATGATGACCTCAACATTGTTTTTGTGCAAAAATCCTAAAGAATGACACTCTAACCTAACTCAAAATTAAATAAACCAGAGGTAAGAAAATAAAAAAAAAATGCAGAATGACAATTAAATGAAAGGGTGAGAAAATTAGGTTACCTCCCAATAAGCGTTTGTTTAAAGTCGTTAGCTTGACTTTGTCTCCATCTTCACAGAGGCTTGAATCCTTTTTCCATCAATATTTTGTGGGTGCCAATTAATGGAATTAATCCTTGAATGTTAGCAACTTTCAATCCAATCCCCTTCTTTTGCTCCCTCAACACCCTTACCAACTTCTCCTTTTCATGACTCGATGGCTTGACTTTTGAAGAAGAAGAGACATCCAAAGAACACAATTTGACTCTTTTAGATGAACAACCTTTTTGCTTCTCTCCCAAAGACCCCACGACCATGACCTTGTTCTTAGCATTCAAAATTTGTTCCTGCTCATCAAAAGAGTTAGCAATGCAATTTTTTGTAGGGTCATTGGATCTCTCTACCAAATCAACAATGTCATCTCTCATTAACACTTCTTTTTCATTTCCATTAGAATGTTTCATAGCCTTAAATACATTAAACGTAACCGTCTCATCATAAATTCTAAGGCTAAGTGTTCCTTGTTGGACATCAATCAAAGCTCTCCCTGTGGTAAGAAAAGGTCTCCCTAAAATTAAGGGCATATTATAATCTTCTTCGATGTCCAAAACAAAGAAGTCAACAGGAAAAATAAATTTATCCACTTTTACCAAAATGTCCTCTATTACACCCCCCATATATTTGATACTTCTATCAGCTAATTGAAGAGAAACAGTGGTGGGTGTTGGTTCTTTTAATCCAAGCTTCCTAAAAATAGAAAATGGCATCAAGTTTATGCTTGCACCAAGGTCACATAAAACTTTATCAAAATTAATTTCACCAATAGTGCAAGGAATAGAAAAACTCCTTGGATCCTTGAGTTTTGGTGGAAGCTTCTTCTACAAGATGGCTGAACACTCCTCTATTAGGTTATGTTTCATGCTCTTTTAGTTTCCTCTTATTTGATAAGATTTCCTTCATGAATTTCACATAGTTGGGCATTTGGGTATGGGCATTCGCAAACGGTATATTAATATGAAGTTTCTTGAATACCTCCAAAAACTTCTCAAATTGCTTATCCATCTTGTGCTTGCACAACCTCTAAGGGAATGGAATTGGAGGAACATATGGCCTTACTGGTGGTGGCATTACCTTCTCTTGGAGCCCTTGTTTAACTGAAACTTCTTGTTCTTCTTGTTTATTTGGAGCTTTAGACTCATTTGATTCAACTGGTGTCTCTTGAACTTTTGTAGTCTCTTTCGTAACTCCAAGCCTCCTAACATGAACTTTTGGAGCTGTACCCTGCTCCTTGTTGTGATTACATTTACTTGCTCTTTTGGATTCACCTCGGTGTTGCTAGGCTAAGTGCCCGGTTGTCTCTCTATTACAATTTTTGCTAGCTGCCCGATTTGATTTTCAATATTCTTAATAGTTGCGTCAGTCCAGTCACTTCGTTCTTGAAGTTTTGAAACCGCTTCTTCCCATCCTCCTTTTTCCCCTTGTGGTCGCCCTTGTCTTTGTGGATTTTGGATGTTTTGAGTATTACCATAAGAGAAATTAGGATGATTACTCCAACCCATATTGTATGTTTGTGCGAATGGGTTATTTTGCTGCCTTGGGAAATTTTGCTGACGTTGGAAATTTTCAGCCTAGGCAGCTTGCTCCGTGAATGGTGGATTTATGAGCAATGGGCATTCAAGCAATGGATGAGTTACTCCAGAAGTTTCACATATAGGGAGTGACCCTTGCACCATATTAACATTAGAAGAGTACTTTAAGGCTTCCATCTGCTTTGATAGTGCATCAATCTTGGCCAACATCAACGTGTTAACATCCACTTCATGCACTCCAACTAGTCTTTTTTGTGAGCTTCTATCTGGCCACATCACTAACTGCTCACTCATTGTCTCAAAAAGGTCGTGAAGCTCCCCGGCTGATTTATTTCGGATTGATCCTCCGGCTATAGAATCAACTACAGAGCGGCTGTGAGGAGTGAGTCCACCATAGAAAAAGTGATTTTGAGCTGGTAGTGGAAAGTCATGACTCGGACACTTTCTTAATAACTCCTTGAACCTCTCCCATGCTTCATGAAAGTTTTCAGACTCAACTTACTGAAAAGTTGAAATCTCATGTTTAAACTTGTTAATCTTGGCCGGTGGGAAGTATTTAAGTGTGAACTTCTGTACCAAATCTGTCCATGTAGTAATACTGGTTGGTGGTAATGAGTCTAACCACTCTCGAGCCCTATCCTTCAGAGTATGAGGGAAAAGACACATCTTGAGTGCCTCTTCAATAATTCCTTGATACTTGAAATTCCCACTGATGTACCTGGGAAGGCGAAATGGATATATGATCAAGTGTGGGCCCCAATATCAAAGAGATAAAGCAAAGTCAGAGAGCCAAGGAAGACTCACTCGACCGGGCCGGGTGGGAGCCCACTCGGCTTAGCCGAGTGGCTAAGCCCCCCCACTCGGCATTGCCGAGTGGTTTCACCCCACTCGGCCCAACCGAGTGGGGGGTCACTCGGTCATGATGAGTGGCCCCTCCCCCAACTCGCCCCAACCGAGTGGGGGAGTGACCATCAGGATTGACGATCCAACCAAATGGGCCCCGAAATTCTCGGAATGGGCAATGAAAATCTCTTCGAAAATACCGCGAGGCCTCTCTCTCTCCTTCACTATAAATATGAGACCCCACCTTCATTTCAAGGTACGCAATTTTGAGTTATTGAAGTACGATTTTCTCATTTTCTCTCGAGATCTGACTTAAGCATCAGAGGGTTTGCGCGGGGACCCCCACCCGCATCCTAACGGTGCTCTCGTTTTGTAGGCCACTCGGTCAGGGCCACTCGTCACCAAGGCCACTCGGTCACCAAGGCCACTCGTCACCAAGGTCACTCGTCATCAAGGCCACTCGGTCACTAAGGCCACTCGTCATCAAGGCCACTCTTCACCAAGGCCACTCGGTCACCAAGGCCACTCGGTCATTTTAGGCCACTCGATCATTTTAGGCTACTCGATCATTTTAGGCCACCAGATCATTTTGGGCCACCAGATCATCAGCCCACCAGATCGTCAGCTCTATCAGATTATTAGATTTGGACCTTTACCAGATCTAATTGCTTGTCAAGATTCTCATCAGCAAAGACACGACTCCCAAGACTCTTGTGTCTATCCGCAATTAAAAATAGATTGTTGTATTTTGGCAACAACAATTGGCACCGTCTGTGGGAAACGCAAGACAAAAAGTCAACTTAAGAATGGCAAACACACATGGACACCGACGAACTCTCTCTCAAGGCATTGAAACACGCTCGCCACCACGGAACTCTCAACAACAAGGAGCTCCTCCTCCTCCTCATAATGCTCAAACACAAGGGGGTGATCGCTCCGCTTCTCCAAACCAGCAGATGGGGAACCAACCAATCCCACCTCCACCTAACGTCGGCTCAGGATCACTCCCTACTGATCAAGCTGGGACCTCATGACAACCACCACGTACGGTCCCGTGGGAAGAGTACGAAGAATTGAGACAACAACACGTTGAAGGCATGCAAACGCTACGAGACATGGCTGGTGTACTCCAAAGTATAATGCCTGGAGGGACGTTGCCGGATACTCTAAAAAAGTTTATGCCACCTCTTGAACCGCAGCCCAAGGCGGGAGCTGATTCCTATCAAGAGGCTACTCCAGATTCACATTCCCGATCTACACCTCCACGGGAGGATAGGCCCAGATCGCCACCACCAAGAAGGAACCCTCATTCCATGCCTCAGAAAAATGAAAACCCAAGAGTGGAAAATAGGACCAGAAGCCCTCAATGATGGAGGTATCATGAAATAGTGGCTAGTACACCAATAAGACATGACAACCAGACAACAGCTAGTATGCGTGATGACATGAAAGAGTAGCAGAAGAGGTGCTTGAGAAGAAAAAATTAATCCCTGCAACAGAAGAACACTAGCATAGAAAATGTCCTTTTACTGCAGATATATTGGAGAGACCTCTGCCTCAAAAATTCAAAATGCCGCAAATCACCCTCTATTCAGGAAAAGACGACCCATATGATCATGTTCAGAATTACGAGTCACTGATGATATTGCACGGATGGGACGATGACGTAATGTGCCGAGCATTTTCCTTAACACTATCAGGACATGCTCAAACATGGTTTAACAGCCTTCCAGAAGCCTCTATTTCATCATTTGGGCAGCTTAGAACAGAATTTATCAAGGCTTTTGTGATTAACAGTCGAAGAAAAAAGATGCCACATATTTGCTCAGCATACGACAAGGGAATAAGGAATCCTTGCGTCAATTTGTGGATAGATTTCACAATGCTACTCTTGAAGTCCCCGACTTGCCGACTCAAGTGGCAGTATCTGCTATGCTCCAAGGGAGATGTCTCGCCTCTCTTCAAGAATCACTTTCTTTAGACCCTCCAACGTCCCTGGCCGATCTATTTGTCAAAGCAAACCGATATATCCTTCACACTGAAATTATGAGGAATGTGGTGGGGAAAGAAGACAAAGAAAGGAAAAGAAAGGAACGTGAAGGGGAAGAAGAGTCTATTCAACGACAGGAAAGGATTAGAAGACTGGATGTACCTAAACCTCATTTTAATCATTATACTCGACTTTTACAACCCCGATCAACTATATTAGCTACAATAGAGGGAGAAGGACTCTTTAAACTACCCCGCAGAGTTGACCGACCCATGGGAAAAAATCAGGAAGAGTATTGCAGATACCAACGAACCAGGGGACATTCCACTTATCACTGCAAAGAATTGAAGAATCAGATTGAGATGCTCATTCGTGAGGGGCACTTGCAAAGATATGTGAGAAACGAGGAAGAAGAAAACAGGGAACCCCGGCAAAGGGGAGATAGACGTGATGGGCATGAAAGGCCAAACCCGAGGTCATTCAGTTATATGTATATATATGAGATTAACTATCTCTAGTCAACCTTCGAACACATAAACATGCATTCAATCACAGAAATCATCACAAAATGATTTCATAGAGCATAATGGTATCTCTACCTATTATAGGACCCTATGTTGTTTCCTACCATGTTTAATCCATATTGAATCTCTCTAAAGCATTACAAATCACAAATATGTTCCAATGGTGATCAAGCATCAAAACAACATTATGAATATAACAAACAATCAACCCGAATGGATAAGAAATAGCAAACCGAATAACTTTAAATCAAACCATTAGAAGTCGAGGTTTCATCATTCACCCTAGCTACAAACACTTAGCAATGCATTCTCGTAATCAAAAGAAAAAGAAAAGAGTTGGAATCCATAGCAAAGAATTGAGAAAGAAAAGAAAAATGCAACCCAATAGTAAAGTCTTCAATCTTCTGTCGGCTTCTCTTCCATCCAAAAACTCCCAAATCCCTCAAGAATAAGTCTTTATATAGTGCTTTTTAGGTTATCAAAGTCCTACACCTTGAAGGAGTTTATCCCTATTTGATTTGGATTGAAACGGGCTTAAAACGGCCTTTTCACGAAGCTTTGAACCCTACCACTGTCCTACCACGGTATGCTTGTTGTTGCAGACCCATGAGCTCCAGATAGCAATTCCTAAAGCGATCTTACAGCAGTATGCATTCCGCTATAAGACTGTGAGCTCTGTTGGAAATGTATGCCCTAAAGACACGTTTTGTTTAATTTATGGTAATGATGTTTCTTTTATTCAGTTTATGGCACATATATTGTTTGCATTTAATTGTTGGAAAGGTGTCCATGCTATTGAGTAAGTGATTCATGTGATGGGTCGTTCTTCACAGTTAGGCATGAATCATGGGTACTTAATAAGCAAGAAAATATTACTCTTGATCTTTTGATAGAACTGGGTATTCTATCATGATAAGATCATTGTGCAATAGATCCTAATGGAGGATGGCTTGCCTTAGCCAGTAAACAGTCCGTTTACTCTAATTGTACAAGTGCATTTGGAATGCGTAGAGTGGACCTGTGATAGAAGCTAATGACAAAGTACTAATTATCATGGAGCTAGTCTATCACTGCTACTACGTGGACGAGTACTCTAATACTTGAGTATTAGTTGGTGGTCTAGTGAACCTAGAGCTATATTCTTAGATTCATTGTAGGTGAGGTCTGTCAAAGATCAATATCCTTTTGAGTTGGGAGTATGGTTTCTAATTAGCTAAGACAGACTAATACAAGATAGTTTCTGTGATTCACCCCCTTGTGATTGTCCAAGAATAATCGAATAATCCAGGGCCCTGGGAATGTGACTTAAGAGTGTGTGCTTCTGGGTAGCTCCCAGTGATAAGCAAGTACATTCGAGTAGTCACGGATTATTGGACTAGTGATCTAAGGATGGTAGAAGTCATTTAGAAAGGTGTTAGTACATTATTCCTTTCTAAATGATGGGTGTTACGCAGAGGGGTATTTTCGTCATTACACTAGTAGGTCAAAGACATGGCATATGCAAAATTATTCGTGGGGTCAGTGTTACCATATGGTGATAGTTGGAACACTTAGAATGACAAAATATAGCTACTAGGTAGCAGGGATATTTTGGTCATTTTAGTAGCCGTGAATAATTTGTCTTTTGGTCCCCGGGGTAGCTCGATGTAACTCATGTATTTTTTAATACATTTGGCTTGTTGGATGAATTACATTGAGAGAGAATTATTTTATTCAGAATGGTTTATTGGGCTAGAATAAAATAATAGTTCATTAGGGTTTTTAATTAATTAATTGGGCTAACCCAATTAGAAAATTAATTAAAAGATCTTGGCCCATTAGGGTTTGGCCCACTAGGGTTTTAACCCTAGGGTTCTCCCTATATATATCTCTCTTTAGTTGTTTTTTCATCTAAGTCGTTTTTCATTCTTCTTCACCGAAGAGAGGCCACGAGTTCGAGTCATACTCCGGAAGATCGAAAGGGTGCATTTGAGTTCTGATGCGACGGAGCCGAAGGCTAGCAGGACAGTCGTCGTCTCCACAACGCGAAGAAGCTCCCATCGCTCCATTCCGTCCGGTAATCCGCCGCAAAAGTAAGTCTCCTAGATTCTTAACAATACGAGGAACGTTTTTTGATTTTAAAACGCTTCCGTTGCATGCTTTGTTTCCTCGTTCATGATCCTTCAAGCTCTAGATAGCAATTCCTAAAGCGGTATTACAGCAGTATGCATTCCGCTGTAAAACTGTGAGCTCCAGAAACTACCTCTTATAGTGGCCTATAGTGGAATGCATACTGCTATAAGCCGCTAGCCTTTTTCTTTTGCTTCTTACTTTATCATCTTTCACTTTTTTCTCTCAATACTCTTTTGCTTTCTTTTGAATCAATCCCCAATCGTGCCTTCACACTTTATTTCAACTCCCATTATACACCAAAATCACTATTTTTGCTCTATGTCCACTTTACATGTAATGTGTACCTATATTAACAATATTAAGCCCAAAATGAGTAGCAATCATGTTCATTGAATAATTAAATGCTAAGCTTAAACCACTAAATAAGAGTGCAAAATATGCTGATCATTAATCTTGGCCGATGGGAAGTATTTAAGTGTGAACTTCTGTACCAAATCTGTCCATGTAGTAATACTACCCGGTGGTAATGAATCTAACCACTCTTGAGCCCTATCCTTCAGAGTGTGAGGGAAAAAGCGCATCTTGAGTGCCTCTTCATTAATTCCTTGATACTTGAAATTCCCACAATACACTAGAAATCGAGACAAGTGATAGTGTGGATTTTCCTCGCTCATTCCATAAAATGGTATGTTGTTGGCGAAGAGATTGATCACGTTCGACCTCAATTGAAAGTTCTCATGCCCGTAGGAATGCCAGATTATGCTTGACCGGTTCTCAATCACTTGGTCATCATGAAGTCCCCCATCAGAATGTTTCTTTCGTTAACTTCAACGGGCTGTGCCATTTAAACAAGTTTATTTGCGTTGTCACCCATGTTATTCAATGGCTCTTCCCTCCTTGCTCTCTATTCATGACGCATTTGATGGAATGTTCTTTCTATCTCAGGATCGAAATCACAAACATCTGAACGTTCTGAATGGCTCATGCACTATCTCAATCCCTACACACACACAAATTGAAATAGCTCAACCCAAAAAATAATGAAAACAAAATTTAATAGTTAAAGCTAATATCAATCAAAGCAATAATCAAAAGAGCTAGTCCCCGGCAATGGTACCAAAAACTTGTTCACCTATTCTATCCTGCAAATGGATGAATTATGACAAGTAATATAGTGATGAATAGAGTGTCGTACCCACAAGGACTAACTTTTGACGTTTTCTCTAACTGATTTAGCTTTAACCTAACACACACATTGATATAGCTATTAACAATGACTTCAATTGCAATGAAAACTAATTTACTAATAAAAGATGCAACTAAAACAATTTCTTTGATTTAAAAACTCACAAGGATAAGGCACTAGCATTTGTGAATTCACTGTCAGCCTTCTATGATTCAATTGTTCATTACTCGGATCTTGTTATTCCTTATATCTTAGGTTGAAAATCGATGATCCAATTACAACCAAAAGCCTCTCTCGATAGTCATTCAGTTCTATGTATATATATGAGATTAACTATCTCTAGTCAACCTTCGAACATATAAACATGCATTTAATCACGGTGATCATCACAAAATGATTTCTCAGGGCATAACGGTATCTCTACCTATTATATGACCCTACATTGTTTGTTACCATGTGTGACGTCCCATTCCCACGTGTGACGTCCCGTTCCCACTTACGGGTGCCACTCGTGAACAAGCAACCGAACTACTCACATGCCCGACCATTCGTGAAAGGCATACTATATTTCAACACGAAACGCCCTAGATGGGAACTAGGCTTCGTCCTTCCCTTCCCTCGATCCCAGGATCCACTAGCAGATTTGGGCTTTAACCATACCACACTTGGCTAATTAATTTCCATTAAGTTTTCCCAATAGCTATTTTATTTATTTTAATTTTTCTTCTTTCCAAGAATTCCACTGGGCTCCATAAAATTCACCATTTCAATCAACCCATTGATTTTTACCACTTTTGGAGGAAAAACTCATATAATTTAAATTTCCAAAAATTTTAGCATTTTCTCCAAAAATACCCAAAATCTCTTTGTTTTTGAAAATTCCTCCGAGGCCTATAATCAACCAAGAATTGCCCCAAGAATCCCCCAATTTTCCAAATTTTTCAAAAAAATTGGTCGGCGGGGCCTGTTGGAGCGTGCTAGTGAAGGATCATCACGAGGATACATAGCATGCAACAGAAGCGTTTTTAAATAAAAACTTTCCTCGTATTGATTAGAATCTAGGAAACTTACTTTTCCTTCGGATTACCGAACGGAATGAAGTGATAGGAGGAGGATGGACGGGAGCTTCTTCTCGTGGTGGAGATGATGGCTGTCCTGCAATCCTTCGGCTCCTTCGCATCAGAACTTGAACGTTCTCTTGATCTTCCAAAGGTATGACTCAAACTCGTGGCCTCTTTTTCGGTGAAGAAGAGTAAAAATAAAACCCTTAGATGAAAAACAACCAAGGAGAGAATATATATAGGGAGAACCCTAGGGTTAAAACCCTAGTGGGCCAAACCCTAGTGGGCCAAGTTCATTTAATTAATTTTCTAATTGGGCTAGCCCAATTAATTAATTAAAAAACTAATGAACTATTATTTTATTCTAGCCCAATTAATTATGGACCATTCTGAATAAAATAATTCTCTCTCAATGTAATTCACCCAACAAGCCAAATGTATTAAATAATACATGAGTTATATCGAGCTACCCCGGGGACCAAAAGACAAATTATTCACGGCTACTAAAATGACCAAAATATCCCTGCTACCTAGTAGCTATATTTTGTCATTCTAAGTGTTCCAACTATCACCATATGGTAACATCCCCATGAATAATTTTGCATATGCAATGTCTTTGACCTACTAGTGTAATGACGAAAATACCCCTCTGCGTAACACCCATCATTTAGAAAGGAATAATGTACTAACACCTCTCTAAATGATTTCTACCATCCTTAGATCACTAGTCCAATAATCCGTGATTACTCGAATGTACTTGCTTATCACTGGGAGCTACCCAGAAGCACACACTCTTAAGTCACGTTCCCAGGGTCCTGGATTATTTGATTATTCTTGGACAATCACAGAGGGGTGAATCACAGAAACTATCTTGTATTAGTCTGTCTTAGCTAATTAGAAACCATACTCCCAACTCAAAAGGTTATTGATCTTTGATAGACCTCACCTACAGTGAATCTAAGAATATAGCCCTAGGTTCACTAGACCACCAACTAATACTCAAGTATTAGAGTACTCGTCCACGTAGTAGCAGTGATAGACTAGCTCCATGATAATTAGTACTTTGTCATTAGCTTCTATCACAGGTCCACTCTACGCATTCCAAATGCGCTTGTACAATTAGAGTAAACGGACTGTTTACTAGCTAAGGCAAGCCATCCTCCATTAGGATCTATTGCACAATGATCTTATCATGATAGAATGCCCAGTTCTATAAAAAGATCAAGAGTAATATTTTCTTGCTTATTAAGTACCCATGATTCATGCCTAACTGTGAAGAACGACCCATCACATGAATCACTTACTTAATAACATGGACACTTTTCCAACAATTAAATGCAAATAATATATGTGCCATAAACTGACTAAAAGAAACATCATTACCATAAATTAAACAAAACGTGTCTTTAGGGCATACATTTCCAACAGTTAGGCCCCGCGGTGCGCTGGGCGCACGCGACTGCACTCCCTTGCGGCCTCGAGCGCGCCCCCGCACGCCTGCACCCCTGCTTGCTGCATGCCTACCACTCGCGACTCGCCTACATGACTCAAACATTTTTCTTGGCCTTTTCAGCCCAAATTTTCCAAATTTTACCCACATCATCCATACATCACAAATACCCACACTTTCTCACACCAAAGCTTACACAATTAAAAATACTCATTACACCACTCTTAGGCTCATTACAACATGAATCAAATAAACAAGATAAACTTCCAAAAGCCAAACCAAATATGAGATTTATACTATACTTTGGCTTCCACATGCCATAAGCCAATATCTCATTTTAAAAGTAAAATCATACATAGCATTTACAATACATGCTTATGCTTTAACAAGCCATAACCAATAGCAAAATACATCATAAGGCTCCCACAAGCCATACTATGTTCTTGGATCTTCACTCCCAAGCATCCACATGCCATTCCATATTTCCCTTGATTTTTCCCATGCCTTTACAACCTATATGTGAGGGTAAAAACCTCATGAGCTATTAAGCTCAATAAGGGTGCAATGAAAATAAGTATGAACATGAATATAAAATATGATGCCAATGCATACAATGCAATAAAGTTAGGGCTTTCACATCCTCACAAACATCTTGGTTTGAGGCTTCAACCTATCCTACCCCACACAACCTCATGGCCATAGGTCCTTGAACACAAACAACCTGCCAATGTACACATATTTGCTCATGAACCATACTTACAACCTTGCAAAGCCACCATCCCATGGGGTTATCCCTTACCTTAGCTTTCTTTGTATCTTCAAGAACCTCCTAGCTTCATTTCCCACTCTTGTCCTTAAGAGATCTTTGAAACAAAAAATAAAGAAACTAAACTACCACTTAAAAGAAATAAAAAGGATTCACACAACAAGGAAATGAAAACTTTCCCTTACCTTTCTCTTCTTCCCTTTTGTTTTCTTCCTTTCATCTTCCATTATTTACTCTTTACAAGATGCTAGACTTCTTCAATTCTCTCACTAAACTTTGCCAAAAGGATTAGGGTTTCCATAAACTAGCCCATTTATACTTGCACCCAATCCTTCAAGAATAAATCCTAGCCATTGGATTTATTTGGTGAGAATAAATCCTCACCCTCCAAACTAACACAATCCATGGCATTAGGTCTTGTTTAATATCCATCATTGGATTTTATCTCACTTTACAAGACAAGATCTTAGCCATCGAAAGGAAGCACAACCCATGTGCTTTGTTAGGTTTTAATCCTAGCCTTTGATTTATTTTGGAGATTAAATCTCCACCTTCCAATCATCTCTCTTTAAAATATCTCGACCCATTTGGCAATCCATGCCAACTTCTAAGACTTAATGGTGGCCCTTAGATCATTTTCCAAATCCAAGAATTAATCTCATCCCTTGAATTTTAATTTCTTTCTCATTTAAATTAATGAGACTATTTTTCACCATTAATGCATGACTAATTTTATTTCTTTTTGGATTTTTTTTAATCCAACACCATCATGCCTCTCATTAAATGCTTGAAAGACTCATATCATTTCTTTTGCATTTATTTAAATCTCTCTATTTATCTTGGACCACATAATGCCATGTGTCACTCTAAGACACCATACTTGAATATTCATCATTTCCCTATTTTCCATAACTAAATTCCTTTATGGAATTTCACTCCAAATTTCCCACTTATCACCTCATTTTTACAAAAAGGGGAAATTAATTTACTTCCATACTTAATTCCACCTAGGAATTATTCCCAATTTACCAAAATACCCTTTATTGGACTTCACTATCCAAATTACCAAAATACCCCTCTCATAGGGCACCATTATTCTCAAGATCCATCACTTTCTTAAGGGCATTTTTAGAATTTTTTCACTTCCTTTTTCATTCTCTTAGTCGATCCTCATGGCAACTTCTTATTACCGATCAACTAACCATGCTAACATTACATGGGAAGCAACTATTTGGCCTATCCAGCCAAATTTGACCATTTCATACATGGTCTACTACCTTGACCATCTGACCCTCACTTAACGCTGATTCACACCTAACTCATATACCCACACCTCATAGTGGGCAAAACCATGTTTCAGCCATTAACATGTACTACTCGAGTCCACCTCGAGCTTAGCGATGCATGTACCATTACATTTTTTATCTCGAGCTTAACCATGCTCGGGCCACAACCTTCTCCCAACTAGGAGTTCTTTGTATAAGCACATAGAGATATTTAGGCATTTCTTACTAGGCGATACTACTTGCTAGTAGGGGTCGCATATCCATAACTCTTCACTGAGCAACCCCCCTTCAATTCTTCACCCAATTTCATCTTTCACAAACATGTCCCATGCTAGGCGTTACCTTGGCTATTAAACCCTAACATGAGTCAGGGATCCTACCATTACTCTTAAAGGCGTGGAACCATTAACCAACCCTCATCATCACCCACGATGCGTGGCATAAGTGATCGACTCATTACCATCTGCACAACCACTTACTGCATCGCACCTGTAGGATGACTCGTGCCTTTGGTCCCATACCATAACAAGCTTACATGGTTACACCCCCACCCTTGTAGTGGTCTTCTAGACAAATTCACTCGCCTATCTTCAATTTCATTGGGACCTTTCAAATCCCACCATTTCTCGACAGAGCCACTTATTCTAGAGGCTCGAAACTTTTTGACCCTCTTAAATAAGGTTCTTTCTCAATTCGCAATAGATACCTAACTTAAACCATGCATAATGGTTCCCCTTGTCCTCCTCGATAAGGACAATACCATGACAACAAAGAATTTCCTTCCACGGTTATTGCATCTTAACTCTCACAGGGACCAGCCTTCATGGCCATTCATACTCGGCTTCCTTCTCAGCCTACAATAACACATGGCTTTGAGGTCCTACCATGCACAATGGTTACCTTTGAGCTCCCTGACAACATCATTTCCCCTGACAGTGACGATGACACCACCATGTCATCTCAAAAGACTCGCTTCTCCTTGAATCTCACTTGTCATCGCAACCAGCACGACCCCACTCTTGGGTCAACCTTTCCCATATCACTTTGCTATCCCTATAGCAGCTAGCTAATTCCTTGAGAGACTCTGGCTTCTTCCGAACTTTCTTATACCTTTTGCTTCAATCAACTCACATCACTTTGTGAGCAACCACATTGGCTTTAATGCCACCATCATCGGCTAGGACGACCTCTTACCATCACTTGGCGTCGCTGCAATCGGGACTCCAGAGCCACCTACGCCACTGACCGACTACTCTCACGACGCCCACGACCATGGCTAGCCACTGCTCGTCACTACTGCTATCATCGGTTGACGCCTTCGATTGCTACCAGCTACCCCCAGCCGGTCACCAATCGGCTCCACTAGCTGCTTTCCTTCACACCCATTATCCTCTAACCACGAGGCTAAATCTCATCAATTGCCCACACACCAAGGCATCCCCCTAGCTGTATCACTCACAGCTATCAGGTGATTTCACCACCTAAACACCATTCCTGGGAACCAATCTCGTCACATAAACTCTTCCTTCGAGCTCTCGTCACTCATTGGTAACATCTTAAATTCGCCCTCAGCTTTCATCTAACCAACTCAGTTAGCTCCAGCTGAATCGCTTAACTTACAACCAACGCAACCTTCTTCTAGGCACTGCACTTACAATTATCGACTATCACTTCGATTTAAACTCTACCCACTGGAAATCACCCCTGCCACTCTTGTGGAACTCACACTTCCGCTCAATGCCGTAGGAATCACTTTCCTACTCAGGCACTTGCCATCACGCTGGCTTTCCCCAAGTGATCCATCATGTTAGAGTTATAGTGCCTTAGGAAGTTCATCTAGAGTTGTTGCCCCATGCTCAACTTTTCTTGGGAAAACATCTCAAGTTCTACCCCGACCACATTTCAACATTACCATTTATAACCCTTGTTTATGAGTAACACTCCTTCAAGCTGCACAATTCTGTCCCGTCTAGCCATCTTCTATAGCCTTGGATCTCTTTCTCAAAATCCACCTAGTCTAGCTACTAGGACTCCCTAAACCTTTATATTAAAGGCATACATGACAATCAATAAGGCTTTACATCGCAGGATTAAAGATCCCCTTACTTGAAACCTTCGCATGCTTTAACATTCTCATCTCATGGTTGTCTCATCTCTCGTAAGTCTCGCCCTCCATAACACTTACTTAACATTCTGGAGCCATTAACTGACTCCACCAATTAATCCATCTTCCAGCATTACCGCAAGGTCACATTGGGTCCATCATCCCAATTTACTAGATCAATTTCCTTCAAATTTAACTACAACTACGTTAGCATCCTTTAGCAATGAGCATCACCACGCATCTTGTTATCACACCACAAGATATCACCCAATCGATTCACAAACCTTCTAACTGCCATTACAACTAAAGAAACTACCATCCTCCCACGTACCCAGTTGCCTCTTCTCACGTACCCGGTTCCCTTATTTTGATGGATTTTGGATGTTCTGAGTATTTCCAATGGATTGGTTTTTTCACAAAATACCTGATATTTATATTATCATTACATGTCTTTTAAACAACATGCACAAAAAAAGGTAGGGAAATTTTCACAAGGAAAACTTCAAATCCAACGAAAAATGATGGAGGAAATTAATGATGACATGGATAAGTTTAATAGGTTAATTTGGAGGTGTAGACATCCACTAATTGTCCGCACTAGGACACTAAGAATATTGTCATTCTACTGAAAGAAAAAGATTCCTTTTTTTCTACCACAATAAGTTCTTTCAAGATGAATCATACAAACAAAAATCTGATTTCAATGAACTTTACATTCTATCAAATGATTTACCATATTTTATTTCAACATGACATCTCATTAAGATAAATATTACTATCTAATGTTCAACCAAAAGGGCAGCACTGTAGCAGAATCATCACCCGGTTAAAAGACTTTTTTGGGGGTCTTTAAGACAAGTTAATCAACGAAAGAAGTTAAACAGTCTTCTGGGCCATACGGGTTCACACTAATCATCCATCAGTTCTCATATATGTATGTTTTCTGCTAGCAAGTTCAACTAAACTTATAACTCGTTTACTAATAAAGCATAATATAGATAAGAGCTTCTTCTATGATTCGAAAAATGGAATGGTTATGATATAAAAAAAACTTACGCTTATAGTTCGTGCTCTTTCAATCACAAAAGATCCTAAGTATAATAAACTCCTACTCACAGGCTGGCCACTCTCAATTTCCTATAATTCAGTACAATTTCACATAAATATTAGTTGATGTTAGAATAAAAAAATTCATACTTAGGATAAATTTTTGCAATATTACCATCTCATATTTTTTCCTTGCTAAACTCTTCTATCCTCCTGTGCATGGAATTGTTAATTTGAATCAATTTTTAGTATTTTTTTGACATATCTCCTAGATATCCAACAAAAACATCATTAGTTTAATCTTAACCACTTAGTCGTATAAATATTAGTAATCTTATAAGCAAGATTAGTAACATCACCTCAGTCTTATCTCATGCACGATAGTCAATAAAACTTGCCCATTGGTCTTGAGATATTCCCGGTGGATGCTTTCTAATATTTGCTTCTCGACCAATGGTGGGATCATACCACTCATGGTATAATTTACATCTATTGTCCTTCCATTTCTTCCCAATGTTCTTCAAAATAAAATTTTTAATAGGCCCTCGTCAACATTAAATTTTTCCTTGAAAAACAAATAATATTAGTTACAACAATATATTCAAAAAATATATCAAAGCATACAATATTAGTTAATTACCATGATTCTATTTTTGTAAATTTCTTCTTTGTATGTCTTTGGTTCTTTGTGCCAACTTTCATAGTTAACGAGAAAAGCAACAAAATCAGAGGCTAATTCTCCTAAAATCCCTCCAAGAAGTCCATCTAGATCTCCAATTGGTTGGAGTGATTCATTGAACTCTAACATAACACGCCTTCCATGTGCTAGTAACCAAACATCTTTAACCCTTAGTTTTTCCTGTTTTATAAGCCCTTCTTCATCTGTCAATCAAAATACATATACCTAATTTAATAATTAATTCAAGTATATAATAATTACTGTCAAGTTAAATATTTTGTGCATACATATCACATTAACTGTCCAGTAACGACGTGATGTAAACGAGCGTGTCAATTCCGAATGTTGTGGTGGATCTGGAGTGGATGCTCCTGATGGAATCTAGCTAGATGCTAAAGGCTATGATGGACCATGCACAGATAATGGAGGTTGTGGTGGAGCTGGGAAGGATGTTGGGGGCTGTAGTGGAGCTGACAATGATGTTGAAGCATGTGTGGTAAGTGAGGCATCACCACCTAAATCGGTAGTGCCTATCTTTCTTAGATGTTTCTTCGTATTCATAGCTGCACTTTTTTTATAAATGAGAAAAACATGCATGTATAGATAAAGCAAAGCAAAATGAAAGGAAAAATAAAACAGACACATGAACTCTTAGGTATGCAAAACAAAATAAAAGGCAAACAACAATATGAAAACATTACATCAATATTATTTGTTATATGTGGGTGGATATTCTTTTAAATGAGTTAGAGAGGAACAAAATGATTTTAGTGGATAGCTTCTTGGAATGAAATATTGGCGTGAAGTCTTTCCATGTGACTCTTTTGGGAGTTGAAAGGCAAGCTATTCATGGAAGAGAATTTGGTCTTAAGGAGCCTGCCAAGATGATATTTTATTGCTTGTGTTATTGTTCAAACAACAATCTAGTATGATTTTGTTACTTGTGTTATTGTGAGAATTTGGTCTTAAGGATCCCCATTTTAATTTCTCAACAAAATCTATTAACAAAAATTAATATAATATATATTAACATAAACCTAAAGATTGTAAAATTTAGGCTAATATTGCACCTTAAATAATTTTTGAATTCATTAATAAAATTTGATAAAAAATGAAAAGAATAACTGAGTTATTAAAAAAATTAAAATTTATTAATTGTAGTGACAAAAATTAAAGTACAATGACAAATTTGTTACAAAATGAAAATTCATAGACGACAGTGAGCATGCTGTTTCTTAGCAAAATATGGCATAAAGGTTCAGAATAAACAAAATGATATTGAGCCTCAATGTCTTCTCTTTCTTGAAACTAGACAAAATGCAAATTAACATCCTCTATGCAAAATCTTAAGGCTACAACATGACACTGCTCATAACTTTAGCTAAATTATTAAGCATTCCATTCAATTTTGTATTTATAGAACTTCCCATCAAAAAAGGTCTCCTATACAGAGACAAAGCATGCAATTGAGGCTCAACAAGAAGAAGGGTTGATCGATTTTATTGCTTGTGTTATTGTTCAAACGGTAATCTAGTATGACTTATAGGCACTTGCACCTTTTACCTTAATATTCTTTAAATGAAAATTTCATACATAAGAAAATGAACCAACCAAAGGAAATGAAAATTTCACCAAGCAACAAATAAAATTTCATACATAAGGACGCCATTTAAGTATCCATTTAAGTATCAATAACCTAACTAAGTGACACAAGATTGACTAATAGACCATAACATGCTTTAAATGAATAGAAAATCGAACTAACCTGAGGAACTGCGAGAGTGAGTCAGCGACGGCAAGCGCGAGTGACGACGACCGAGGGGCCGAGGCCGAGGGTGAGCGCAAGTAATGGCGGATGAGTGCGAGGGAGGGGAGGGCGAGAGCAAGCAATGGGCCGAGGGCAAGCATGGCGAGGGAGAAGGAGAGATAGGAAAAAGGGTTCGTAGAGGGGTGGGTGGTTGGGAGAAGCAAATAGGAACTGGGGAAATGGGAATTTGGAGAGAGGGAGAGAGAAAGGGAAGAGGGGTGCATTAGGGTTCAGGTGGGAAATGGGAAATTGGGGGAGGGAATTTGTGATTTCATATATGTTTATTTTTTTTTATTTTCATTTTATTTCTTAATTAATTACTTAATTGTGAGATTTAAAGTAATTATACTTAATACAAATAATTTAATATCAAAAAGTAATAAAAAAATTAATTTTCACGTCTGATTGTTAAATAATTTGTATTTTTAAATAATATAAAAATATTAAATTTAACTCATATTAGACACCATCTGAAAAAGATCAAACAATTGTTAAAAGAGATGCAACGTTTTGTTGATATCTTTCAAGTGATCAATAACATTAAATGTGTGTTTGATAGCATAAAAATTTCATGAAAAATGTCACATTCAAACAATTAAATTCCATTATCGTTATTTAACACACTATATTTTTTATAGAATTAAATTTTATAGTACAATCATTTAAAGCATATTTTAATCTATTTTCTATGAAAAATTGATTCCAAGGGGTGGTAGTTTTTGTTTTCCATGTAAGCTAAATGTAATCAAACACACCCTAAGAATATTTTCTAAACCTAGCTATTATTCTACTATAGATATATGTTAAGTAAAACTAATAAAATGATAGACACACACTCGGCTATATTCACTTTTTTTCTAAACACTAAATTGCTTTATATTTAAAAGAATTTTCGATATCAGCTACTACAGTAATATATTAAAGTAATTTTGATCAATCTTGTAACCTTATATGTTTGGAAACAAAACATTTCTAAAATTCAATTCATTTCATTTAAAATAATTGAATTCCAATGTTTGAAATAGTAAAATATTGATAGAATTATGGAGATAAAATTGAACTTCAAATGAAGTTCAATTTGATCTTTTACAAATACAAATTATCCTACCAATTTAGGTGTGATTTGGAAAGAATTGAAGTTAACAAGAGAATTGAATTCAATTCTATTTTAAATAAATTTATTTCAAATAATTTAAATTTAAAAAAAAATTATAAAAATGTTAAATTTGAAAATTATAAAATGTTAAATAATATTTTATAATTTTCAAATGTTAAATTTTTAAATTCATATTTAATATTTTAATATCTAATTTTTTTAATTTTCAAATTCTTCTTTAAATTTTACTGCGGTTTCTAAAAAATCGTCGAAAATTTTAGTTTTTAATTATTTAATTAAAAAATATTGCAACGGTTAATAACCGCCGCAATGTGTTCAAATTAAATTTTAATTAATTTTAATTTTTTTTAAATTTTACGATGATATCTACAAAATCATTATAAATTTTAATTTATTATTATTTAATTAATAAATATTGCGGCGATTAATAACCGCTGCTAAGTGTTTAAATTATTTTTTAATTAATTGTAAAATCTTTCTTTAAATTTTGTGGCGGTTTATAAGATACCGTCGCAAAATTTAATTTGTAATTATTTAATTTATAAATATTGCGGCGATTAATAACCATCGCAAAGTTTTCAAATTAAATTTTAATTAATTTTAATTTTTTTAAAATTTTACTACAATTTTTACGAAACCACCGCAAAATTTCATTTTAACTTTTTTTTAAATTTATTAGACTATCCTTAAAATTTAACGGCCGTTTTGTGAAAACCGCTGCTAAAACCGTACTTTGTGGCGGTTTAACTGCCGCAAAGTACCTTATTTTGCGGCGGTTTCTAAAACAACCGCAAAAAAATCGCCGCTAAAATGCTATTTTTTTGTAGTGACACTCATCACCCTCGGCCCACCCATCTGCTCATACCCCTCATTGGGTGACCTCTTTGTCTCCCCAACAAGGATCTCGTGACCTTAGGCGTCATTCTTGACCCCAAGCATCACAATAAGAGTCTATTCACCTCTCATCTCTCGACCTTAGGCGTCCCGCCTGACCCCAAGCGTCATCATGAGAGTTTAATTGGCCCCTCATTCATCATTCACATGAACGGTCTTTTGGCCCTACACAACTAGGGCGTCTAACCCAATGGCTCTTACACGCATATTAACACATGCCCAACTCCTTAATCCTCAATCTGGATTCCCTTGAATCCCAGTTCAACCCACTAGGGATTTTTCATCTCATACAAACGCCCGCTAAGGTCCATTTGCCACACACCTATCATTCCTTAGGATAAATCTCATTTCATCATGACACCAACTAGGGTCCACCCATACCCTAGACACATCCCCTTTGGGATTGCCATAACTATACGATCACCTCGTACCATATACATTTATCATGCATACCTCACACCTGACTCCTTCTGGAGTCCTTCGAAAGCTACTAACTTCATGCCTACCCTGGCCATGACATGCATTTACTTCACCTGCTCGCTCCAACTAGAGCCTCACTGCAAGCAACATTATCTTACTCTCTTTCTGGAGCTTGTCACACAACCCGCCGACGACTCATTTCCTTGGTCTTCGAGCTAATTTCAACCTTAGCTTACTCTAGCTCAAGCAGACAACCCTTATTGCACCACTTTTAAGAGAACAACTCCATTCCCTTATACATGCTTGACTATCTCCCCAACATAGGAATGCTCCACTAACCCCTTCCCGAATTAGCTATACCTCAGGCTTTCCTTGCCCCTTCATGACTCTTATCATGACTCGGCTTTGTGTCCCCACACGAGCCTTAACACTTCAATCACAAGGAACTCTAATCCTTAGAACGTTTCATATTCTCCCAAATTTCCACATTAGGGTTCTTGACACTAACACCCATACTTGGGCTTTTGATTCTCCTCTGCTTGACCCATATACCTCTTACGGGATATCATCTCAACTTATGATATTTTCCTATTCCTATAACAAGAATATCCGAGCACTCCATTCACATTGCCACAGACCTCAATACCCCGACCCAACTCCTAGGGTCCTTGGATATGTGGTCCTACCTCCAAGGTCTTCAGATCAACCTTCAACCACATTACTCCAAGCCTCCTCCACTTGATACTCTAACCACCGCTCTGATACCAACTGTGATGTCTCGTTCCCACTTACGAGTGCCACTCATGAACAAGCAACTGAACTGCTCACATGCCCTGCCATTCGTAAAGGGAAGACTATGTTTCAACACGAAACGCCCTAGGTGGGAACTAGGCTTCGTCCTTCCCTTTCCTTAATCCCAGGATCCACTAACAGATTTGGGTTTTAACCATACCACACTTGGCTAATTAATTTCCATTAAGTTTGCCCAATCTCTATTTTATTTATTTTAATTCTTCTTCTTTCCAAGAATTACACCGAGCTCCATAAAATTCACCAATTCTATCAACCCATTGATTTTTACCACTTTTGAAGGAAAAACTCATATAATTTAAATTTCCAAAAATTTTGGCATTTTCTCCAAAAATACCCAAAATCTCTTTATTTTTGAAAATTCCTTCGAGGTCCAAAATCAACCAAGAATTGCCATAAGAATCCCCCAACTTTCCAAATTTTTCAAAAAAATTGGCCAGTGAGGCCTGCTGGCGAGCCCGGGGCCAATGCGGGGCCCCGCGGTGCACTGGCCGTGCGAGTTACACGCGCGGCCTCCCGTGCATGTGCCAGCTTGTCGCACGCCTGCCGCTCACAACTTGCCTACATGACTCAAACATTTTTCTTGGCTTTTTTAGCCCAAATTTTCCATATTTTACCCACATCATCCATATATCACAAATACCCATTTTCTCCTACCAAAGCTTACACAATTAAAAATACCCACATCATCCATATATAACAAATACCCACTTTCTCCTACCAAAGCTTACACAATTAAAAATACTCCTTACACCACTCTTAGGCTCATTACAACATGAATCAAATAAACAAGATAGGCTTCCAAAAGCCAAACCAAATATGAGATTTATACCAATATTTTGGCTTCCACACGCCATATGCCAATATCTCATTTTAAAAATAAAATCATACATAGCATTTACAATACATGCTTATGCTTCAACAAGCCACAACTAATAGAAAAATACATCACAAGGCTCCCATAAGCCATACTATGTTCTTGGATCTTCATTCCCAAGCATCGATCCACATGCCATTCCATCTTTGCCTTCCTATATGTGAGGGTAAAAACCTAATGAACTATTAAGCTCAATAAGGGTGCAATGACAATAAGTATGAACATGAATATAAAATGTGATGCCAATGCATACAATGCAATAAAGTTAGGGCTTTCACATCCTCACAACCACCTTGGTTTGAGGCTTAAACCTACCCTACCCCACACAACATCATGGCCATAGGTCCTTGAACACAAACAACGTGCCAATGCACACATATTTGCTCATGAACCATACTTACAACCTTGCAAAGCCACCATTCCATGGGGCTATCCCTTACCTTAGCATTCTTTGAAGCTTCAAGAACCTCCTAGTTTCATTTTCCACTCTTCTCCTTAAGAGATATTTGAAACAAGAAATAAAGAAACTAAGCTACCATTTAAAAGAAATAAAAGGGATTCACACAACAAGGAAATGAAAACTTTCCTTTACCTTTCTCTTCTTCCCTTTTGTTTTCTTCCTTTCATCTTCCATTCTTTACTCTCTACAAGATGGGAGACTTCTTCAATTCTCTCACTAAACTTTACCAAAAGGATTAGGGTTTCCATAAACTAGCCCATTTATACTAGCACCCAATCCTTCAAGAATAAATCCTAGCCATTGCATTTATTTGGTGAGAATAAATCCTCACCCTCCTAACTAACACAATCCATGGCATTAGGTCTTGCTTAATATCCATCATTGGATTTTATCTCACCTTACAAGATAAGATCTTAGCCATCCAAAGGAAGCACAATTCATGTGCTTTGTTAGGTTTTAATCCTAGCCTTTGATTTATTTTGGAGATTAAATCTCCACCTTCCAATCATCTCTCTTTAAAATATCTCGACCCATTTAGCAATCCATGCCAACTTCTAAGACTTAATGGTGGCCCTTAGATCACTTTCCAAATCCAAGAATTAATCTCATCCCTTGAATGTTAATTTCTTTCTTATTTAAATTAATGAGACTATTTTCCACCATTAATGCATGACTAATTTCACTTCTTTTTGGATTTTCTTTTAATCCAACACCATTATGCCTCTTATTAAATGCTTGAATGACTAATATCATTTCTTTTGCATTTATTTAAATATCTCCATTTATCTTGGACCACATAATGCCATGTGTCACTCTAAGACACCATACTTGGCTTCCAAGCTTCCATCTCAACCATCCATGTGGCATCACCACATTTATTCACCAATTTAAGAAAATTAATTATTTTCTCAAATAATTGAATATTCATTATTTCCCTATTTTCCATAACTAAATTCCTTTATGGAATTTAACTCCAAATTACTAAAATACCCCTTGTGATTTTTTAATCCCATTTATCTCCTCATTTTTATAAAAATGGAAAATTAATTCACTTCCATACTTAATTCCACCTAAGAATTATTTTCAATTTACCAAAATACCCTTTATTGGATTTCACTATCCAAATTATCAAAATACCCCTCTCATAGGGTACCATTATTCTCAAGATCCATCACCTTCTCAAGGGCATTTTTGGAAGTTTTTCACTTCCTTTCTCATTCTCTTAACACCAGTAACACTAGGTGTTACACCATGTCTAATCCATATTGAATCTCTCAAAAGTAATACAAATCACAAATACGCTTCAATGGTGATCAGACATCAAAACGGCATTATGAACATAATAAATAATCAACCCAAATGAACAAGAAAATAACAAACCAAGTAACTTTAAATCAAACCATTAGAAGTCGAGGTTTCATCATTCACCCTAGCTATGAACACTTAGCAATGCATTCTTACAATCAAAAAAGAAAAGAATTGGAATCCATAGCAGAGATTGAGAAAGAAAAGAAAAATACAACCCAAGAGTATATTCTTCAAGTTGCCTCCCTTCACCTCTTCAATCTTCCGTTGGCTTCTCTTTCATCAAAAACTCTCCAAGTCCCTCAAGAATAAGTCTTTATATAGTGCTTTTTAGGTTATTAAAGTCGTGCACAGTGAAAACTCTCGTTTCCCATGGATTGGGACAGAGACGGGCCGAAAAAATGCTTTGAATTGAAGTTCAGAACTCTACCGTGGTCCTACTGCAGTATGCTTGTCGCTATAGACTCGTGAGCTCTAGATAGCAATTCCTAAAGCGGTCTTACAGCAATATGCATTCTACTGTAAGTGAGCTCTAGAAACTAATTCTTACAGCGGTCCTACAATGGAATGCATACTGCTGTAGGCTATTAGATTTCTTCCTTAGCCTCTTTCTTCTTTGCTTTTCACTTTTCACTCTTATTCCACTTCACTTTCTCCATCAAGTTGATAGCTGACCATGCCTTCAAGTCTTATTTCCACTCCTATCATGCACCAAAATCATTTCTTTTGTTCCATGCCCGTTTTGCATGTGATGTGTACCTATATTAACAATATTGAGCCCAAAATAAGTAGCAATGATGTTCATTGAATACTTAAATGCTAAGCTTGAACCACTAAATAAGAGTACAAAATATACTAATCAATAATCATTAGACTGGGAGAGTGGCGTTGCTGTTTTTTCCCTCTTGCTGAGAAAAATAATTTTTTCTCAAGTTTATTGTTATCGTTGGTCAACGCTGTGATGTATTGCGAGCTTCATACAGTCGAGCTAAACCATTGGTTGTTGATGAGGTTGCAGGGCAGCCAGCCAGTACATCCGTTTTGATGGACTCTTTCAAGCCGCTGATGAAACAACTTACTTGGCGATTTGGAGGAAGATACCCCACTTTAGCTAACAATTTCTAGAACTGAGTCTGATAATCTCGAACTGAACCATCTTGCTGGAACTTGATCAAGTCTTCGAAAAAGTCTTGAAATTTAGTGACACCAAACCGGAGATCTAATCCATCCTGGAACTCTTTCCACGTCAGTACCCCATTCTCCTGTTTGAGTAGTTGATACCATAATTGAGCATCTCCTTCCAAATGAAAGGATGCCAAAGCCACTCGATCTTCTTCCATGGTGTGATTGAATTCAAAAAACTGATTCACTCTATAAAACTAGCTCATAGTATCTTTTTCTCCCTTGAACTGCTAAAAATCAAGTTTGACAAATCAAGGTACATAATACAATCCCTGTTGTGCTGTTCCACTAGTGCCGCCACTTACCAAGTCGGATTCGGGTGCGGAGCCTGTGAGTTCTCACCTTCCAGGTCAGATTGTCCATTTGTGGGTTGGGAACCAGCTCTGGTGTTGAACTGGAAAGAAAGTTCATTCAACTTGTCAAGAATTTGTTGTTGGCCAATGGTGAGATATTTTGCAATACCCATGAAATTATTGAGGTTGCAAATGGTATTCTGTGAAGGGTATAAAAGGAATTTTTGAAATAATGAGGCTTTAGGGTACACTATCGCAGTCTTAAGTGACCGAAACGATCAAAGGGAGTACCCCGGACTCTAGATAGCTAAGGAACATATAATGGTACTAACAAGTAATACGAGTTATGATTTTAGGCATCAAAAGAAGTAGGATCAGGAATAGTTTTCGATACAACTATCGACCGGACTAAGAAAACCAAATCGACATAGGGATCATCCAAAAAGTTAACGGAGCATGTTGGGGACCAATATTTTATGTATAGAACAATATTTTAGTGATTTTGGGTTGAAATGAATGAATTTAAGGTCAAATCGACCAGCCGGGCCTAAGTGTAATTTTCTAAATTTACCCGAGGGAGGTTAAGATGATAGATTTTTGGGAATTTCAAGGGTTAAATGAAGAGTACTAAACTTGTGGGACTTAGTGGTATATTTGGATTTATCATGGGTGTTATGGAGAGGGAAGAAATGTCAATTGAAGAAACTTAGGGGTTAAAGTGTAATAAAACAAAGTCTGGTAGTGCGAACGCAAGAAGGAATTTGGCCGCCACAAATCCACCTCACGTGGAGAACGATTCCGATGATGGGATGGCCAAGGGTGACCTGGGGGAGGTAGTATACGTCCGTGGGAAGCTTAGAGGCCAAGCCTCGGTCGGTGATTGGGTGAGAGATGGCCGGAATTTAGCTATAAAATGGGGTCGAAACTTCAAAGTTTTTGGCATCAAATTAGTCAATTTTGGGAGAGAATCGAAGGCAAGGGATGGAGGGCTTTTTCTCCTTGGTGTGTGAGCTTCGTTTCTGGAGCATTTGGGAGCGTTTGGCATCGGTTTAAAGGTTGTTAGAGTAGTGGCCAGAATCTAGAGGTGTTCCGCCTTCGCCGACCTGCAACTGGCCTTTCGGTGGCCTTTCCAGTATCTTTTTGGCCTAAAAGTTGTGCAATTGTGATCGAATGAATGAGGGCTTGAAGGGGGTGGGATCAGATCTTTCATTGGAGCATTCGTCGGCGGCCGGGAAATTGGGGAAAAAGGTGGTGCGTGGCTGCATGCGTCACACTCCACTCGCACCCACACGCTAGGTGCATGAGGGTGCATGACAAGGGCTATGTGGAAATATGTGGAAAAATGTTTGAGGAGATAATTATTTTGGAATTATTGAGGTGAAAATTGGGAGAAAAATAAAAGAAATTATTGAAAAATTGAGAAAAATTGATTTTGATGCTTCCTTAATTAAATATGATGTTTATGGAGTATCGTGACTCCAGGTTGAGTATAAGTACAAGTGTTTGCGATTTGGCACACAAATCGAGGTCATGCACTTGGATCGAGGTATTCTGAATACGTTTGAGGTGAGTGTTTTACCTAAAAACTTGGTTTTATGTTGTGAGTTATTCACAACCAAACTTGAATTGTTCATGCAAATGGTTTTGTTGCATGAAAATGGTAATCGGTGACGGTTTGTTTTATGAGGGAGGTTTGTCCCTAAATGTTTTGTACTTATGCATTATATTTATAAATTGTTGTTTATATGATGCATTGAATTGTGAAATGTGGCATTATTTTGCGTTTTGTGTGTTCATATGGAATGTCAGCCTAAGATGTTGTCTGGATAGTGTAGCCATAATTCTCCAAGGGTGTGACGGAATAATAGGGGTATCTGGTACTGGTGTGCATGTCGGGATAGCTACCTTGGTTTTCGTGTGGGGCCGTTTGGTCAGGAAAGTTGCACTAGGATGACTAGGTAGTCCATATTATGTTGTTCATATGGGATGTCAGCCTAGGATGTTGTCTGGATAGTGTAGCCATAATTCTCCAAGGGCTTGACGGAATAATAGTGGTATCTTGTGCTAGTGAGTATGCCAGGATAGCCGCCTTGGTTTCCGTGCTAGGCCGTTTGGTCAGGGAAGTTTCACTAGGATGACTAGGTGATCCATGTGAAATTTTGGAGTTAGGATTGTGTGGTGGTTCTTGGATGCTTGGAGTGGGAACGTAATCTCCGACATAAATGTGGTGAGCCAGGTTCCTACATTGATGGGACCCTCCTGGGTCGGAAGTTGGTAACGATTGTTCCTAAGATGTTGGAGAGATGCGTTGACTTGCCCCTCTTAAGCTAGAATCGTGTCGTGTCGATATGGTGGCATAGCTTTTAGAGAGGTCGTTCTTTTCCCGTGGTAGGGTTAAGCGCTTGAGATTCTCTTGGGCTAAAGCTTACCCAATGTATTGGTTTATTTCATATCTTGCATTCATTCATGAAAAATGTGTTTTTGAACTCTCACTTAGATGATTCATCATCTAATTTGGACTATGTCCCTAAAATATTCAAACATTCCAGCTGAAGGCAGCGATGCGAAGGGAAAGGGAATTGTCGAGGAGTGACGGCGATTAGAGGATGTTTTATATTATGTCATTTCAGTTATGTTGTTTATTTTGAGGACATCATGCAAAATGTTGGTTTGACTTTATATTATGAATAAAGTGGTTTTGGTTATGACCTGTTAAGGTTTCAATCTAGCTTCCGTATTTGAGATGATGAACCTGTCTTAGTTTATTGATGGTTCATAGTTGATATACTGAGAAGGTGTAACGGGATCTTCAGGGAACGGTTTTGTGTTGAGTTTCTATCGATTGGAAAAAAAATATCCCCGAAATCTTACGTTACCTAACGCTCCAGAGAAGTGAGGTGTTACAGATTTGACATTTGCTTCCAATTTCTCCACTCTGGAATCCATGCTTGTGCTCTGATACCACATTGGTATGAATTGAGCACTTCTTTTTTTACCTATGATGATAATTTGGAAAATAGAAGCAATTTAAGGTTTACTGAGGAACCCTTAACCTCTCAACGATACTGGGTGTTTGAAGAAGATTGATAACAAATTGTAATACTCCAGATTTTCAAACTCAAATGTGATGTAATACCTGAGGTTATTAGGTTCTAATACTGAAGGTAATAAGTCCTTTCAAGGGATTATAAAAGCCTTGAGACAAAGGTTCAATTTTTGAGCCAGTGGTAAAATTGTAAATACTGAAGTTCAGGTAAAAGTGTAATTTACTTAAAAACCTTGGGGTATTAGTGTAATTTATCCATTTTCTAGGGACTAAAAAGTGCAATTAAAAATGGCCCAGGGACCAAGTTGCAAGGGCCTAAGTGCAAATTACCCAAAAAAATCGGGTCAAGGTGTAGTTCTTGAAACCTGTAGCTAGATCATTCGAATAATGAACTAGGCCAACTAAACAATTTGGGAGTAATGATTGTGGATTCCAAACTTATTCTAATATAATTAAGTCATGATTGCGGATCTCAAATAACATTTAAGCCATCGTTGGATCATTTTGAAATTCAAGACTTAGGTTCCAAAAGTCTTCAAACCTTATCCTCAAGGACACATGGCAATCAACCATTGGCCACTTGAAAGATAAGATAAGGTCACATGATAGCTCATAATGACCCCCTGAGGTGGCATTGCGTGATTTGCCAAGGAAAAGCTTACTTAGTCTCCAAGTTTGCAAAAGTCTCCGAACCTTATCTCTAAGGACATGTGGCAAGCATTCATTAGCCACTTGGAGATAGGATTTGAAGTGTTATGATGGAAAATGTTGAAAATGTAATTAACCATATGGGATGAAGTTGTTAATTAAAGGTGTAATGATGGGAAAGGTAGAGAAAGTAATTTACCGTGTGGGATGTAATGATGGGGAATCTTGAAAACCTAATTAAACATATGGAGGCACAAATCTCTAGGGACACGTGGCATATTTTAATTGGATGCTCATGGATGGAATGATGACGCAACACGTGGCGCGATTTGATTCACTGAAGTTTCCTATAAATAAAGGCTTTGGGGTTATTCATTTTGGGCACCAAGCAAGGAGGAAAAGGAAGGGAGTTTGAGAGAGGAAACGTTGTTGAAAAGAAAGAAGAAAGTCGAGGGAGAATGAGCCTTGATAAAATTTTTGGGTCTTTCTCGAAGTTTGTGCCAAGCAATAAGAAAAACTGCGAGAAAACCCATTCCGCTCGTTGTAAACCGTGCTTCCTAATGTAATCGATCAAGGTGAGTGATTCCTACGTGTTTTGTGACACTTTGAGCATTTGTTGCTTCACTTGTGTGTGGATGTTGGCTTGCATATCATGTCTTTGTGGCTTACATGTCATATTTTTCCTTGTTTATGCATATTTCTTCTGGTTTGTCATATATCATGTTCATGTTGGAGACTGTGGCTAGTTGATGGGACATCATGGAAGATCTCATGCTCAAGTGATGAGCTAGGAGTGACTATGATGATCGCGGGGGTGATTGCAACACCTTGGCATTGTTACCCCAATGGTGGATTTCATAATGGCATTATTGTATTTGCACGCATGTATTCTCATTTTCTGAGTCACTCACTTAAATGTCATTATCTAACTTGGGTGTTTCATACCCCTGGGACATTCAACGTCCCAAGTATATTAGCATGCCAGGTACCCCAGAGACAAGCAGGAGAAAAGGCTACGAGGAGGCCGATGTTTAGTTTAACTTCATGTATTATGGATCCTATGTAACCTTTGGTTTTGTTTGAGCATTATGTACTCCAATTGTATAAACAGGGGTTATGTAAGGCTTGGGTTTACCTTTTATGCTATTGAGGGTGTGAGTCAGGGTTACTATGTACTATGAACATGGTAAGAGTTGTTTGTTGGAATTTTGGAAGTTTTCGAATGATGCATTGTAAATAGCATCTAGGATACACAAGATTGTAAGAAGTGTGTGTGAGTGTCCTAGAATTGTCCCTGCAGTCATGTGTATTTTTTTTTAGAGTATTGAATGTCATATGCATTTCTTGTGCTTGTAAAAGAAATCTAGTGAAAACCCGTTTTATTTAGCTTTGGTTAGGCTTTCAGGTTCAATCCAACGCTTCCGTTAGTAAGGGTTTCCATAACGCCCATAGGTGATGTCTTCTGATATTCCATGTTGTTGTGTATTTGGTATCAGAGCTTGATTTTATGGTCTTGATTTAGATTTTGGTATGACTAACCTCGAACATATTTTTAGTTAATGACAGTTATGGATTGAGATATCTAGAAACCAGGGTATTGGAGCATGCCCAATGGAATGGTGGATTCCATAGAGATATCCAAGAAGCGAGTTCTTACACCTTTACTCGGGTCTAAGACCAAGGAAAAAATAAATAAATTTTGTTGTTGGAAGAGTAGGGACTATAAAATGAGATGAGATGTTGTTGTTATACATATGCATATGTGTACAAATAGGATAAGATAGTAAGATATGATGCATATCCAATGCTGTTAACCTTGGGGTTCCTCGATGACAAGATATATTATATGGTTATTGTTGGGAATCCTAGAAGCTAAAATAGTAGCTTGAGACGCTTTAATTTATGTTACTAATATGTGAGCTTTTTGGTGACAGGATGAGTTACATGGAATTTGAGGTTGTTTCAATGACTATGGTAAAGTCCAATGAGTAAGTACTTTGATTTAAGGATTGTTAGACTTGCTAAATGTTTGCAGATATTTAAGGTATTTGAAAATCTTGAGGATTTCAGATAATAAGTACATGAGAAATCGTTCTAATGTCTATGTGGTGAAATGAAAAGCCTATATACATATACACCTATGCACGAATGAGGATATATAGTGATATGTGGAGTTTATGACAATTAATGGATTTTACTAACTTTTGAGCTCCTTAGTGTTAAGATAGGACATGGACCAAGTTTATGGATGACTGTCAGAAGAATCTGAGGTATTCTCATTTTTTTGTAAGATTAAACCCTTAGCTAGAAGCTTGGATGACTCATGAGATCTTTGGAGACATTCCCATATGTGGGTTTTTAGAAGTTTTTATTCACAACTATCTTGTAGAAATTTGATGAGTTTGAAAATCATGAATAACTTGCGGGTTTTGGGAGACATCTTCCTTACTTGAAGATTACTTGGGGATATTTTATATGAAAATTATTTGTATTATAGGGATTTGATAAACTTGGAGTTTTCGAGGATACTAAGTAATCGTTTGGGAGACTACTCATTTTGCAGGTGTTTGATGAATTTAAGGTCTAGAGGATTTTCCAGGAAATTTGGTCCTGGTAAGAATAGTTAAATTTTGGAAATATATAATCCTTATTTATAGATGTCTTGCAAAGATTTGTGAACTTGGAGTCCCGAGGATCTTAGGAGACATCAAGCGATGAGAAATGAATGTTGTTGCCAAATGATTCTAAGAATGTAGAGTGTAAGGACCTTATTTCATTGAGGTTATTCATAAGCACCTAAACAATGTTTTGTAGTCTTGAGAATCACAAGAAGATAATAAGATCTTAGAAGGACATTACTTACAAGAAATTTTTGGATTCAAGAAATTAATTGAGTCAGTGTTGTGGTTTTATAGCGGATCTCTTATTTTAGTTTATAGAAATGGACATTTGGTGTACTTATATGTGCTAGATAGACACACATGTATTTGGTGGACTGGTAATCAAAGGTTGGAATAGTTGTTGACTGGTTATGGACATTCGAGATTTTTGTTTAAATGTTGATCTCATATATGTTTTTTCAGAGGAAGACGAAAGAGTTTTTAGTTAGTACTTTAAGATAGGTTTACTGGAGCCTTGTACTAACAAGTATGCTGCAGGAGTTTAATGAGTTTTAGAATCTCGAGGATTCTGAGTAGTGGTCATTTGGGAGATACGTGATTTGTAAGTATCCAAGAAGAAGAAGCCTATAGACAAGATTTTGGAGACCGACTTAAAGAAACCAAGGACACAGTTTGGGAGCACGAGGAAGAGATTTCAAGTCGAAAGGTAACTGTCGCAGATGTCGAAAGTCTCATATTGAAAAACCCTGTGAAAAGAGAAGCCAAAAATGTTACACCTGTGGAGAAAAAGGCCATTTGGCCCGATATTATCCAAGCGGGCTCATATGTTTTACTTGCCAGCAGATTGGCCATTTCTATGGGGATTACCCATAAGGGGGAAAAATCAATCAAAACGAGACGAGCAAAGAAGGGTCAGTAAATTTATACAATTATGTATTTAAGGTATGGATGGTCAACAAACTTTACAAATTTAGTTGTTTGAGGAAGCCAAAGGAAATTTAAAATTACTACCTTTTTGAATGAGGAAAATGTCTTAGTAATTTGGTAAGATAATTTCTTAGAGCTAATGAGTCTTACGGGGAAAATGATGATATGATGTGTCAACTTACAGTTTGATGGGAAGTGGAATATCCAATAGTGGATTAGGTAACTTGTGGTTATTGTGGGACTACAAGGATATGTGGTGTTTCCATTCAGGATGATTTTGCGAATTCATAGTAGTTGAGGTAACTTATTGTATATAGAGATTACAAATGTTTGGAGGATTGGGAGATTTATCTATGGTTTATTAGTAGGAAACTCGTAAATGGTAGGCAACTATGGATCGAGGAATGTTGTTGACCCACATGTGTTAAATAGATGTGGAAGCAATTTATTGAGGAATTCAATTAAGGATACTCTTTAAAGTTGTCCTGGGATAGGATACAACCCATTGAGAAATCAAAAGGAAGAAATAGTAAGGTTGCCTTAGATCTTTTTATAGATTGTTATGGGTATTAGATGATAGCAATTGGGATAACTAGTAGCCTTTATGGATTCGATACCTTGGATGTTCAAAACCATAATAGGATTGATTTGTGACTGTATTTGTTGAGTATATTTTCATTTACTTTAGCCTGTAGGGAAGTCAAGCAATACTTGAGGATTATCTTAAAGACACTGTAGGTAATTTTTTTAAGAGAATAGGTTGGCCGTAAGTCTTTCAAGAATAGAGGCAATACAAGATTGAAAGCGGCGACCGAGCAAAAAGGAAAAAATACATCTGTTCCACTTTATGCTTTGGACTAAGTGGGCTATTGGTGGGAAGCTATGATAAGAATTTTGTCGGATCTTGAAAGACAAGGTACATTGAATACAGAGTAGGTACAATTTAAAGAACATTTAAAAGTTAAGTATTTTCCTTTATGAGAGAAAATGGAAGAAAGCTTGGGATCATGGGGCTAACTCAGTGATATGAAGGAAAAGACTTTGGTACCAGGAGAATGACTACTACACGGTTTGTTGTGTGGGCTTGGAGATTTGAAAGTTTGTGCATGAGGAGGGTGATGAAACTGTGGTTACATACGTGGGTAGTGAAAGTAAAGCAAGATCGCTACGGGGCAAGCAGCGTAGTTCAAAAATTTTGAACCTTACCCCGATCCGGGCGATTGGATCAACGTCGAAATCAAATCATTCACAAACAAATAAATAAATCTAACCTTTAGATTATCGAGTCGTTCGCGGATTCGAGCCGTCCAAGCGTCCGGCCTCTAACTCGTGATACGCGGCACGCGTCCGTTGGCAAGGAGAGCGGAATAGGAGTGCTAGCTCCTTCTCCTTTGCGCGGCTTGTGTATGGACGGTAAAAGAACACCCACGTTTCAAATCGATGCCAAAAGAAACGGGGAAGAGTGAACGACAATGCGTTTTTCAACTCTTGAAAAACGACACCAAAAATCACCTCCATCATAGGCAACCTATAAAAGGATATTTATAATGAAATATCCTAGGGTTTCTAAAACCCTAATGGATTGGGCTAGCCCATTAATTCTAATTTAATTAGAATCATAAGTGGGCTTATTCTAGTCCAACTAGAAATATAATTAAATGGCCCAATCCTTTTATAGGTTAAATAAAATATTATGGCCCAAATCTAATTCAAGCCCAAATATATTTTATTTAATATTTGGCCCAAATCTAATTTGGTCCAAATATAATATTTAATATTTGGCCCAAATCTAATTTAGTCCAAATATAATATTTATTTTAATATTTGGCCCAAATCCAATTTAGTCCAAATATAATATTTAATTTAATATTTGGCCCAAATCTAATTTAGTCCAAATATTAACTTAAGCCCAAAAATATTTTATTTCCTATTTGCCACTCCAACAAATAGAAAATCATTAAATTAGAAACTCCTTCCTAATTTAATCAAATGCCATTTTTAGGAAACTCTTTCCATTACGACGACTCCTCGTCATATCGACATCATTACGTCTATCTGTTCTTTTTTCGTGAGAACCTACGACGGCACAACTTCTTGCCGAAGTGTCCCACTTAAACATACGTCCACTCTCCTGGTTTAAGCCAGGGACCGTGCCTATTGCGTATGACTCATTAGGCTTCCGAATATGTTGGCAATGTGTCGGTACGAACACATAAGACAAGATTGGCCTCTAGCAAGGCGTCATGCCTACCCAATTATTCAGAAGGATTCATAATCCGCAAATAACCTTTCACGAGCATGGTTACCGTGTAATACGATCCTCTCGTCAATGCATCTTATGTGATCTCAAGTATGGCGATGTGTTGCTTGATAATGATCACATGAGTTTTCTTCGGTCTTTCGGATATCTTCACTTAATAGAAAGTGAATCAATAACTCCTTATTGATCTCTTTCACCATGGCCATGGATTTAAAGTGAATATCCACCGAATGCGCCTTAGATACATCATCCTCTATCAAGGGATAGACGAGTCCCATCTTGGCTATGCACCCATCTCCATAAGCCTCATGATATACCCAACGATCGCCCACGTGCAGCCTTTGTCTAGGCCCATCGAAACGATGTCAAAGCATACCGGTCTTCTTATGAGATGACCGTGACAACCTCTGGTCCAAGGATTAGTTACACCCATCTCGTATGAGAATTCCATCAACATTTAACCAAAATGGATTCTCATGGCGAGTCATGTCCAGTGACACGTTCTCCAACATTGGTCACCTATGTACTTGTCTAGGCATCCCCATGCCTATGGGTGTGAGACCCCCATTGCTATCACATAGCAAAAACATAGCACATACAAGTCTTACCGCAATTGTCAATGTCCATTCTTGACATTGCTACGACTTGGGACGTTTAATGATGTCTATAAACTGTGATGCATCATCTTACATCTTTATAGATTATTCACAGTATACATCATATGGACTTCTATCTAGTTTCATTCGGTTATTACAATAATAACAAGAAACTAATAGAATGACTTCTTGTGAATTTGAATAACTCCTTATTCAAATAATAACATGATTACAATTGTCAGTGTACAACATGCCCAATCTGATTGGGTCTAGAGCACCTACACTAACAGGTAGGGTAAGTCGTAACTATGAGTGGTATGTTTCCCCGATAAAGGCATGTGTTGTGATATGGGCTTGCTTAGGGAACAGTGATTCCCAGAATAGTAAGCATGGGGATGCGTGATCCCTAGATTTGGCCTTTGGGGGAGAAATTTATTCTGGTTACTGACTTGACCTTCAATTTTGTATGCAGGCAGTTGTACATCCCAATAGTTATGAGCAAATGGCTCTGGTTTGATTATCTTGAATCTTGCCCTGATGGAATATTGGATGATGCGGTAGTAGATACACTCTGGTACACTTGGGAGCATGGGTTCTCAGTAGAAGGGAAATTGTGAGTAGTGTTGTGTCACCTATGATTTGGAGATTTGGGCTAGTACTGAAAGAAGTATCAGAAGTGACAGGAGTCGGGTCAATTACAACTTTCGGAGACGGAGCATGAGGCTCTAGCCTAACAATACCACCATGGGTGTGTGACCTATAACAACGGATCTGAGCCTCAGGACCAAGGCAGAGGACTAGTGATGGGTTTGTGACTAATTACCAGAGCAGCTTGTAGGCTAGCTCGCGGTAAGGGTGTGAGACCCATGAATCAGAGCTACTTAGCGGACTGCGGAGACGATCAGATGTCAAAGTTTGGGCAGCACCGTGGCTGTTATGTTTGGACTAGAATTCAAGTCCCAAGGGACCGAAGTACTGTGATAGGATCCTTAACTGTTTGTAAATGGTTGAAAGCTTTTTCAGATTGGTAATCTATTGTTAGAGTTTCGAGAAGGGATTTTCCAAAATAGTTGTGTCCAGATAAGACTCGTAAAGGGAGTCAATTGGGAATGGGTTAAAAACCCTGACGTCATTTTTTGATGAAATACTTTGATTTCTAAGTCGAATTCAAGAGCCTAAAGCCCGAAGTTGGGGTAACTATGTCAGATAAGACACACCAAGCCAGGTACGTTATCCACCCTGATGTGAGTCTTGAGGAGTGAAATTCTTGGGGAAGATGTTCTAGGGACACCATAATCTTAAGGAATAAGGTGGAATTTCGAGGATGAAATTGATTTTTAAGGGGGGGAGAATGTAATACCCCAGATTTTCAAACTCAAATATGATATAATACCTGAAGTTATTAGGTTCTAATACTGAAGGAAATAAGTCCTTTCAAGGGATTATAAAAGCCTTGAGACAAAGGTTCAGTTTTTGAGCCAATGGTAAAATCGTAAATACTAAAGTTTGGGTAAAAGTGTAATTTACATAAAAATCTTGGGGTATTAGCGTAATTTATCCATTTTCTAGGGACTAAAAAGTGCAATTAAAAATTGCCCAGGGACCAAGTTGCAAGGGCCTAAGTGTAAATTACCCAAAAAAATTGGATCAAGGTGTAGTTCTTGAAACCTGTAGCTAAATCATTCGAATAATGAACTGGGCCAACTAAACAATTTGGGAGTACTGATTGCGGATTCCAAACTTATTCAATATAATTAAGTCATGATTGCGGATCTCAAATAACATTTAAGCCATCGTTGGATCATTTTGAAATTCAAGACTTAGGTTCCAAAAGTCTTCAAACCTTATCCTCAAGGACACATGGCAATCAACCATTGGCCACTTGAAAGATAAGATAAGGTCACATGATGGCTCATAATGACCCCCTGAGGTGGCATTGCGTGATTGGCCAAGGAAAAGCTTACTTAGTCTCCAAGTTTGCAAAAGTCTTCGAACCTTATCTCTAAGGACATGTGGCAAGCATTCATTGGCCACTTGGAGATAGGATTTGAAGTGTTATTATGGGAAATGTGAAAAATGCAATTAACCATGTGGGATGAAGTTGTTAATTAAAGGTGTAATGATGGAAAATGTAGAAAAAGTAATTTACCGTGTGGGATGTAATGATGGGGAATCTTGAAAACCCAATTAAACATGTGGAGGCACAAATCTCTAGGGACACGTGGCATATTTTAATTGGATGCTCATGGATGGAATGATGACACGACACGTGGCGAGATTTGATTCACCGAAGTTTCCTATAAATAAGGGCTTTGGGGTTATTTATTTTGGGCACCAAGCAAGGAGGAAAAGGAAGCGAGTTTGAGAGAGGAAACGTTGTTGAAAAGAAAGGAGAAAGTCGAGGGAGAATGAGCCTTGACAGAATTTTTGGGTCTTTCTAGAAGTTCGTGCCAAGTAGTAAGAAAAACTACAAGAAAACCCCTTCCGCTCGTTGTAAACCGTGCTTCCTAATGTAATCGGTCAAGGTGAGTGATTCCTACGTGTTTTGTGACACTTTGAGCATTTGTTGCTTCACTTATGTGTGGATGTTGGCTTGTATATCATGCCTTTGTGGCTTACATGTCATATTTTCCCTTGGTTATGCATATTTCTTCTGCTTTGTCATATATCATGTTCGTGTTGGAGACTGTGGCTAGTTATTGGGACATCATGGAAGATCTCGTGCTCTAGTGATAAGCTAGGAGTGACTATGATGACCGCGAGGGTGATTACGACACCTTGGCATTGTTACCACAGGGGTGGATTTCATAATGGCATTATTGCATTTGCATGCATGTACTCTCATTTTCTAAGTCACTCACTTAGATGTCATTATCTAACTTGGGTGTTTCATACCCCTGTAACATTCAACGTCCCAGGTATATTAGCATGCTAGGTACCCTGAAGACAAACAGGAGAAAAGGCTATGAGGAGGCCGATGTTTAGTTTAACTTCATGTACTATGGATCCTATGTAACCTTTGGTTTTGTTTGAGCATTATGTACTCCAATTGTATAAACAGGGGTTATGTAAGGCTTGGGTTCACCTTTTATGCTGTTGAGGGTGTGAGTCAGGGTTACTATGTACTATGAACATGGTAAGAGTTGTTTGTTGGAATTTTGGAAGTTTTCGAATGATGCATTGTAAATAGCAGTTAGGATACTCAAGATTGTACGAAGTGTGTGTGAGTGTCCTGGAATTGTCCCTACAGTCATGTGAATTTTTTTTTTTTTAGAGTATTAAAGGTCATATGCATGTCTTGTGCTTGTAAAAGAAATCTAGTGGAAACCCCTTATATTTAGCTTTGGTTAAGCTTTCAAGTTCGATCCAATGCTTCCATTTATAAGGGTTTTCATGACGCCCATAGGTGATGTCTACTTATATTCCATGTTGTTGTGTATTTAGAAAAGTGGGGCATTACACATACCCCCTTTCAAGAACTGACTTAGCTTTTTAAATAGCCTTGTTAGCCATAATGAACACTAAAATAGGAAAAATAGTTACAGAATCTACCTACCCAACCAAATAGGAGAAGAATAGTTTTTCCTGTAATACTAGCGCAACTGAAACAAGACTTATTCAACAGCTAGAAAATAATAAAGTAATAATAAGAAAGAAAAGAACATAACGTATTACTTGCTGAGCTTTGTGGTTCACCTAATATTCTTCACCATTCCAGGTCCTAGCAGGGGAAATTCAGACATTGGGCCTAGTAGTGTCGGTCAATAGAGTGTGTTTGTGGAGCTGCTCAAAATCAAAAGATTTTTGGGAGTTATTCTTATGTTTTGAGATTTTTAGAGTATTTTATATTTTCAATTGAGAGAATTTCCAGTAGTATCAGTTAGATGTATGTCCCTCGAGGACCAGTGATTATTAATTGTTTCAGTTATGTTCCTCATAGTACAAATTTGTGTTATGGTATAGTTTGAGGTGTTTTTTAGTTATGATGTGATCAGTTTAGTAAATTTTTTATGACTCAAGATTTTCAGATTTATGTAAGTATTTATTTTATACCTTTTCTAGTAACACCTCTTCCCCGGTTGCTTTAGGAGAGGGGGTGTTACATTGCATTTGTCATTTTATATGTTTTATGTTTTAAATCACTAAAACCTCATTTGGACTAAAAAGTTGTGAAGTTCTATCAAGTTTTAAAGTAACCCAATTCCCCCCCCCTCCCCCCTATTTTGGGTGTGTGCCATGGCATTTCAAACCTATCACCAACTTAAACAAGCATCTAAATGCATCAAGAGGCTAACATGAAGTACTAAAGAACCGAGTGCCCACTCGGTTGTGGCCAATTGGCCCCAAGAAATCGAATGCCCACTCGATTGTATCTCCCAAGCATCTCACAAGCCACAACCCATTAATTCAAAGACACCACCGAGTGGCCACTTGGTCAACACCAATTGAAGTCCATGTGCAAAGTTTTGATTATTTTATTATCACCTTTGCAATGTCAATCCAAGCTTTGAGACAATTGGAGTTGAAACCAATCAATTAATTAGTTTTATGGAGCTTGGAGATCAATTGAAGTCCAACAAGCCTTGCACATGAAGCCATAATTGAAGCAATGCATTGGATTATTTAATGCTTGTGGCAATTGGAGTGAAGATTGAATTAAAAAAGCAGGAGGTGCACAATAAGGAATCAAGAGGGCACCACTCGTTGCAAACTAAGAGACCTCTCTAATATGGCCAAAAGGCCTCTCAATTCTTATTATGTTCTTTAATCCTTAAATGTTCTTCAAACCTCAGAAGTCTCTCTTGAAGCCAACGGACCCTTTTGGGTCAAAATGAAAAGGCACATGATTAGAGAGAAGAAGTGAATCGAGTGGCCTCTTGGTTTTATGTGGCCTCACGGCCAAAAATGCCCTTCAATCCTGAAAGCCTCCCTCGAAGTCAACAAACCCTCTCTGGATGTTTTTCAATTCGAATATTCCAAGAAGATAAGCAACAAGTTGTTAAGAGACCTAATCCCACAAGGACTTTGGAATAATTGAGATAAAGAACCCTCCATGAGACATTTTACGATAAGCGTTATCCATTAGAGTTGGACATCATCCCCATCAATTCTAGTCTCAGCCAAACTAGGGATAATCATGGTAAGCGCTATCTATAAAGAATCCTAATTTAACTAGGAGGTCCACCTCCTCATTCAGGTACACTCACTCTCATACTGGAATTCTACTTTTATGCTCAAGCACTCAAAGACAGACTTAAGTAATGGAGGGTTTGCGAGGGAACAATCTCTTGTGCCTCTCACCGTTTGTTGGTTTTGGTAGATCGGTCGATTCTAGAAAAAGGGCAATAGATTCTCTAGGGGCAGTCAGTTCTAGAGGGGGCAATTGGTTCTCAAAGACCTTTCAGTTCTTTGGGGTCTCTTAGTTATTTTTGGCCTCCTGTTTATCAGCAAACAACTACTCACCAATATCAGCAAGTCATCATCTCGTAAGACCACTTGATCATTTTGGACCTCCTGATTATTTTGGATCTCCTGAACATCCTTCTCAAAGAACATCAAGAGTACTTTTTTTCCACCTTACAAATCTATTGTTGTATCTTGGCAACAACAGCCTTAATAACTCTAAAATACATAAACTTCATCCTACATTGCAAATTGTTTTGAGGCATAATTAGTTAACTCATTGTGTTGTGATAGATAGTGTGACTACTTCTACTTGCTTAGCGTGCTAACTGCTAAATGGTAGAATGCAATGTGGGGCAAATGTTGTGCTAAGTGTTTTACATTCACTGTTCATATCTTCATTAATTATTCAATGCAAAGATGCAAACCATAAATGTTGTGTTAATTACTATTCTTTTCCAGAATTTATATAATTAAAATGTGAAATGACTGTATTGAGGTTTGAATTGAGAACTGATCCAAACCAAGTTTTATTGGTTGGGTTAGTTCGATTCTACATGGGACATTATATTAAAATGTCGTTTCCCTCCTGTTGAGTTGAAGCATTTTGAATTACAAGATAAGAAACACACAACTGCATGTATGTTTCACTAAATAGAAATACTATAATCATCCCAAACCTTAACTAGGAAAACTGGGCAGGCTTAGGATCTTCGTACTTGTCTTCATTTAGGACTTGACTGCTGAAAAATATAAGCATAAAGCAGCTCATTCCAAACATCAGGGACTCCAGGAATACACCAATGAACACAGTCTGCATAGCTTATGGGATTCGCCAATTGTTCTCTCGATAAACGCCCCCACAGTCTTCGATAGATCGATGTGTGTGCATCTTTTCGATACTCTGAAAGCTGTGTTATGTTAAGTGTTTGAACCTTCAAGCCTCTTCTTGCCATCATGTTGATTGCAGCTTCCACCATTCGCATCATTTTGGGTTCTGTTTCACTTTCATGATGCCCCTCTTCTGTGAATGGCTCTGTTTCATTGTAGCAATTTTCTCCCTTACCCTTTCCCCACCTTTCACCCCTACATTAATTATATATTGCACAGAACAAATTTTACTACAACAGTAATGGATAGTTTGATCTTGTTCATACACACACACACACATCAATGTATACGTTTGTGACATGTTGAGTTTAGAAAGTGAATCCTGAATTTTGGTTGAACTTACTGCACATTACCTTTCGTGTGTAGGCGACATGCTAAGAAAATAAATCTGTGTCTTGGAACGATTTACATGGATCTCCAACCAATCTGACCATGTGGTTAGAACCATTTCAAAAGTGCGTAGCTTCTCGACTTCTTTGTAGATCCTGTTTGGGCTGTCGAATGATCCCCACCTGATCATTCTCCAAGAATTTAAATCAGCATGGATGAGAAAACATTCGCTTGTTTGATTGGAATGATGCAAGTAGAGAGACTCCAAATGGAAATGGTGCACTTACAAGACCTTAAATTTTGGCCTTCTCCACCACATATAAGAATTGAAGACAAGGATATCTGCATTTGTCCAATGCCTGGCATGGCTTTCGATTGCATTGGCTCTCAAGACCTGCTCGTCTGAGAAGTGATGGTGGACAGGATGATCGGAGATTGATTCCACAAGATATGGAGCCCAATAGTGGTCAACTGATGCATTGTATTCCTTCAACATTAATGGAGGACCCCTTTAAAATCAAATAGTGGTTCCTTTGTTATTGTGGAATGAAAGGTAAGGATGGTGCTGCTTAGGAGAATGTTGCTTTTTATTTATCAAAAAAAAAAACAGAAGGATTATGAATATCTTCACTCACATTGATCTTGAAGTTGGTTAACGATCCATTCGGGGTCACGGATTTCAGAGCGGGGGAGATGGATGACTCGAGCAGGCAGACCATTGAAGCCCACTGGTTTCGGATCAATGAGTCCCCCACGAACACTAGCCTCTTGCCCCTTAGCCTCTCCAGCATTGCTATGGCATTAAACCTTATTATGCCATACAAAATTATGCTAAGATGACCAAGAAAGAAAAAAAATCAAATTCATAAACAGAAATGCGTCTATGAGAGAGAGAGAGAGAGACCTGGGAAGTTCACAGCCATTGGGCTGCCACCTCCAATGCTGGTATTTTATATCCATCCGGCCGGATTTTTCACAAGCCACCCCATTGAACAATGAAACGAATGAGCAATGGTTCTCTTTGTACAGAGGATAAGACTTGTTGTCATATACCCATTTGCCCGAAAACAGATTGCAGTTTGATATTGACTTGGCTCGGCTTTTCTGAGTCTTCTGATCATCCACCCATCTTCTGCTTTCTATGGTGAAAGAAGCAACAAGGAGGAGCAAGATCGTGGTTAGAAGCGTGGCTAAAGAATTAAACTTGCCTCGAATTGTCAATGTTGAGCCAGAAATGAGGTTTGGCTTGTGCTTGTCATTTGACATTGCTCTTGCTTCAACTTTGATATTGTGATCAAAAAGCAGTTGCTCAACCATGTGGTTGCCTTACTACTACAACAGACACCCTTCTATTAGGCTACATCTTATCCATCTAAATTTTCATGTAAGAAATTGGAGTAATTTTTTTTACCTTTTTCTTTTGGTGCTCGAAACCGACCTAAATTTTCTTCTTTTATTGGATAACTGTATCCAGTCCAAGTTTCTCTGAAATTTCTTTTGTTGATCTCTATTAGGAGAGATTACTAATGCTACACTTGTAACGCTTGGGAAGGGTTAACAGTTTGTAGTTGAAAGCTTTAATTTAAATTATTTAAAGACTTAATTGAACTTTAATGAGGCTTTTAAACACTTTCAATTAAAAAGTCAAGAAGATGAAATTGAGAAGTAACAAATGAAAATTAAATAACTTATGCCAGAAAAGCAATAATAATAATAATAATAAATGAAGTATGCAAGATTTGCAGGATTTACATCTTTCCACGTCTTGTCTGCAATTGTGAATGACAGGAGCTAGAGATTACTCGTCACTTGATCCACTCTAATTAATTTGCCTTGAAGTGTCGGATTCCTACTCTCAATATTGCATTAAATCAAAATTCTGCTTCCTTAATGCAGCTGAATATTGTAAACCGTTGATCTCATTAAAGACCTGCTAATGAAAATCTTCCCAGGATAGGTCTGTGAACTGTCCTATAAGGACAAAGATGTACCCTGAAGGATCCGGGTAACTAATGAAAAACTGTCCTCAATTGCTGCTGTTAGAGGCAAAGGTCTCTGAGGTCTCTGTTCATAGTGCAATCGAGAACAAGAGATTAATTTGTGACCGAGAACGACAATTCTAATAACGTTGCAGTGATTGACTTCAATTTGAATGCTTGGTTACAATAGTTTAAGCCACTCTTAACTTATCAGCAGAGTTATTTTACAGTTGTGTCATAGCTCACTGGCCTAGAAGTTAAAACAAAAAGAAGAAAAAAGAAAAGTCTCATTACTTCTTGAAGAGGGATTTGATGAACTTGATGCAATTTGTTTGAATGCTTGTTGCAATAGAGTCATTAGTTTTGTTGAAATTTCCTCGCCATTTTAGTATTCTTGGGCACTCAAAGTTCGGTTCTAAAAGGAAATTACCCATATTTTATTAGGTCTTGCAGTTTACAAGCTTTTAAATTCTTCTTTCTTCAAGCAAATCCTGTAGCAGCTCTCTCAATTCAAATTTGTTATTCTTTTATAAAATTGATCATTGTGAAAAATAAAAGATGTAAGCATAGAGGAGCTCGTTCCAAATATCAGGCACTCCCGGAATGCACCAGTTTACACAATCAGCATAGCTACTAGGATTTGCTAACTCTTCGCTTGTCACGCGCTTCCATTGCTTCTTGTAAATTGATGTGTGAGCATCTTTCCGGTACCCTGAAAGCTCGGTTATGTTGAGCAGTTGCACCTTCAGCCCTCTTCTTCCCAATTCATCGATCGCTGCCCCCAATGCCCGAGCCATTTCAAGATCTGATTCACTACTTCCTCGATATCCCTCTCCTGAAATTGGCTCTTTCTCATTGTAACAATTTTTGCCACTAGTCCTGCCCCATTTTTCACCCCTGCAATTCATAACTCACTTAACAAATCCTCCTTCTAATATGGTTTCTAGTAAACTAGTTAATGTGCAACACATGGTTGTTAAAACTATTCGATGAACCATCCAAGTATGTTCTCTTTACAGTTTGTAATCTGATTTTGGAGAGAGACATACCTTTCGTGCGTTTGCGACATGCTCACAAAATATAATTTGGTCCGGGTGCGATTTGCATGAACATCTAACCAATCTAGCCAGGTCTTCAAAGCCATCTCATATGCTCGTACCATATCGACTTCTTGGTAGATTCCAGCAGTGCCATCAGATGATCCCCACCTAATGAATTCAAGAACTGTATAATGACATATTCCATGAAGAGTTTCTGACCTCTAGATCAAAGTTTTGAATGCATTCTTATTGTTCAAATATGTACTTACAAAACCTTAAGTTTCGGCATTCTCCACCAAGCGTACGAGTTGAAGATGAGTATATCTGCATCAGTCCAATACCTGGCATGCTTTTCGATTTCCCGGACCCTCACCTTTTGTTCCGTTGACAAGTGATGGAAAACAGGGTGATCAGAGCTTGATTCCACTAGAAATGGTGCCCAGTATTGCTCAATTGAAGCATTGTATTCCTTCATTGATTAACCAACAGTTTCAGAGTCCACTTTCAAATTACAAGGTTTTGTTATTTTGGACAAATGGAAGGTTACAGTCAACTTCCTTCGAAAATTTTCTTGGTTTTGGATAGCATTTTTGGTGAACAAAATATTGTCTCACCTTGGCATGGAAGATGGCTAAGGAGCCATTGGTAGACACAGACCTGAGGGCAGGAGGGATAGATGACTCGAGCAGGCAGATCATGGAAGCCCACTGGTTCCTGATCACTGAATCCCCGACGAACAGGAGCCTCTTATCCCTTAGGCTCTCCAGCATTGCTATGGCATTAAACCTTGTTACAAATAAACCAGAAAATTTCCTTCAACACATGAAATACAGAGCCAAATATAGACCTTATAATCATCTGCTTTTTGTGTGTGACAAAGAGATCAGAGGATACCTTGGAAGATCACAGCCACGAGGCTGCCATCTCCAGTTTTGGTAGTCCAAATCCTTTCGCCCTGCCTTCTCACAGGCGACGCCGTCAAACTGGAAGAAGCAATGCTGCTCTTTGTACAGAGGATAGGACTTATTATCATATACCCATTGCCCTGAAAACAAGTTGCAGTTTGACAACGAGCCGCCACGGTCTTCTTTTGAATTCTGATCATCTAGGAATCTTCCTCTTTCTCTACTTATGTAAACAATGTAAAGAACCAAGACTGCAACAAAAAGAGGCATTCCTACAGAATGAACTCTCCATTTTAATCTTCTTGTTTTGGTTACTTTCTGATTTGTGCTTGCCATTAATTCAAGGAATTTTGCTTTCGTTTGTTGTTTGGTAGTAAATAAAAGCAATGAAAACTATAAGATTGGACAATTGTAACCAACAGAAAGGGAATGTGTTGTGATTTAATTTGTTTGTTAATTAACGACGATGTCCTTTCAGTTTGAATAATAGAATCGTCATCTTTTCCTTCTAAACTTTCAGGTAAATTTTCATTCATTTTTGGAACTAAATACTCAAATCCAAGTAATATTTCTCAGTCTATTCACACACACATATATACAAGTATAATTGATGGTTCCATTATATTTTTCGTTGCTTTAAGGCTAACCCTTCTGTTTTCCTCCTAGACTAAATAGGTGGAACTAGCATTACAGACGTGTAACGAATAACAAAAATTAATTAAACTTTCAAAGGGGCCTGAAAATGTTGTTTAAATTCAATTAATATTATCTGTGTCATTAAAGTCTCCATTAAGAAGACTTGAATTTGAAATTAATGGTTGAAGTTCCGTTCAATATATAATCAAGACAATGGTGAAACTTCCATTGAACCACCAAAAAATAAATCCATAATCTGCTAAATTGAACACAACAGCCTGATGAGGCTACTACAACTAATAATTACGAATGACTTAAAAAACACTTGACCTAATTCCAAACCTTCTGCATACACACAATATAATCTTATATATACTAAAAACAAATGAATTCAGTTCTGAAGAATGTATGATTGGAGAAGCTCATTCCATACATCTGGGACCCCGGGAAGGCACCAATGGGTACAATCTGCATAGTTTCTAGGGTCCGATAACTGCTTCTTAGTTAAAGGGCGCCATTGCTTCCTGTAAATTGATGGATGGCCGTCTTTCCGGTACTCTGAAAGTTGTGTTATATTCAGCATTTGCATCTTCAAACCCTTTTCTTGCAATTTGGAAACCATGGCCTCTACTGCACGCATCATTCTAGGGTCTGATCCATGGTTCCCTCGAAACCCCTGGATCGATATTGGATTGGTTTCATTTAAGCAAGTCTGATGTCTCTGCATGCCCCATTCTTCGGCCCTTCATGCAGTTAATGTTGAGAATCATCAGTGGCATGCACTAAACAAAATTGTTTTCAAAGATATATTGTAGTAGAAGTTAGGCTACGAGTATAACTTACTGGACGTGAGTGGCTGACATGCTAACGTAGAACAGTTGCATTTTGGTACGGTTGACGTTGATGTCCAACCAGTTTGACAAAGTCTTCAGAGCCATCTTGTAGCACCTCAAGGCCTTGACTTCCTTGTAGGCTTTATTAGGGCTTTCAAATGACCCTTCCCTGATCATATATAGTCCAACAAAATTTTTATTTCAGAGCATATCTTTATATTGACAGGAGAACAATAATATATTCTCATATTATAAAAAAAAAAAAAACACTATAATTTATCCAGGTCTTCAATTTTAGACCCAATTTTTATTTTTTTAGAAAAGTATCATACTTTTATTTAGGATAAATAATATTTGTTGTTGCTCAAACACAACAATAAAATTGTAACGATGGATTGATTTTCAAGTTTCAAGAATTCTGCAAAACAAAAAATAATGAGAGGGCACAAGACATTCTCTGTGCAAACACAAAAGAGATTAGAGAGCTATTTTGCATGATAGAAGTGTGTTACTTAAGAGAAGTGTGCAAACACAAAAGGATTTCTAACTTTTCAAAATTGGCACAGATCCTGTTTATCTCTATCCACCACACAATTTTCAGAAAAGCTATGGGAACTATTTACTGGACAAGCTTGGAGGCTCTGGGAGCCTCAATCGACAAAGTCTCCTGGGCTTTTGGGAGATTCACGGGACTATTGATGTCAAGTCCCTCCTCACTGTTATCTGTTCCCAGCTGCTTAAGATCTCATGTCAATCATTATAAAATTTTTAGATACTTGATTTTTCTATTAATTTTCCACAGACAATACCAATTATTATCACTCAAACACAATGATATAATTTATAATGAGGGATTTGTCTTTAAAGTTCCAAGAATTCTGCAAAACAAAAACAATCAGAAGGTACGTAACATTTCTTATGTAAATATTTTGATACTTAAATTAGATCTTTAGAAGAAAATATAGAGCTACCTAAGAGAACGGATTCTCCTTTATTTATAATTAAAATATGTGAAAACTGATAAGGACTCTTGATTTTTCAGAATTGGCATAGATCTGTTTATCTCTATTCATTACACAATTTTTGAAAAAAATCTTGGAGGTATGTTTGCCCATCTCTATCATAGGAATATCCTACTGTATACTCTCTAAGAGACCTTGCAAACTCTCCCAGAGCGTCTTAGACCTCTATCATGAGAGTCACCTAGGAACCTTTTTATCTAAGAGAGTCTATCGAACCCTTATTTTGTGTCTTTCTTCTCACTTATATTTTGTTCTTAGCTTTTGGGCTTGAATTTTGTGACCTTCATAAATGGGCCTAAGCCCTTATATACATCAATATTGCTAGTCTTTGAACTTTGCGTTCTATAAAAAATTAGTCATTATATTTTAATTTTTGTTACTAATTAGTAAACTTTATTTTTTATTAAAATTTAATTTCTCTTTTGATTTTTCATCAAATTCTGTTAATGAAAACTAGTGTAATATAAATTAATTAATATAACCTCCAAAATCCATTGATTATGTAATTTAGATTAATTTTAACATCAAGAGATATTAGGGTTTATATCAATGTATATCACATCAGTTTTAATTTGTTAACAAAAATTGATCGAAAATCAAGAAAAGAACTACATTTTAACAAAAAGAAAAATCCAATATCTGTAGTGATAAAATCAAAGTAAAATAACTAGTTTATTATAGAATGCAAATTTTAGGGACAATAATGTAATTTACCCTTTTTATTTAATTTTAGTTATGACCTTCCATTTGTCCCTATTAAATATTATTATTGATATGAAATATTATTATTGATATGACCTGCCATATATCCCCTAAAAATTGAACAATGATGTGAAAAATATATCTCCTATTATACTCTTTATTTTATTTTTATTTTTTTTTTGGGGGGGGGGGGTTGTTATTTAGTTTTTTTTTGTGTATTGTTATTCATTTTTTTATCAATTTTTTGGCATTTTATACAATGGCGGAAATAATTTTTGCTACCTATATATCATTCAACTCATCACATATTAACTTGCAATGTCATACTTTAATAGCAATATCTAACAAGAAAAATGATGGTCTATAATTAGAAAACTAAATAAGAATAAGATACTACTATTGAGAAAAAGTAAAATTTTAATATATAAAATTAAAAACAAACTTAAAAACCAATCTATTTTAGTAATTAAGCCAACTAAATAGTGGAAAGAAGAGTTTGGTGGACATAATATTGATTTGTGGTGAGATTATGATGAGAATGCACTTACAAGAGCTTCAATTTTGGGGTTCTCCACCAGAGATAGGAGTTGAATACAAGTATATCAGCATCACCCCAATGCCTAGCATGCTTTTCAATGGATTTAATTCTGACAATTGGGTCCCAGAAAGAATGATTTGATGGATCATCACAGTTTGATTCCACTAACAATGGAGACCAGTAGAAGTCGATCGACACATTGTATTCCTGCATTGCATTAGCCAACAGTCAGCCATTAATTCCATCAGAAGGTGACAATATTGAAGAATATTATGTAATTGGAAATTAATATTATTTCTACACTAATTTTGATATTTTAATATGACATTAATTTAGAAAATTATCAAAAATGTCAAATTTTAGTGTCTAAGTAACATTTTTGATAGTGTTAATTCTTTTTTTTTTCTTTTTTCATGGACTTATAAATAGCTGTTATATTTTGAAAAGAAAAGTATTAACATGCTTGTGTAAACAAAGAGAACACATCTCCACAAGGGATCAAATGTAGGACACAACATGCTCTAATAAAACGCATAGCCAAACTAGCCCTAATTGACATGCTTGCTGGGACTTTTGTCACGAAGAAAGCCCCAAAATACAACATAAGAATCCCAACAGTAATTAAACTAACAAAGCTAAAATAAAACCACTAAATATTTTGGTGCTAAATTTGGTAACTCAAGCAACTTTAGTAACCTATAAATGTTGTAAAGGGCGGAAAACAATAATAATTCTTATTTCATATATAATGAAAGGAAACGTTCACTGGGCATTAATTTTCATTAACTTGTATTTATTTTGGTTCATTGGTAAAGCATTAATATCATATTCAAAAGTATATATAATGAAATTAATTGCTAGCAAAAAGAATATATAGAAATTAATTTGCTCAAGATAAATGCGTTTTTTGTAAATGCATTTTATGACAATTATTATTATTATTATTATTATTATTATTATTATTATTATTATTATTATTATTATTATTTGCAGCCGATTTTCTAAACTCATGCAACGTTTGGAACCCATGTTACAAAAATAAATAACTAATTATATTCTTTATTCATTTCTTGTGAATAAATTAGAAAACTATAGAATTCTAGTCGTCTAAAATGTTCCAAAGGGGCATAATGTAACGCTTTAAGCAAAGAGTGGTACATAGAAATTCTATTCTATATCAATTAATATAGCATTACCCACCTTGCAAAATGTAGTATAAGTTTATATAAGTTATATAAGAACTGTTATTAAAGGATATCACTTATTATTACAATATTTTAATAATATATATATATAATTTTAAAAAAATACTTTACTAAGGTCATTAAAGTATGCAAGTAATTTATTTTTCCATAGAAGGTTGGTTGGTTGGTTAGAAGGAAGGAAGGAAGGAAGAAGTTTTTTACTCACAGTGGCCTTGAAAGTGTACAAAGAGGAATTCAATTTCATGTATTTGAATGGTTGAGGAATTGACGACTCGAGGAGACATATCATTGAGACCCATTGGTTTCTGTTTATGGAATCCCCAACGAACACCAGCCTCTTCCCCCTCAGCCTCTCCAGCAGCGCTTTGGCATTGAACCTATACATATAGACATGCATATATATATATATATATATAATCAAACATGAAACCAATTATATATCCAAATCCCAAAAACACAGTAAACTATTCATCATAGCCTCATGCTTAACCTAAAGTTCATGCACAATAAAATAACATTGCATTTGCTTTGCCTAACCCCAAGAGTTAGCTCTTTAATAAAAACTTGTAATTATCTCCTCACTGTCAGAGTTTAAATTTGCTTAGTGCATATGTATCGGACAGAGAGAGAGAGAGAGAGAGAGAGGACCTTGGGAGATCACAGCCATGGGGCTGCCACCTCCAATGCTGATAACTCAAGTCCTTCCGGCCATACTTCTCGCAAGCCAAATCATCAAACATGAAGCGGCACTCTCGGTCTTTATACAGAGGATAGGAAAGATTATCAAAAACCCAGTGGCCGGAAAACAAATCGCAGGTTGGCGACGGAGGCGGAGGTGGCGGCATTGCCGGCAATGAAACAGGAGCCACATGGTGGCTCTTGTTCGTCGTCCGATGGTTCACAACCGTTGCGGGGCCACCTGTGGGGTGGTGATAAACGGCGAGGGTTACGAGGACGGCGCCGAGAACTATGAGGAGGCTCTGAAACGTCCATCTGATCAGGCGAGAACCTGCGCGAACCATTTGGCTTCTCTTTGCCATTGATTCCCTCTCTCTCTCTCTCTCTCTCTCTCTCTGTTCTCTGCCCTTTGGTTTTATGTGTTGCGCCCTCCCGGCTTCTCTTCTCTTCCCTTCTTATGAACTCTCTCTCTCTCTCTCTCTCTCTCACACACACACACACACACACACAATGAATTCATTCAAATTGGTTGACCATTCTTACTCTCTCACACAAACACAATGAATTCATTCATATATGTAATTGGTTAACCTGTCTTCCATCACCGAGTAGTTTTTGGTTTGTTGGGAGAAAATTTGTAGTAAAAATCAGAACAATAGAACAATAATTATAAAAAAAGTTTTATTAATTAATAGTCATCAATTGGATTATTAAAGAAGGGCGAGAAAATGGGATTTTTCTTCAATCTTCCTCTTGTTTCGGTTCATTAAATTAAATCCCACCTATGTAATATTAGAGAAATAAAAAGTCAAAAGACAACCAGCAGTAGTTAGCCACTATAAGCTATGATAGAACTTTGTTGGATTTCTCTGTTCAAATTAATAACCAACTGCTTCGATAGATTTATTGAATTTGGAAAGGAGAACCCATTAGGTTCCTTCATCAAAGTCTAAAGAGAATTACAAATCTTCATTGGCTTGAAAATTGAAGGGTTCGTCATTGAACTCCATTCTTAGGTTCAATTTGTAAAGACGTTCTCTACAAATCGAACACTATCTAGCTAGGTTGGACTAATCATGAAAATAATATAATCTTTTTCACAAGTTTATAATTTTATTAAATTCTTTTAATTTTGTCAATTATGTCTAAATTGATTTAATTGGGTATAATTTTATCTAACATATGTGAAATCGATCTAGAGATACTATGTTCATGCTATGTGTCATATAATAATTATTTTTTGTGAGATGCACATTGTTGTTATTATAATACAACAAGTGAAACTTTTTTGTTTTGGGGTAAGTAGCTCAACAGAAAATTGACAAAACCAGGCAAAAGAGCAAGGTCAACTCGAAAGAGATTATTTGAAGAAGGTCCTACAGAAGGGTGGCTCCAGAAGGGTCATTAGGTTTCTAAGATCGTAGAACAGTTTTCCGAATGAGCTATTGAATGTGTAACATCCCGAAATTTGGGAGATAAATAATGATTATTAATTTTGGTATTTGAAGTCATTATGGAATATTTGAGAAATTAAGAGAAGATGTTTATTTATATTATTTTGAGAAATTGGGTAATTAAGGTAATTAATTATTTTATTTGAGAATATTTATGAAAATAATGAAAGAATAAAATAAATTAAATAATTAATTTTTGAAAATTTCATGGTGTAAGTGAAATAAGGGTGAAATGAGTTGTTGGAGTGTGTGTGAATTTCTGGAAGTATTGGGGCGCTTTTGTAATTTCCAAGAAGTGGGCCAAGAGCATGTTAAATATAATTTGGTGCATTATATGTATGAGGGAGTAGCTGGCGCAAGCGGTCACGTGTGCATGTGCGAGGCTGGGGGTTTTGTCGATTTTATTTGGCCAGGAAAGGCTTGAAATGACGTCATTTCGGCCCAAAGAGGTGGCAGTGTGCGCGGCTGCTGGCCGTGCCACGTGGCGCGCTCTCAGCCGCCCATTTTTCTTGCCCGAGAAGCCTCCGTTTTGCTTCATTTTTAAGGCTAATTTTAGCCATTCTATGAGCTAAAAATAAGGAAGAAATGGGAGGAATGAGTAGGAGCCGCGAGCAGTGAAGAATGAAGGGGGAAAATAGAAGAAAATATAGGGAAATGGGAATAAATCACGGGATTAATGAGCTATTCGGTGTTTAAAAATATCCCAATGAGTAGGTAAAATTAGTATAAATATTATATGTTTAAGTTATAGAATTTATACGGTGAGATTATGTATTATATGCGGTTGGATTATGCGGATTATGTGGTTAGATTTAATTAATTAATTGGAGTCGCAGCCTTGTTATTTTATGTAGAACGCTTTACTTCGCGTTGAGAACGCAGAAAATGCAAGAATTGGCCAAGTAAAGGTAAGTTCCTAACCCTCTCCTCACGCTCTTAATTTCTTAACCCTCTTCGTGGTTTCTTATATTTTATTCCCTCCCTCACTATGACTCGGTTCCACGCATTAATAATGATAATCTGCGTGGCAATCATTTCATAATTTGTATGTTAATAATGAGTCTATTAGTGATTAAATAAGTTAAGTAAATAATGTTTTGGTGTCGTTCATTTCGTTTGTCACGGGGCTTCATATCTCTTCGTTTTCCAGGAATAGTGTCTGTATGTGAACAATACACCAGATAACTTCCCAGGAAAAAAAGGTAGGTCACAAACCGACACACTTAAATACCAAGTTTTTCCTTAGCCAGAACTTTCTTAGACATGCACTTCCACTACACCACACTTAAATCCAATAACCTTTAAGACTTCAACCGACAATCCCCAATCTCTAAGTGGGGATTTCATCTTATGAACCATTAGTCTCTTTTTCCCTAAACCTCCACTTGGGGTTTCTATTAATTGGCTCTAACTATATCGGATCATCTTAAGTCTCCAAGTTGCTTTTCCCTAAATCTTTAAATAGGGTTAAGCTCTGATACCAATTGTAATGCCCCACTTTTTCAAGTGTTAAATAACTTAAGAATTTTGGAAATATTTGTTTTTCAATATAAATCATTTCCCGACAATCTCATTCTACCTTCCCAGCATACTAAACAATAATCAATAAGTTAAGACAGATAATCATCATAAATGGGGAAGCTTAAAATCAAAACCTGATATGGTACATGTTGACACACATTTTTGTAACATTCTGCATCGAACAATAGAAAGGTCCATGACAACTTATCCTGATGGGCCTACGCGAACTTCCTAGGGGGGTCACCCATCCTTGGGCTTCCCCAGGTCAAGCACGCTTAACCCTGGAGTTCTTTGCTTGTATTCAGCCCAATAGGTATCCAGCTGGTGTTGTTTCATTCCTTACTTATCCACGATGTATACTGCTCTTCTCTGGGCTCTTGGGGTATTACACACATCGTGTCATCATCATAGCCCCATAGTCGCAGATCAGCTCTTAGCTCTCATCTTTCAACAGCCAGAAGCCCCACCGCACTTATGAGCCCTTTAATGGTTGCCCTTCTAGGCAACCTGATGTGGGATCAAGAACCAGTGCTTACAGCACCACCTCCAGCCCTCCCCCCCTAAGTGTAGTGGCGTTCATGGGCACGAACCATCTTAGGGGTGATAGAGGGTGGTTAGGGCCAGGGCCCAAGGTTTCCCACAGACGGCGCCAAATGTTGACACACATTTTTGTAACACCTCGCATTGAGCGATAGGAAGGTCCAGGGCAAGTTACTCTGATGAGTCTACGCGAACTTTCCAGGGGGGTCACATATTCTTGGGCTTCCCTAGGTCAAGCACGCTTAACCGTAGAGTTATTTACCTGTATTCAGTCCAAAAGGTATCCAGCTGGTGTTGTTTCCTTCCTTACTTATTCTCGATGTATACTACCCTTCTTTGGGCTCTTGGGGTATTACACACATCATGTCATCATCATAGGCCCACAGTCGCGGATTAGCTCTTAGTGGTTACCCTTCTAGGCAACCTAATGTGGGATCGAGAACCGGTGCTTACAACACCACCTCCAGCCCTCATTCAGAAATGGTCCACCTTAGATTGCCCCAAAACACACCGAAAGCAACTCCATCTTTGCTATCTCAATGGCCAAACTTTCGGTCAAAATTAAGTTGGCCCAATTTCGATAAGATTTTGGCCACTTCTTAGCCAAGAGGGTTGTCTTGACCTTGCCCCGAGGCCCCCCCCCCAGCCACTTCTTTGGGTCTCTCATGGCCGATTTTGGGGATTGGATAGTCTGGTCGGCCATGGCTGTTTGGAGGTTTTCCTGAAATTGCACTTTGGTCCCTCAAACTTTAGTTTTCTCACTTTGGCCCATTTTCACAAAGCTTCTCAACTTTTCATAATTGCATTTAAGACCCTCAAGTCCTGAAACATCTATTTCATTCCCAAAGATTTCCTAAAAATATCATTTCGACCTCCCTCTAGTAATTTCATAAAACTGTACTTAGGCCCAAATCTTCAGTTTGGTTGTAAATCTTTTCGTCTCTTCCTAAAACCGCTGAAGGGTTGTCCTACATACCGAATATGAACCCCCTCAAGGTTCCATTGACTTCCCGGAAGCCCCCTACAATAATTCAGTTTTGTAGCCCAAATCATAATTGTATTTTAGCTATACCGAAAATTGTTTCTAATCCAATTTCTTCCGATGTCATAAATCATGTCTTGAAATACTCATCATTGCTATATCATTTTCCTTTGGCACTTCAGCTCCAGGGCACTCCCTGCAGTTGATTCGGTCATTCATAGCGGTAAGAAATTAGCCTTATACCCTCAATTTATCTATAGTTCCACTTTTGTCCCAAGAAAATTTACTCTTGAGCCTTTTTGAAATTCTCGGGTATCACAGTTGGGATATTAATCCTAACAATAACTCCAAGTGCTGCACCTTTGAATCAAATCGCCAACCTTCAAGCACCAAGAACTTTTATACAAGCGCGCAAATCAGCCGATTTGGATACCTTTTTGATTATTAAAGTACATAAATTATACTCATAACATTTTCTCCCAAACTTTCAAGAATTATATTTACACTTCAAAATTTACAAAACTTATTTAATGAATATTAATTTTAATATTAATGTTAGCAGAGGAAAATAAATATTATTTTTATTTTTAATATTTATTAATTTTATTTCATTACTAATTTAAATAGAAATTTATAAATTATAATATTAGTAGCGAAAAATTTTGTTCTTATTTTAATTTTAATTTGCAATGTCATATTTTATTAATTTTTGTGAATGATGAATATTAATTTTAATTATACATTAAATTTTTAATTTCATTTTTTTGTTGGGCATATCCCGCTGCTAAATTTTAAATTTTTAATTTAATTTTTTTGAATTTTAAATATAATATAACTTTCCTTTTTAGCAACAAGTATATACCCGTTGCTAAAATTATAATTATAATTTTTTTTTTGTGACGGTATTACCCCGTCGCTAAATTTTTAATTCTTAAATTATATTTTTTCCGTGTTTTAGCGACGAGTGAGCCCCCATCGCTAAAACTTGTTATTTTTATTCTTTTATTTCTTTTTTTTTAGCTACTTTTGTATTTTACGTTTATTTTTTTTCTTTTTTTGTGACGGAGAAACCCGTCGCTAAATTTTTAATTTTAAAATTATTATTTTTTCTTGTTTTAGCGACTGACGAGCACCCACAGCTAAAACTTGTTATTTTTATTTTTTTAATAAATTTTGTATTTTAAATTTTTTGTTCTTGTTTTAGCAACGGGATATCCTCATCGCTAAATTTTGTCTTTAAAATATATTTTTCCCTTTTGAGTGACAGGAGGGCACCCGTCGCTAAATTTTTTAATTTAGATTTATTTATTTATTTATTTTTGCTACTGGGGAGCCCTCGTCACTAAATTTTTAATTTTAAAATTATTTTTTTCTATTTTTTAGCGACAGGTAGTCCCGTCGCTAAATTTTTAATTTCTAAATTATTCTTTTCATATTTTAGTGACGGGTTCACACTCGTCGCTGAATTTTGTATTTTAAATTTATTTTTTCTTTCTTATTTTGCGACGGATGCATCCTTGTCGCTAAAGTTTTTTATTTTTTATTTATTTTTTTCCTTTTTTAGTGATAGATTTTTCGTCGCTAAATTTTAAAATTTATTAAAAAATAAAAAATTATTTAGTGACAAGTATATCCGTTGCTAAATTAAAAAAATATTTTCAAAAATTAGCGATGAAATTCTGTCACTAGTGTGTCACTAATTAGTGACGGATTTTGTCCCATCGCTAATTCAATTGGTAAATAGCATATTTCTTGTAGTGGTGGACGTGAAAAAGACACACTAAAATAAACCCTTCAAAAAACAAACTTCAATGATTGAAGGTTGGCTTTCAAGAAGATGCAAAAACAAGATTTGTTTTACTAAGAAAATCCAAATAACTTGCTGAAATTTGTATTGAAAAAACTTGATTACAACCCCTAATTTCTAGGTATATTTATAGTGTTTGGCTAATCAAAATTCATCTAATATTTGTAAATAAAATTTAACTAAATTCCAAATAGAAATAAATCCTAGATAAAATTTAATTAGAATTCTAATAAAAATAAAAGCCTAATCAAATATGAAGTAGAATCTTAAATCAAGTAGAATTATAAAATTTAAGAAATATTAAAATATTATCTCGGCATGGTCGGGTCGGCCTTAGGCTGAGTCTTGATCAGTGACCACATCATTCACCTCCACTTGAAGAGAATTATTCCTCGAATTATGATTCTGGTATGACAACTTAACATCCGACAAATACAAAAAAAGATCAGCTATAACACCCCGTTCTCCCAGGGCATTAGATAACGTAAGATTCAGGGATATATTTTTTTTCTAAACAAAACTCAACACAAAAACCGTTCCTCGAAGATCCCGTTACATCTTCTCAATCTATCAACTTAGAATCATCAATAAACTAAGACAGGTAAATCACTTCAAATGCAGAATCTAGATCGAAATCTCAATAGAACATAACTAAAATCATTTTATTTATAACATAAAATCGAACCAACGTTTTACATGACACCATCAAAATAAACAACATAATTGAAAACGACATACTATAAACTATCCACTAATTGCCGTCACTGCTTGGAAATCCCTTTTCTTTTTGCACCGCTGCCTTCACTTGGAACGTTTGAATATTCCGAAGACAAAGTCCATATTAGATGACGAATCATCTAAGTGAGAGTTCAAAAACATGTTTTTATGAGTGTATGCAAGACATGAAATTAACCAACATAACTCGGAAAGCCCTAGCCCAAGAGAATCCCACATAACACTTTACCCTGCTGTAACGCCCCATTTTTTTTAGCGTTAAATAACTCAGGAATTTCGAGAATATATTTATTTTATTTTTCAATATAAACCAGTTCCCAACAATCCCGTTTTACCTTCCCAGCATACTAAACAAAAATCAATAAGCTAAGATAAGTAATCATCATAAGTGCGGAAGCTTAAAATCGAAACCTGATATGGTATAGAATCGAAATCCACTTTAATCATAAAATAAGAATCCGTACCATTACATCTTCAAATACTTAATTACATTGAGACTTATCATCAAGAGATAACAACTAAGTACCTCAAAAATACATTAAACCATACATGATCATCAATATGATAATATATCATGAATCCTCATGAGGAAGCAAATACCGGGACAACTCACCAAACCCATCAGCCACATCATCACGTGTCGTTACGTCTCAATCATCTTCTTGCCACATCTGCAAGTCCTAACTGGAACGTGGAATGTTCTAGAGGCATAACCTATTAGAAGTTGAAACTTCTAGTGAGGGTTTAAAAACATGATACGTGAATGCATGATGCAAATACATGAACAAACATTTGCCCTAGTGTAACTTCCCAGACCCAGCCCGGCACGGAACCCTAGGTATCATGAAACCCTAGATAGAATCCTGAACCTCTACAAGATAAGCCTAACGTTGTTTCATCAATTGTCCTTGGGGAATTACGACTACATTGCAACATTCTTAGGCTGACATCCCAATCCCATGCACAAATATCAATATACCAATAATATTGCGTCATGCAAACATCACGACTTTTCATGCAATATGACAAAATGATCATAACATTCATAAATATCATGCATATATAAAAAATTATATTTTTCATAAATATCATGCATAATAAACAATCATATCATATAGGATAGGACAACTCACATTTTCACGAGATTCAAAATATCTCGAAAGACGTGCATTGCCTCGATATGCGTGTTCGACCTCATTTTTTTGTGCCAACTTTCGAAACTTTCACCAATCACTTTTTCTCAAGCACATAAATCATAAAAAATATATTTAATCATTAAATATCTCAATATTCCATTTTCTCCTATTTTTCTTTATTTTTCTCTCTATTCCTTCCTATTTTTCATTAATAAAACCAAACTAAATATTTCTCAAATATTTCACTATGACAATTCATAAAATAATATTTCTGAATTTCTAAAATTTTCTAGAAAATTTTACTCACCTTAATTTAGCCTCTCAGGCTTTCTCGATATGCGTGCTCTGACCTCAGAACGTATCTCATAACATCTCGATTTCTTGTACCAGACTTTTGACGTATTCAATTCGGATGCTCAACATACCCTGACCATCATATTTATTCATGGATATCAATATTTTATTTTTCCTAAATTTCTCATAATTTTTCTATCCTAATAAAATTATATATATAGCGTAAGGTTAATTAATTAAATAATCACAGACTAAATCCACTAAACAAATCTACTGATTTAACTGAAGTTAACTAATTTAATTAACTCACTAAATTAACTAATTAAACTAAACTTCTAATTACCTTACTGCCGCAACTACTAAATTAATTCTTTAATTTAACTAATTTACTAATTTAGTTTAATCATTAAATTGACTAAACTAATTCATCATTTATTTAAATTATTTTACTAACCTCGCTGTCGCCCGCCTCCATGAGCAACGCCTTCTAATTTCTCTCTGCCTTCAATCACTTCTTGCTTCTCATTTGAATTTTTGCACAGCCGAGTGCCACTATTTATAGGAAATCTGCCATGGCCATTAAGCAAACAGCCCATCATGAGAAACCCACTTATTTAGACAACATAATTATTAACCCCACATGGCCCTCAATTTACATGGCTGAAAGTCACTTAAAATCAGTGAGAGAGACTGATGCTTGGTGGCAATTGATTTGGAACTTTCGGTGGAAATGGTTCTTTTGCAATTTCTTTTACAAAAATACTTAATTAAATATATATAATATATATTTTACATATTTAAATCCCATAATTTATCTTAATTATACTTGGATATTTCATTAATTACAAATACATCCTCAACCATAGAATTAATTTACATTTTGATGCTTCAAATCCATAATTAATAACTTTAAATTTACTCGATAAGGACGATTTTTGCCCCAGTGACCTCATCGGTGTAGGTACCCCTAACTAGGGACCCACAATAAGATGACATAAATATCAAAACCCATTAAAACATTACACATCCTCCTTGACAGCGGAAGCCACTCATACATTCTTACTCATAGACAGACACAACAGTGTTCACATGCTCGCATAAAACAAGAACAACTCAATATTACACACAACCTTAGGGTCCATAAACCCACCATATCCCCTCAGGGTACAATCTAAAATATAAACAAGCATAATTATTACACAATACAAAACACCTCTAGGGACCTTTGAATGAGACGGCTCTGTATACGCTGCTACTCCATGGATCCTGACTCACTTAACTCGCCCTCTACTTTAGCCTTACCCTTACTTGGAATGATGCAAGCAAACATGAGCCACAAGGCCTAGCAAGTATAACTGGAAGAAAGCGAGCATAAGAGTCATGCGTATCAAGAAGTAAAAGATACATGAATGCCATTTAAGGTACTTTCACATGATAAAATGATGATACATGCATCCATGCTCATATGCAATACTTTTTAAAACTATAAACATAGGACCGAAGTCCGAAACCTTGGGACCAAAATCCATAACATAAACTTAGGATCGAAGTCCAACTTTGAGCTCAACACTTTCTCTGAGGATATATCCTGTGGACTTGTCCACTGCTCGCATCATAGGGCCTTTACACATTTATTTAAAAACCATTTTCATACACATGCTTCATGCATCCTTATAACATGCATATTCGCAATAACTTCTCATATATAATTGACATGCAATTAACGAAACAATATGCACAATGGGGCAACATTCATGCAAGACAACATCAAACCCTTGCATGTCCACAATAAAGCATCATTCCCAAGGAAAGATAGGGTGATACAAACCCTATTTGAGATTTAATAGGTATAAATGTAAGTCATGGAATAATTTACTGGCAAAGGGAAATAACTTGTAAAATAGGAAAATAACATGGAATTTAGAAAATTAACTGATAGGATCTTGAACTGACAAGAGTTATAAAATAGAACTTGTAATTTAAAACATAACTTGAGAAAAAAGGAACTGAATTTGTAAAATAGGAGAAGAACTTGCAATTTAAAAGATCAGGAACTAAGAGCTTGCATATTAATAAGAAAACTGAGATCTTGCCTCTTAAATTGGAATAAAGAAGAAGAAAAACTTGCAAAAACTAGGAAGAGAACTTGCCTTAGATATTCTTCTTTAACCTCTACTACGAATCAAGGTTGCTTACGCCACAGCCCAAATTTACACGGACAGAATTTCCTTTAATTTCTCCCAAACTTTCCTCAGATCTTCCCCCCCGCCCCAAAAAAAATCCCCTCACTCACTCAAAGTCATGGCCTATTTATAGGCCAAGGGGTAGGGCAGGTCGTGGGAGAAAAATCCCCCTTTTTTTGGGGAGGAAATTGGTTGCTGGACCCGTGGCTGTAGGAGGCAGCCACGTGGGCGAGCTCGCCATGCCCATGCGGCCCGCGTGGCACTCGCGCACGCGCCTGGGCTGCTCCGAATTTCACTCTCTCTCTTCTTTTTTTTTTTTTTTCTTTTTAACACCTTAAAATAATTATAACCTCAAATAATTATTTTTAATCCCAAAAACATACCAAATTTAATATTTTCCATTAATCTCCATAAAACCTCAATAATTTCGAATAATTACTAAAACCTTCTTGATAAGTTTAAATTTTTCTCCAATTAATTCTCACACCCAAATTCACATTAATTCATAAATAAACAGGTCGTTACAACCGGGCTATTGATTCATCTCGAAATAGTCTCAGGGTTATTCTTTACGTAAAATTGGAACCCCCCCAGGGTTCCATTTATTTTTCAAAAGTCTCCTATGATGATTCGATTTTTCAGCTTATTCGATAGTTGTATTTTTGTTGTACCGAAAACTATTCTCGATCCAAATTCTTTCGATGCCATAAATCATACCTCAAGATGCTCATTAATGTCACATTATTTTCCTTTGGCATCTCGACTTCAAGGTACTCCCCATAGTTGTTTTGGTCATTCATACGATAATAAATTATCTTTATACCCTCAATTTATCTAAAAATTACATTTTTGCCCCAAGATAAATTACTCTTGAATCTTTTAGAATTTCTCGAGTATTACACCTGCCACGGGGAAAGAGCAATCTCTCTAAAGGCTACGCCACCACACCGACACACTGATATGACGCGGTTCTAGCTTAAAAGAGGCAAGGTCAACACATCTCCCCAACATCTCGAGAATAATCGTTACCACTCTCGGCCTATGAGGGTCACATAAACGTAGGAACTCGTCTCACCACAATTACGTTAGGGATTATGTTCTCACTCAAAAGCATCTAGGAACCACTACACAATCCCAACTCAAATCCCATATGAACCACCTAGTCATCGTAGTGCAATTTCCCTAACCATATGGCCTGGCACTAAAACCAAGGCGGCTATCCTGGCATGCACACCAGCACAGAATACCCCTATATATTATTCCAGCAACACCATTGGGGAATTACGGTTACACTATCCAGACAACATTCCAGGTTGATATTCCACATGAACAACACAAAACGCATGATAATGCCACATATCACAACCCAATGCATCATATAAACAACATTTTATAAAATGCAATGCACAAGTACAAAACATTTAGGGATGAACCTCCCTTATGAAACCAACCGTCATCGGTTACCATTCACATGCAACAAAACCATTTTGCATGAAATCACAACACATTTAAGTAACACAAACATCAAGTTTTTAGGGTAGAAACACCCTTAATAAGTCAAGTTTTTGGGGTGAACACTCACCTCAAATGTATTTGGAATGCCTCAATCCTTGTGCACAACCTCAATTTGCGTGCCACACCTCAAACACCTGTACTTATACTCAACCTCGAGCCACAATACTCCCTAAACATCATGTTTATTTAAAGGAGCATCAAAATCCATTTTGTTTTCTCAATTTTCCATAATTTTCTCTATTTTTCTCCTAATTTTCACCTTGATAATTCCAAAATAATTATCTTCTCAAACAGTTTTCCAAATTTTTTCACATGATAATTCCTAAAATAATTTAAGAAAAATACTGAAGGAAAGTTCCAAAAATACCCCTATCCCACACACCTTCACGCATCCTGCGCGTGAAAGAAGGCACGTGCAGCCACGCGCAGATCTTCGTCCTCGCTTCCAGCCACCGGCGACCCTTCGATGGCCGGTCTGATCCCACCCACTTGAAGCCCTTACTAATTCAATCCTAAGCGTACCACTTGCCAGCCGAAAAGCCATCGAAAAATGCCCCAAACGGGCAGTTGCAGGCATAGCTTAGCGGTCTGCCTTGCGTTTTCCAACCAGGCTTCAAATAGCCTCAAAACACTCCCAAATGCTCCAGATTTGATCCTTGACCAATCATCGGCCAAGCCTTGGCCCCCAAGCTTCCTAGCACCGGATACAACCTTCCCCAGCCCTCTCTCGGTCATCCTGTCATCGAAAAAAATGGCCACGTGGGGTGGCAGTGCGGGGGCCGATTTCTTGTTGCGTTCATACTACATTTTCCATTTATTACACTTTACCCCCCTTGTTTCTTCCAGTCTCAGTTTGCCCCTTTTCTTGAGGCCCATGATCTTTCTAATTATACCACTAAGGCCCACAAGTTTTGTATTCATCATTTCATCCTCGAAATTCCCAAAAAGTTATCCTTTTGACCCCCATCGGGCAAAATAAAAAATTACACTTTGCCCTGGTTAATCGTTTTGACCTTAAATCCCTTCGTTTCAACCCTAAATTGCTCAAGGGTTGTTCTACATATAATTTATTGGTCATCGACACATTCCATTGACTTTTCAAAAGTTTCCTACATCGATTCAATTTTCTTAGCTTGATCCATAGTTGTACCGAAAATTATTCCCGATCCAACTTCTTTGACACCTAAAATCATGGCTTGCATCACTCGTCATTACTATTCCATTTTCCTTAATCATCTAAGGTCTGGAGTGCTCCATTTGGTCGATTCGGTTACTTAAAACTATGTTAGTGTACCCTACAACCTTATTTTTTTGAAAATTCCATTTATACCCTTCATAAAATGCCATTTATAATCTCAAGAATTTCCTAAGTATTACATCAGCAACATTGAATGTTTTGGAAATACCCATTTGATTAGGCAAATCCACAACATAAGCATTATCATTGATCTTGTTTGTAATCTTGTAAGGACCATACTTCTTTGTCTTGAGTTTGTTCTGTTGTCCTGCTGGAATTCGTTCCTTATTCAAGAATATCATGACTTCATCTCCAATCTCAAATACCTTGTGCTTCCTATACTTGTCAGCTGATGCCTTCTACGTCTTATTCTCCTTGTGCAACTTTTGCTTGACATCTTCCTGAACTGTTTGAACGTGCTTAGCTAAGTCACTAGCTGCAACACTAAAACCTGGTCCCTTTGGGAATTTTACCAAATCCAATGCATGATTAGGAACTTTCATGTATACAATGAAAAATGGTGATCTTTTTTTTGAGCTATGCACAGCGTTTGTAATACTCAAGAAATTCTTAAGGGTATAAATGAAATTTTATGAAGGGTATAAGTGGAATTTTCAAAAGAATGGGACCATAGGATACATTATCACAGTTTTAAGTGATCGAATAGACCGAAGAGAGTACCCCGAACCCTACATAGTTAAAGAAAATGGAATAGTATTGACGAGTGATTCGAGGCATGATTTTAGGTGTCAAAAGAAATTAAATCGAGAACGATTTTCGATATAGTTGTGGATCAGGCTAAGAAAATTGAATCGACCTAGAAAACTTTCAAAAAGTTAACGGAGTGTCTTGAGGACTTAGATTTTATATATGAAACAACCCTAAAGCGATTTCAAGTTGAAATGAAAGGATTTAGGGTCAGAATGATCAACCAGACCAAAGTGTAATTTACTAATTTTGCCCAAGAGAGGTCAAAATGATAGTTTTTCAGAAATTTCAACGGTGAAAAGAAGAGTAAAAAACTTGTGAGCCTTAGTGGTATTGTTAGAAAGATCAAGGGCTTCAAGGAAAGGGGTAAACCGAGATTGGAAATTAGCTAGGGGGCCAAAGTGTAATAAATTGAAAATTAGGTGTGAACACAGCAAAGAAAAATGGTCACCACATTGCCACCACACGTGGAGCCTATTTTCGGCGATGAGATAGTCGAGGGAGGGATGGGGAAGGTTGTATACGATGCTTGGAGGCTTGGAGGCCAAGCTTTGGCTGGTGAATGACAAAGAGATGGTCCCTTTTTTGCTATAAAAGGAGGCCTAGGGTTTCAAATTTTTGGCACAAAAATTGGCTATGTTTTTGGGTGTTTTTGAGAGATTTGGTAAGGGGATTTTGTTCCTTGCATCAAGGGTAAGAATTCTAGAGAAATTGGTGCGTTTTGGAGCACATTTCGAAGTGGTTCAAAGCTTCGCCGAAAATCGCAAGGCGGTTACCAAGGGCCAACCTACAACTGCTCGTTTGGGGCATTTTCAAGTGACCTTTCGAGCAACCTAAGGTTCCACTGTGATTGACTAAGTGGGGGCTTCAAGAGGGTGTGCTTAGATCGGCCATCAGAGTAGTCACCAGCGATTGAAAGTGAGGAAGAAGAACGGTGCGTGGGCTACACGCGTTATCTTTCACTTGCTGGGCGCATAGGCCAAGGCTAATTTCTGGAATTTGTTGCATTATTTTTCTAAAATTATTTTAGAAATTATCATGTTGAAAAATTTGGGAAAATGTTCGAGGAGAAAATTATTTTGGAATTATCGAGATGAAAAGTAGGAGAAAAATAGAGGAAATTATGGAAAATTAAGGAAAAATGGATTTTGATGCTCCTTTAAATAAATACGATGTTTAGGGAGTATTGGCTTGAAGTTGAGTATAAGTACGGGTGTTTGAGGTGTGGCATGCAAATCGAGGTTGTGCACAAGGATCAAGGCATTTTAAATACGTTCAAGGTGAGTGTTCGCCCCTAAAACTTGATTTATTGTGCGTTGTTCTATTCTAAAAACTTGGTTTGTACTACTAAGTGTGTTTTGATTTCATGAAAAATGGTTTTGTTGCATGTGAACTGTAACCAGTGACGGTTGTTTTCATGAGGGAGGTTCGTCCCTAAATGTTTTGTACTTGTGCATTGTATTTTATAAAATATTGTTTATATGATGCATTGAGTTGTGATATGTGGCATTGCCATGCGTTTTGTGTTGTTCATATGGAATGTTATCCTGGAATGTTGTTCAGATAGTGTAGCCATAATTCCCCAAGAGTGTTGTCGAAATAATATATAAGGGTATCTTGTGCTGGTGCGTATGCTGGGATAGCCACCTAGGTTTTCATGCCGGGCCATATGGCCAAGGAAGTTGCACAAGGATGACTGGTGGTCGATATGGTATATGAGTTGGGATTGGGTAATGGTTCCTAGATGCTTTTGAGTAGGAACATAATCCATGATGTAATTGTGGTGAGCCCGGTTCCTACGTTGATGTGACTCTCCTAGGCTGGGAGTGGTAACGATTGTTCCCGAGATGTTGGGGAGATGCATTGACCTTAGCCGTCTTAAGTTAGGACCTTGTTATGTCAATGTGTCGGTGTGGTGAAGTGGCATTTAGAGAGATTGCTCTTTCCTCGTGGTAGGGTTAAGCGCTGTGTGGGATTCTCTTGGGCTAGGGTTTGTCAGGTTGTGTTGATTTATTTCATGTCTTGCGTTCATTCATGAAAACGTGTTTTGAACTCTCACTTAGATGATTCATCATCTAATATGGACCTTTTCCTTGGAATATTGAAACGTTCCAGGTGAAGGTAGTGGTGCGAAAGGGAAAAGGATTGCTGAGAAGTGACGGCGATTAGTGGATAGTTTATAGTATGTCATTTTCAATTATGTTGTTTATTTTGATGACGTCATGTAAGCGTTGGTTTAACTTTAAAGTTATGAATAAGATGGTTTCGGTTGTATACCATTTGAGGTTTCGATCTAACTTTTGCATTTGAGGTGGTTTACGTGTCTTAGTTTATTAATGATTATAAGTTGATATACTAAAAAGGTGTAACGGCATCTTCGGGAATCGGTTTATGTGTTGAGTTTCTATTGAAGAAAAGATATATCCCCAAAATCTTACGTTATCTAACGCCTTGGGAGAGCAGGGTGTTATAGCGTTGTTGTAAGCAAATTCCACTTAGGCGATAACTAGGTCCCATTGTCTTGGCTTGTCTTTGCAAACACTGCGAATTAGATTTCCCAAGGTACGATTCACCACCTCTGTTTGTCCACCAGTCCGGGGATGTGCTGTGCTGTTGAAATTCAAAGATGAATCAAACATTCTTCACAAGGTAATCCAGAAGTGACTCAGGAACGTTGTATCATGATCTGAAGTAATAGTTTTATAGACTCTATGTAGTCAAACAATCTCCTTGAAAAATAGTTTGGTTGTAGCTATTGCATTTGTCGTCTTCTTACATGGAAGAAAGTGCACCATCTTGGAAAACCTGTCAACCACTACAAAAACAAAATCCATATTTCGTTGGATTCGTGGTAGACCCAACACGAAGTCCATAGACAAATTTTTCCAGATAGCATTGGGAACAGGCAATGGCATGTAGAGACCGGCATTAGAGGATTTCCCCTTAGCTATTTGACATATATAACACCTCGCCACAATAATAGAAACATCTCTCCTTGGTCTTGGCTAATAGTACCTTCCCATAACAGCTTCAATAGTCTTGTCTCTACTAAGATGCCCTGCTAAGCCACCACCATGCAAATCCCGAATAATTTACTCACGAAGGGATGTGCAAGAGATGCACAACTAATTTCCCTTTATGAGAAACCCATCATGCACATAGAAATCTCCTGACGGTTGCTGAGACATGCATTATTCCCACATGTGTTTGAAATCCTCGTCTGTCGCATATAATTCTTTTAAGCATTTAAACCCAACAATCTCAACAATAAGGATCTTGATCAAATCCACACGCCTACTTAAAGCATCTGCCACTCGATTATGTTGTCCTAACTTATGCACAATTTTATATGAAAATTTATCAATAAAAGCAGACCATCTAGCATGCATATCACTCATCAATTGCTTTTTGCTACTCAAGTACTTAAGAGCTTGCTGATCCGTGTAAAGAACAAATTCTTTAGCAATCAAGTAATGTTCCTATGTCTTAAGAGCCATCACCACTGCAGAAAACTTCTTATCATAAGTAGACCATTTTTGTCTAACTTCACACAACTTCTCACTGAAAAATGCAATTAGTCTTCTCTCTTGGGACAGCACAGCACCTATGCACACTCCAATTGCATCACACTCAACCTGTAATACCCTAGGACACCATAAATAATAATCATAATTTTAGGCCCTAGAGAAATTATTAAAATTTTAGTATGTATAAATTTAGTAGTGAAATTTATTTATGTTGTAATTAAATGATATAAGGTATATTTATATTAAATTTATTTATTTTGTAAAAGTATATGATTTAACCATAGTTAAATTACATACTTTAATCATAGTCAAAATATCAGAAATTTTGTTATGTATTTTTAATCAGAGTTAAAGTGTATGGTTTAATCATAGGTATTAATTGGGTTTTCTTGCAAGTGTTATAGCTGAGTAGGTATGTATATAGGTATATGTATAAGTATGTATATAGGTATATATATGTATGTATATATGTATATATATATAAAAAAAATAAAAAAAATCAGAGAAAATCAGAGCAGGCGCGTGGCCACGTTTTGGCCGCACCTGCAACAAGGCATCAGGGAGAGGGGATGAGCATTTAATGAAGAATGGCCGTCGGGAATGGCCTCTAAGACGTGTGGCCCCCTTGATAAGACAGTTCGCGGTGGATTTTTGGCTAAAAATAGCCGCGTTCGAAGCAACTCTTGGCATAAAAAATATTACTTCTTAGATCGAGCATTTTGGGCAGCGTTGGGAAGATTTGAGAGTGGGGTTTTGGTCCTTGCATCTTGGGCAACGTTTCTAGAGCATTTGGTGGCCAACGAAGTAGCGGAGAAGAAGAAATCAAGCTTGCTGGAAAATCACGCAAGTCGCCGGAGCCGCCCCTTTAAACGCAAATCGAGGTATTTTTGCTATGTTTTTCTCAAATCTAAGGCTATTTTTGGGTTTGGGAAGTCAAAAATAGGGGGGAGAGGGAGTTTTTTCGAAGATCGGGGAAGCTGAAGCGTCGCCGGCGGCGAGGCAGCCACCAAAGAAGATGCAACAGATGGGCGCGTGTAGCCACACGCCCGCGAGTAGGAAGAAGGAGCATAGCTTGCACGCGCCCACTAGAAAAGAAAAAAAAAAAAAGAAAATAGATAAAAATTTTCAAACATTTCCATTAAATATAAAATTTTGTTTATGTCTTATTTTGTGAAAATTTTTCTGGAAAATGCTAAATTAATTATTTATTTAGGTTGTTTTGCTATTATGGAAATAAGGAAAAAATAGGAATTTAATTTGAAAAATTTCAAGAAAAATCCAAAAGGCTAGAAATATTATTTAAGGAATATTAGTAAAGAGAAATTGGGTTATATGAAAGTCTAGATATTTATTATGAAATTTTGAGAAAATAAGACCTCGAAAATAAAGAAAATTTTTAGAAATTATGAGAAAATAGTGGATTAATATTCTGGAAATAAATTTAATATTTTAGGAATCCTTGGGGGACGAGGATTGAGAAATAGCTCGTCTTTCGAGAACGACATGCTTTTTGAGGCAACTTAAATAGTAAGTGTACTGTTACGAATTAGTACGGTTATAAATGTTTATGTCTAAAACTCGATTTTCGGGAATGCTTACATCATATTGACATGTTCTGATGTGCACCCATCATTTAGACTGCACACATGACATGCTATGAAATGCATATGTACACGATGATATCATTGATCACACGTATTAAGGCCGTAGGGAGTATGAACTAGCACCGCTACTTTACCAAGGGTGCCCCCAGACACCCCGGCTTCGAAAGAGGTGGCCGTAAGAATGGTAGGTATCTTGAGGGGTGCAGTTGACACCTACGATGAGTAAGACATTGCATACACACATGATAAAGTATTATGTACCCTTATTTAGATGGTTCATCATCTAATTTGGGCTTTGCCCCTAAAATATTCAACGTTCCAGTTGGGATTTGCAGTGATGGTACGGATATTGAAGATGTGTAGCGACACGATGTTGTTGAGGAATGAGCCAGTTGTACCACGTTTTGTTGTAACATGAATATTTCCAATATTATGTATGTTTGTAGGCTTATGTACTGTACCAAGAATTTGAATATTATGAATTATGTTCAATTATCAATATATGAGATGTTATGATCAGGTTCGATTTCAGCTTCCGCTTTATAAGATTGTATTTATCTCTAGTGTATAAAATATCTCGTCAAGCACTAGATAGGTCTAAGGGAATTTCGGGAATAATGTAATTTAGAATGAAAAAAATAAATAAATAATAAGACCCAAATTTCCTAAGACATAACACGCCCTGAGTAGGTGGGGTGTTACAGTTGGTATTAGAGCTCAACTAAATAAAGTACCTAGAAAGGAAAACTTAGACTGAATGTTAGCACTTATATCGAGAATCTAAGAAGGTTAGAAGTACCAACTTGAGGATAATTGGGGGTACTAACGGGAGTTGTGATGACAAGATGGCGGGAAATTTCTCAGAGCAAGTATTAGTTGACCATTGGGCACATCGACTTGAGACCCGGAACCCAGAACCGAACGAAGGTATCATGGAGCATCTAGTTCAAATGGAGGAAATCATTGACGATGTACCCCTGAGTTACTGACTCTGGCCTGACCTAGTCCAATTCTAGATAAATATGCTGGTTGGTGTTTTGGAGGGTGATCTACAGGACTTCGTTGATTGGGTTCGAAAGGGCGAGCAATTCCCTGAATTCCATCTTTATTGCGAGCGGATTCGCGAGCTACTAGTGGAACTATATGAGATGGTTCTAGTGGAGGAACCTGACGAAGAAATGGGAGACCCAATCGAGGTGGAAGAGGAAGAAGAAATGGGAGACCCGATCAAGGCAGGAGAGGAAGAAGAGATGGGAGACCCGATCGAGGCAAAAGAGGAAGACGATGTACCCGTATTTTGGATCGAGAATAACCCTTTTGAGTTTGAGGACACAGACTCCGAGGACGAGGAAGAGAACGAAGAGGTTAGGGATGATCTTGAGGGACCACCGTATGAGTCCGAAGACAAGGAGAACGTCTGGATATGGGGGTCGTCCGGACCAAAGTAGACCTAGCTAGAAATGCCTTAACTATCTCCATGACTTATGTAGTGTGTTACCTATGACATTTTGCAATCGGATGTATAATATCTGTAAAAATTAATGAAGTATTAACTTTATCAAATGGTAAGACCCCGTGACCTAATTGAGGATATTATTCTCTTTTCAGATGGTGAACACTCAAAGGGAGATAATGATAGGACCTAGGGCACCCAATCAACGAGGTAGCAATGCAGAAGGAAACGCAAGTGGCAATCCGGAAGGCGACTCTAGCCAGGAGACGGGGAGCAGTCGACTTGACCAAATGGAGCGAATAATAGGAAGCATGATGGGATTTATGCAAGGAACCCACTCCCGAGACGACCATGCAGCCAACATGCTCGACCTCTACCGCCGACAGAACCCTCCTGTCTTTCAAGGGAAACTTGGCATGGACCCCAGCAAAGGGGAATTCTGGATTGAACAAACGGAGAAGCTGTTAGACCACTTACACTGTGGAGAAGAGGAGAAAGTCAATTGTGCCACCTTTATGCTTCAAGGCGAGGCAGACAGATGATGGAAAGGAGTTAAACGAGCAATGACCCCTCGAGCTAGGGCACCATACGTCACCTGGGAGCGATTCAAAGAACTCTTCGATGAGAAGTAATTTCCTCTAAATCTAAGAATGAAGAAGGAGAGAGAATTTATGGAGTTAAGGCAAACCGGGGACATGACCGTAGCCCAGTACGTGTAACACCCCCTCTCCTAGAACTGCTTGAGAAGAGGTGCTACGGGGAAAATAAAATAAAACTAACTGATAAACTGAAATCTGATACCATGACTGAACATCTCAATTAACTGGAATAAAAACTCTAAGTCAATACAGACTGAAAAACACAAACTCTGTTTAAGGGACAATCCCTCAACTAAAATATAAAATAGATCTAATCTGAGAAAACTTTATAGAACTCAACAGACTCCCAGACATCTTTTATCTTGAGCGGCTCCACATACACACACTATAAACCACTGCTGCCAGGCCCCACATTTGATACTCCCCTGTTAGAACCTGGAGGGGTGAAGAGTACAAGGTGAGCTACAAAAGCTCAGCAAGTAATAAACTGGAAAGAATACTGAAGTTGAATCGAATAATATCAATACTGATAAATAACTCACTGAACTTGTACTGTATAATCACTGTCTGATTGCATTCATAAAAAAGTAATGCACATAAACTGAAACCTACATACATAAAAACTGTAAGCACATACTGTAGGCAATAGGCCCTTAGCCCTCTAGTTGCCACCAAGCGAGCAACTCATAAACTGAGCTGAAATTGAAACTGATGGGATCCCCACGGACAAGCCGCCTAGTGCGCATAATGCAATGTAATGCTCACATAAATGCTAGCACACAATATGTAGTGCTCCATATAAAGTCATGCTCAATGCTCATACCAAAATGTATGCACATAATCTCATAAAATAATGCTGATCATGTCAAAATAAAATAATGCTGAACATGATATGATCTTCATCTATATATTGGAAAACAAAGATTCTATGAATTATGATTTATGGTATGGGCATGATTAACTTGATAGATTCTAGCCTTTAAATTCAATATTTGGAGGTATTGAATACATTACTTTAATTAAAGCTTGGATTAAACTATTCTGGAAGTTCAATTAGGTTTCTGGAAAAGCCATCCGGATATCAGGAAAGATATCCGGATATGATGAAAGACATTTGGATATGAATGAGGTTCATTCGGATACACTGACACTCAAATAAGAAGCTGACTAGAAGATATTCAGATAGATACTAGGACATCCGGATATGATTTTGGTCATTCGGATACACTGGAAGCACAAAGAACGAGCTATTCAGATATGCTGGATAGTATTCGGATAAGGACTAGGACATCCGGATATGATTCTGGCCATCCGGATATCTCACTGAGGCATTCGAATGCCACAAGAGACTATTCGAATACGAATTTCAACTTTTGAGGGAGGCATCCGGATATCAGGCGAGATATCCGGATATTATCTTGACCTATCCAGATGTATAAACAAACCATCTGGATATCATACTCAAAGAACTTTAGATACATCCGAATACGATACAAGGTATCCAGATATTACTCATAGAAAGTCTTAAACTCATCTGGATACAACACGAAGCATCCGGATATCACTCAGAACAACTAGGCACATCCGGATACGACTCAAGGCATCCGAATACTACTCACAATCACTGCCGAACACATCCGGATACGAAAATGAAGCATCTGGATATTACTGGGCTATTCGGATATGAACAAGAGCTATACAGATATTACTCACAATAGGCACTAGACTCATCCGGATGTGATACAATTTATCCAGATACATTGCTAAGACCATCCGGATATGCCTAAGGGCCATCCGGATGTCACTCACAGAAAACTTTTTGACTCATCCGGATAGGCTCTAGCTTATCCGGATATCACTCACAAACTTGGAAAAACTTATCCGGATATGAAGGCTAACATCCGGATATCTGCAACTCTTAAACTCAGAACGAACGCTCACAGAGACTCTGATCTTGAACGAAATCTTAACAACTATACCATTCTGAATTAAAAACTTGGGAAAACAAGTCCCAACTAATATCAAGCAACTTTAGGGATGATTCAAAGATGATATTAACTTGAATCGCTATATTAAACATGCATGAATTGCTTGTAAACTCACTGTAAGTGCATATATATATATATACACGTATCTAAAAACTGGAACTCAATAAGAGATCTTTGATACAACTAGAAACACTGATATTAACCTGTAAAGAAAGGATTTACAGAGAGAATACTTGCCTTATGCTCTCCTTGATCGACTCTAATGACTCCAACGAGAGCCTTCTATGCAACACTTTGAAACTGAGGCTCATTCTTGACTTCTCTGTTCTTCATCCATGCGGCATGAGAAGCTTCTTGCTATGACTATATATATATAGAAAAGAAGAAGCCCTAAAGCCCACTTCTCCTTCTCCTAATGCAAATATGAGACTTCTCAATCCCAATCCTATTCACGTATGGATATCACAATCCTCCTTTCATATGGATTCTTAATCCCTTAATCACAATAACTTTAATTAATAATTAAAGTCTAATAACAAATTGCTAAATGACCCTCATGTCCTTGCATTTAATTTCCACAATAAATAGATGCCATTAAATGCTATTTAAATACTATTCTCTCAATTAAAAATCTAAATTGCCACATTGGCAAATTCCTTTAACTCCAACATTAAAAGAAATAAATGCTATTCTTTTCCTTCAAAATCTCTAAATTGCCACATTAAATAATTAATTGGCAAAATCGCTTAATCAAATACTTCAACAATTAATTAAATAATTCTAATTAAATATTGGGCCCTTTAACGGGTCGTTACAGTACGAAGATGCTTTCAACCGATTGATCAGGTACATGCCCATTTATGAAGGAGATGAGAGGATCAAAGCCCAAAAGTTCTTAGGGGGGGCTAAATCTAAGGCTTCAGTGGGCCTTGAGCAGTATAAGTACTCAGTCTTATGTAAAAGTGGTGCTGCAAGCCGTCACAATTGAGGCTAATCTGAGCCGGATCGAAGCCATTTAGGGAGAAAGTCAGCAAGCAAGTAATCAGAGAATAGGCAAGACATTGGACCTCAAGAGGCCTAAGTTCAAGCCTAGTAATCCGTGCACCAGATGCCAGAAGCAACACCCCGGGACGCCGTGCCAGCTAGGAACAAAAGGTTGCTACAACTGTGGAGAAGAGGGACATGTCAACCAGAACTGCTCTAGGAAAGGAATCACTTGTTTTAACTACCAGCAGACCGAACATTTTGCAAGAGATTGCCCCAAGCCGCGGCAGATGAGTCAACCTCAGGGATCATCAAGAAATGTTAGGGTGCAGCAGAGAAGAGTGTTTCATCTAACTCGGCAAGATACGACAGAAGACCCAGCTGTAATCGAAGGTACCATGTCTACATCTGGTATTCCTATGCATGTTTTGATAGATTCAGGAGCAAGTCATTCATTCATTTCGCATGCATTTGCTGAAGTACTAGGAGAAAAACTGGAAAACCTGAAATGTCATAAGATCGTGGCAACCCCGATGGTGAAGTCTCTAGAAACCTCCTCAGGTTATAAAAATAGAAAAATTCAGATAGGAGAAGTTGAATTCCTGGTGGATTTAATCCTTCTGGAATTTCAAGATTTTGACGTAATTCTAAGAATGGACTTCCTAACCAAATCCAACGCTACATTGGACTGTAAAGCTAAGACAGTTAGTTTCAAGAGCAGAGACTCGAATATAAAGTTTTCAGGGCAAAAGAGGGCAAGTAAAAGGAGGTGGATCTCGGCTCTAAAGGCTGAGAAACTATTACGTCAAGGGGCACAGGGCTACTTGGTTTGTGTTCAAGGGAAAAGCGAGGAACCCTTAAAAATCGAAGAAGTGCGAATCATCAGAGAATTCGGGGATGTGTTTCCTGAAAAATTACCTAGATTACCACCCTAAAGAGAAATTGAGTTTTCAATAGAAATTGTGCCGGAGGCAGGTTTAGTTTCTATACCCCCGTATAAAATGGCCCCTGTAGAATTAAGAGAATTAAAGGCCCAACTTCAAGAGCTGTTGGACAAAGGGTTCATCAGACCAAGCATGTTGCCATGGGGTGCACCAGTGCTCTTTGTTAAGAAAAATGATGGAAGCTTAAGGATGTGTATAGACTATCGGCAGCTGAACAAGATAACTATCAAGAATAAGTACCCACTCCCCAGAATAGAGGAGCTATCTGACCAGTTACAAGGAGCCAAGGTTTTCTCAAAAATTGACTTGAGATTAGGGTACCACCAATTGAGGATCAAGGCAGAGAATGTGCCTAAGATAGCTTTTCGTTCTCGATATGGGCGCTACGAATTTATGGTGATGCCGTTCAGGCTAACTAATGCCCCAATAACTTTTATGGATACTATGAATCCAGTCTTCAGACCATTTTTGGACAAGTTCGTGATCGTGTTTATAGACGACATACTGATATACTCTTTCTCGGAAGAAGAGCATGAGTCGCATTTAAGGGTGATATTGCAAACGTTGCAAAAACATAAGCTGTATGCCAAATTCTCAAAATGTGAATTTTGGTTGTACCAAGTGGCATTTTTAGGGCATGTTATATCGGCCGAAGGAATATCAGTTGACCCGGCCAAGATAGCAGCTGTGAAGAATTGGAAGCAACCTCATTCTATTACCGAAGTTAAGAGTTTCTTGGGATTAGCGGGGTATTATAGAAAATTCATGGAAGGATTTTCTAGGATCACCACACCCCTCACCAAGTTAACTCAGAAGGGAGTAAAGTTTGATTGGAATGAGCGGTGTGAAGAAAGTTTTCAGACGCTTAAAGATAAACTCACGACTGTTCCAGTACTGGCTATGCCAAACGGATCAAGAGGATTTATGGTGTATACCGACGCCTCAAGAAACGGTTTGGGATGTGTGCTGATGCAGCATGGTAGGGTCATTGCATATGGGTCCCGACAGATCAAGAACCACGAGCAGAATTACCCGACCCATGATTTGGAGTTGGCAGCAGTAGTGTTTTCCTTAAAGATTTGGAGACATTATTTATATGGCAAGAAGTTTGAAATTTTTACTGATCACAAGAGTCTACAATACGTGTTCTCGCAAAAAGAGTTAAACATGAGGCAACGGATATGGATGGAGCTGTTAAAAGATTACAACTGCACTATCCAATACCATTCAGATAAAGCTAACGTTGTGGCTGATGCCCTAAGCAGAAAAGAAACCACTTGTGTAACACCCCGTCTTCCCAGAACAAGCATTACCTCGAGATTTCGGGAATATTTTTTTTTTCAATATTATATACAACATAAGTCTCTCAATATACATACCCTCATCATAATCATTTCCCGACAATCCCAATAATACCTTCTTAGCATATCAAAATTTAAAAATTAATAAACTAAGACAGGCATTATCAATCACATCAGCGGAAGCAAGATCGAAACCTCAATGATATATAACCTACAAATTCCTTTTACAATTAAATAGCCAAATTGATGTTTCACATGAAAATATCAAAATATTACATAACCTCTGAACATCGCTACGATAACTAAACATAGCAGCTACATCTCGATGACATTCTTTTCCTTGGCGCCACTGCTTTCACCTAGAACGTTTGAATATTCTAGGGACATAGTCCAAATTAGATGTTGAATCATCTAAGTGAGAGTTCAAAAACATTTATATGCAAAATCATATATAAAATCGACAAATTCCGACATGACCCAGCCTAAGAGAATCCCACATAGCACTTAGCCCTAATCGGGGAAAATGCAATCTCTCTAAGGCAACACGACCAGATCGACCCATTGGTAAACACAATCCTGCTTAAGAGGGATAACCTCGACATATGAACCCGGGAACCACCCCATTGTCATTGTTAGGCATTACACTCCTACTCAAAAGCATTCCAAACCCAACGCAACCCTAGCCGCAAGAGTATCACATCAGCACTATCCCCGAAATCAACGACACCTTGGTATTAATGCTATTGCTCAAAGGAACCTAGGGTGGTGTCCACTCTCAGCCACGCCACTTGAGCCAACAACCGGGGTGGTGTCCACTCTCAGCGTCGCTACTTGAGTACCGTAGGGTGAAGTCCGTCTCAACCCCGTCCCAAGTGGGTCACATAGCATTAATCCTCGGCACGTATCTCGAGTGCTGTCACTCAAGGGCCACGTCATTGATTAACAACCCACATCCCACATGGACAACACATAACATGCTAATGGCGAAAATCATAACATGCATGACATAAAATCAACATCTCAATGTATGCAATTTATCGAATGAAATTTAATACATGTATAATTAATCGTTTGGACAACCATCACAATAAACCTAGTCATGGGGATGAACACTCACAGTAAACCATTCACATTCCACAAACAAGTTTTTCCGATAGAACCACTTACCTTTAGATGAAATTTAATTTTTTTCTTGAAAAGTGCGGTATGCCTCGATTTGCGTGCCCACCTCGAACTTTGCACGAGTCACTTCACCTCAAGCCGCAAGGTACCCTAATCATCCAATAACTATCAAAATATAATTTTCTCCTTAATTTTCTCACATTTTCTCATTTTTCACCTATTTTTTATCACTAATAATCCAAAATAATTATCTACACAACTATTTTCTCAAATATTTTTACATAACTATACATAAAATAATTTTCCAAGAATTTTGGAAAAAAAAAATCAAAAAATACCTATGTGGCACGCGCCCCTACGCGAAGGCGAGTGGTGCTGCGAGTGGAAGCTAGTGCGTGGCTGCACGCGCCACAGTCTTCTTCGTTGAACTGGCTGCCGACAGTTGCTCCGATGGCCACAAAAGTGGTACCCCTTGAAGCCCACGAAGAGTCGATCACGATGCCACCAGTTTCAGGCTGAAAAGCCACCGAAAACCCCACCGAAAGTCGAGTTACAGTTCACAGTAGGCGGACCGTCTCGACTTTTCGGCTACCTTCGAAACACCCTCGAAACACCTCGAAAACCCACGAAAATCTCCAGAAATGCTCCTTTTTCCTCAAGGATCAAAAGCCCCTTATTGGCTTCCCTCGATTTGCCCTCAAAACTGAGCAATTTGATGCTTCAAAATCGGCCAAAATTGACCCCCACGTGGTAAATTTTCGGCCATAACTTCTCCTACATGCCACCAGGACCGTCCTTGGCCATGCCCTGACAATGCTTGGCTACCAATCCTCTGGATTTTCCAGCCAAAATCGCGGCTAGATCTGCCATGCGTGAGCAAATTTTCAAAAATTACAGTTTGGCCCCCCTTGAACTTTCTTTTACATTTTGGCCCTTATCCTCAAGCCCATGATCTTCCCAGCATCATCACTAAGACCCTCAAGATTAGTAATTCTCATTTCTCCCTTGAAACTTCTGAAAAATTACCGTTTTGACCTCCTTCGGGCAAATTTAGAAAATTACACTTAGGCCCGACTGATCATTTTGACCCTAAATCCACTCGATTCAACCCGAAATCACTTAAGGGTTGTTTTATATATAAAATATTAGTCCTTGACACACTCCGTTAACTTTTTGGAGGTCTCTTACGTTGATTTGATTTTCTCAGTCCGGTTGATAATTGTACCGAAAACTGTTCATGATCCAATTTCTTTTATCACCAAAAATCATAACTTATATTACTTGATGATGTTATACCATTTTTCTTAATCATCTAGGGTCCGAGGTACTCCCTTCGGTCGATTCAGCGATTTATTTTATTATCAAACCCACTTTTCGATATTTTAAACTCATCTAAATTACTTGACGACCTTATGCAGATATGGGGTATTACAACTTGCGTGGCTAGAATGATGGTGGCAAAGTGGAAGCTAGTTGAAGCTTTTAGTTTGATGATGGTGGGAGTAGTTTCCGAATGTAACTCTACCTAGACAGCTAGTCTCACTCTACAACCAAAATTAATGAATCAGATACGACAGGTTTACTCGGAAGACTCCCGAATTAAGATGTGGATTGACAAGCACGAGCGAGCAAAGAGATCGAAATTTGAGGTAAGAGAAAACATCCTTCAGTTTCAAGGTATGATATATGTGCCACGTGTGAGGGAATTGTGAAAGGTAATTTTGGGAGAAGCCCACCGATCCAAATACTCGATACGCCCTGGTGCCACTAAGATGTACCAAGACTTGAAGGCTATGTATTGGTGGCCGAGAATGAAGAAAAGCATGGCAAGATACGTTAGTCAATGTGACACGTGTAAGAGAATCAAGATTAAGCATAACAAATTGGGTGGAAGTTTGCAGCCATTAGAAATCCCGGAATAGAAATGGGAACATATTACGATGGATTTCATGACAGGATTGCCAAGAAGTCCTAAAGGGAATGATGCTATTTGGGTGATAGTTGACAGATTGTCTAAGTCTACTCATTTTTTGGCTATGAAAGTAGGCCAACTAATCAGCAAGTTAGCCCAGCAATATCTTAATGAGATTGTCAGATTGCATGGAGTGCCTGTAAGTATTGTATCAGACCGCGACCCAAGGTTCACTTCTAGGTTTTAGGGAAGTTTGCAAAAGTGTTTAGGTACTCAGCTTAAGCTAAGTACAGCCTATCATCCCTAGACTGATGGTCAATCAGAAAGGACCATTCAAACCCTAGAAGATATGTTGCGAGCCTGTGCTATTGACTTTCCAAGTAGTTGGGAGGAACATTTACCATTGGTAGAGTTCGCTTACAATAACAGTTATCACAATAGTATTGGAATGGATCCATATGAAGCCTTATATGGACGAAAATGTAGATCCCCGGTATGTTGGACTGAGGTAGCCTAACGTCAAATCTTGGGACCCGAGATAGTTCAGGAGACGACAAAAAAAAAAAAAAATAAATAAATAAAGATCATTCAAGAGAGAATCAAGGAAGCTCAGGATCGTCAGAAATCCTACGCGAATACTAGAAGAAGGAATTTAGAGTTCCAAGTTGGTGATAAAGTGTACCTAAAGATATCTCCACTAAGAATGGTGACTCAAAGCAACAAGAAAAAGGGCAAATTAAGTCCTAGGTATATAGGTCCGTATGATATAATAGAAAGAATTGGACCAGTCGCTTATCGACTTGTTTTACCCTTGGCCCTATCAAACCTCCACGATGTATTTCATGTATTGCAACTCTGTAAGCATGAGCCAGATCCCTCTCAAGTAATGCTAAGCGAAGCTGTCGAGGTTCAAGAAAATCTTTCATACGTGGAGAAACCGGTTAAAATTTTGGATCGTAGAAATCAAGTTCTGAGAAACAAGTCAATTCCCCTTGTGCAAGTCCTGTGGAGAAATCCGGTGAGTAAGGAGATAACTTGGGAGCGAGAAGAAGACATGAAACTCAATTTTCCATACCTATTTGAAGACCCTATAATTAGAATAATCAAATTTCGAGGAAGAAATTTTTGTAAGGAGGGGATAATGTAATACCCTAGGACATTGTAAATAATAATCATAATTTTAGGCCCTAGAGAAATTATTAAAATTTTAGTAAGTATGTACAAATTTAGTAGTGAAATTTATTTATGTTGTAATTAAATGATATAAGGTATATTTATATTAAATTTATTTATTTTGTAAAAGTATATGATTTAACCATAGTTAAATTACATAGTTTAATCATAGTCAAAATATTAGAAATTTTGTTATGTATTTTTAATCATATTAAAGTGTATGGTTTAATCATAGGTATTAATTGGGTTTTCTTGCAAGTGTTACTGCCAAGTAGGTACATATATAGGTATATGTATAAGTATGTATATAGGTATATATATGTATGTATATAAGAAAAAAAAATCAAAAAAATATGAGAAAATCATAGCAAGCGCGCGGCCATGCTTTTGCTGCGCCTGCAACAAGACATTAGGGATAGGGGATGAGCATTTAATGAAGAGTGGCCGTCGGGAATTGCCTCTAGGATGCGTGGTGCCCTAGATAAGACAGTTCGCGGAGGATTTTTGGCTATAAATAGCCGCGTTCGAAGCAGCTCTTGGCATAAAAAATCTTACTTCTTAGATCGACCATTTGGGGCAGCGTTGGGAAGATTAGAGAGTGGTGTTTTGGTCCTTGCATCGTGGGCAACGTTTTTGGAGCATTTGGTGGCCAACGGAGTAACAGAGAAGGAGAAATCAAGCTTGCTGGAAAATCGCGCAAGTCGTCGGAGTCGCACCTTCAAACGCAAATCGAGGTATTTTTGCTATGTTTTTCTCAAATCTAAGGCTATTTTTGGGTTCGAGAAGTCGAAATTAGGGGGGAGAGGGAGTTTTTTCGAAGCTCAAGGAAGCCAAAGTGTCACCGGAGGCGAGGCAACTGCTGGAGAAGATGCAGCTGTTGCGCAAACAGAAAGCAACCCAACCATACACACACTTTGAATCACTGAAATAAAACCTTTTCTAACATACAACAGAGTCGAAAATCGGAAACCAACATACACCACAAACAAATACGAATAAAAAATGGAAAGCAGAATCAACATGAGAGATTTGTCGTGGTTCACCCAAAAGGGCTACGTCCACATTGAGCTCTAGTAACGGAGAGCTCACTGCACTATCGGAGTTAAAAATAGGGTTTACAAACACACTGAATACAAGCCTCATAATCACTCGTATTTACAGAGACAAGTTCTCTATCAGAAACGTCTCAAAATCATAACAAGAAATAGATCAGAGGCTTACCCTATTCGAACTAGAGAGAAGACCAGAAGGAGCCGAAGAGAGTCTGAATCAAGAATGAGAAAGACCCCCTCAAGCCCTAGCGACTACACTCTCTCTCTCTCCCTCTCTCTCTCGTATCTGTCCACTTACACATCCCGATGCACAGTAAATAAATAGGGGTTGCACGATGCATTTGGATGCTAAAAAATTTACATTTCGCAATATATATAAATAATAGCCATTAATATATTTTAAATTTTTAAGCTAAAGTTTTTATATATTTAAATTATAAATAAACATTCTTTTTTTTATATATGCATTATTTTTCATATCAATTCACAAGAAAATTTATAAGGCATATAGAATTTTGAAATATAAAATGATGAAATAATATTTAAAACTTAAGATAAAAAATTGTTTAAAAAGGAAAAAAAGTGGTTTTTATATATGCATTATTTTGATATTTATATATGTATATATTATATGCATTATTTAAAAAAATTATTTAAAAAAAAAGAAAAAAGGGGTCTGGCCCGGCCCACTAAGCCATGTGGACTAAGGGCCCGGCCCCCCAGCCCACGGGCTGGCCCGGCCTGGCCTTCTTGTAGGGGGCCGTGGGTCAAGCCGGGCCCTATCCACGGCAAAAGGGGTTGGGCCCAGCATGGCCCATTTGAAAAGCCCGTGGGTCGACCCGAGCTGACCTTTTTGACATCTCTAGCTTGGCTTTCAAGAACACGCAAAAAAAAAAAAAAAAAAAAAGAGACTTATTTTGGTAAGAAAACCCAAATAGGTTGCTAAAATTTGTATTGAAAAAACTTGATTACAATCCCTAACTTTTAGGTATATTTATAGTGTTTGGCTAATCTAAATCCATATAATATTTGTAAATAAAATTCAACTAAAATCCTAATAGAAATAAATCATAAGTAAAAGTCAACTAGCTAGAATCCTAATAGAAATAAATTCTAAATAAAATTTAACTAGAATCTTAATAAAAGTAAAACCCTAATAAAACATAAAATAAAGTCATAAATCAAGTAAAATTCTAAAACTTAAGAAGTATTAAAATATTATTCCACGAGTCGACTTTGGGCCGGGTCTTGATCAGTGATCACATCACTAAAATTTATTAAAATAAACTCAAAAAATAAATAACCTTCATTAAAAATCAAAGTCTAAAAGGGTTTGGGAGAAAGGCAAAGAGAGACGAAGAACAACAAGACACAATCCGATGACTAATAATAAAAAAATAACAAGGGAAGATGAAGAAGATGGCGATCAAGCTAAAAAATATATATGAATTCTCTTATGGATTGTGAGAAGAATTGATTACTTTTTTTTCTCTCTTCTCATCTGTGACAGTTTATAAACCTATGGGTTTTTAAAACCCATATCAACGATTAGCTAGCTAGAAGTCATTGCCCATGATCATTATTTTATTTTTAATATTTTTTTATTAAATTTAATTTTCCTTAACTTAATTAGTGTAATACCTAAGAGTTCAGAAAATGGTAGTATATATCGAGAATATGTAAGGAAGGAAAGAACACCACTTGGATACCATTTAGGCTGAATGTAAGTAAAGAATTTTGGAGTTAAGCGTGCTTGAACTGGGGTAGCTCAAGAATAGATGACCCCTTGGGAAGTTCGCGTAAACTTATCAGGGCAAGTTGTTCCGATCTTTCATATCGTTCAATGCGAGATGTTATAAGTGGTATCAGAGTCGGCCTTTGGTGAAGGCGGTCCGATGAGGGTGGGGAGTGGCACTGGGGCTCGAGAGTAAGAATAAGGAGCGGCTCCTGACAAGTTTCTAGGATTGCAGCCCCCAAATTGTAGAAAATCTAGCACCAATTGTAAAATCGCATGACGAGAACGTCATGTACTCAATGGGGGGAGAATGTAATAGTCCAAGAGTTTGAAGAAGGATAGTGTATATCGAGGATAAGTAAGGAAAAAAACAACACACTAGTTAGATACCTTTTGGTCTGAATATATATAAAAAAAACTCTCAGATTAAACGTGATTGAGCTGAGATAGCTCAAGAATGAATGACCCTCTAAAAAGTTCGCATAAATCCATCAAGGTAAACTATTCTATTCTTTTCTGTCGCTCGATGCGAGATATTATAATTAGAATTAAATTAATTTTATTTAAACTAATTAAGGCTTTTATATATCAACAAAGTTTGTAACGGAGACAATATGTTTACAAAAAGATTAGACTACATGAAATTCTAAGAGTAATTTTTAAATCATATGAAAGAATTATTGCAAATGCCAGAGACTACGTACAAGAGGTGTTGATTCAACAACACATGCATGCCCATAGCATGCATACAGAAAAAATAATAATATATAGTTTATCGATGAGATGATGTGAGTCAGCCTATATATGGAGGAGATGACGAAAATATATGCCCCCATTGATCCTTTGATATATATATACGAATAATAATTAATGGTGTTGTGTTTAATTAGTTGTATATATTATAAAGTAGTTGGAATTTATCCATCAGCATTTGATGGGGCTTTGATTTCCCTTTTGACAATACAAGAAAGTAGTTGGAATTTATCCATCAGCATTTGATGGGGCTTTGATTTCCCTTTTGACAATACAAAAATAGGCAAGTCCGCACGAGCGGTGGGAGACGGGGCGATTATTCCAAGAACGGGCAAGTCTTAACGCCAACTAATCATTCTAATTTTGCCCATTTATTTATTTATACTTATAGAAGAGATCAATAAGAATATATATATATATATATATGAAGAAAATTTCGTATTTTTGTTGGATTTTCTTTAACTGATTTGTAAATGATTTTTTTTTATTATTTATTATATATTTTTATAAGAAGAACGAGATATCTGAACCACTTGGTCGCAGTTTCATAAGTTATTCTTTATTTTAAAAATAAGTAAACCAAAAGTCTTCTTTTTAACACTTGAATGAGAGTTTTTTTTTTTTTTTTTATCTTTTTATAGTTGAGAATATATAAAACAAGGAAATAGAACTATCCACACAAGTAAAGCTAGGGCAGACTTTGAGCAAAACTGAAGTGATAGAGAAAAACTAACACTGTACACACAAAGCTAGTTCTGCCAACCACATGGACCACCTTAGCTTTATGCACTTTCAAATCAGTACCACGCGAGAAAAAGGCATGAATAGTTTGTTCCTGCTTCTTGATAATTTGCTTAGTCAAAATGAACAAAGAAGCCCAATAAATATGAATAATGGAGAGAACGGACCTAACTACCTGAAGATCCTCAATGGATATGACCCTACTCCTCAAGGGTAGATCCAAAAATTTTAAGTAGAGCGACCAAAAATTAAATAATATAAAAAAATTAAAATAATATAACATTAAAAAAATATATTAATGAATTATATAATTGATGTATTTTTATATTTTAATAAGGTCACATAATAACATTATTATTAATTTTATTAAATATTTATTTTTTAATATACGTAATTAAATTGTCGTTCAATCATTAATTTTCAATTCGATTACGTAGTTGAGTCTTGATAAGTTTCATGATAGACTATCATTCAATCATTGATCTCCAATTTAATTGTGTAACCGAATCTTAATAAATTTCATGACAAAAAATATATTTTCTGTCATAATTTTAAATTTGTAATAGAAAATAAAAAAAATTAATCAATTTAATTAAAACATAGTTAAAGAAACTATCAAAGAAGATTAACATATATAGAAGAAAAATGAGCCAAATTTTTTATATTTTATTTTTAATTTTCTGCCAACACTGAAAAATGCACTGCCAGTCGCCACCAACCGCCGTGATTGGTAATTTTTGGTGATCAAAGGCAATTGCTTGACACTCTTATTTTCATTGATCAATATATCTAAAAACTAACAAAATCTAACAGTTAACTTTTATAAATTTAAGGTTAAACTTTCAATCAAACCCAACATATTTAAATGCACTCTCAATCACTACTGATTCCCATGGTCGGTGATTTTCGACAATTAGACGCAATCACTTGACATATTTATTTTGATCGATTAAAATATTTAAAATTTAAATTTTTTTTTAAAATTTAGGGTGAGTATTAAGAAAAAAAAATTAAAAAAATTATTATATATAATGATTTTTTTAAAAAGAATCTAGGGGGGTAGGGGACTCTTGACTGTACGTGGCTCCGTCCCCCTGTACACGTTAATTTGTTCCAAGGTAGACAGACGCTTTCCTTGGTGGCAACCTAAAGAATGAAGGCATACGTTGGAATCCCCGAGCTGTGCCAAACCAATGAACACCAAGGGACCCTATCACATGGAGACAATAAGACATGAAACACTGATTTGATTGAGAAGACCGCGTTCACTAGAGAAGATTAGTCCCTACCAATCAAATGAGTGGAAGTCACAGACTTCCATATAGCTGCTAGAGGAATTGAATTGCCCGAGGCCAACACCAATCTCTATGAACAATGATCTCAGAAACCTAGGAATCAATAGATAATGGTTCATGCTATTTGTATAGACGTCATGTTAGAGAAATACTTATAGGGTAATAGAAGTACCCATTTTGTCCCTGTAATAAATTATCTAAATGTCTAATATCATCTTTCTTTTCCCATTTTCTCTCTCATTTTTCGTCTCACACTGTCGGCCCCAGCGACAAGGCGACAGCAACGACAAGGTTGCAACAACAGCAAGGCGATAAGGCGATCGAGGCGACGCGATGAGGCGGTAGAGGCGACCGAGGTTGTGGCGACGAGAGCAGGCGGAGGCGAAGAACATCGGCAGGTGAGGCTGCAGCGACGAGTTAAGGGGGGAGAGAAGGAGAAGGGGATGAAAAATATATATCGCGATATTTTGATGTTAAAATATCGCGATATATCATCCTTGTAAGCATTCTGTAAGGATGCTTTTGTACAAATAGTATTTTCCATAGATAATTCTATTTGATGTGGTAATTGACAAGAGAACCTCTCTACCACAATTTGGTCAAAAATTTAAGTTTAGTTGGGTAAAATTTGATCGTTAAATTTTACTAATTTTTGAATATGTTGGTTAATGAAAATAAAGATATCAAGTGATTGCTTTTGATCGTTAAAAATTATTGGTCACAGTAGCTAGTGGTGATTGTTAGTGCATTTTTTAGTATTGGTCAAAAATTAAAAATAAGATATATAAAAATTTGACCTATTTTTTTGTGTGTATGTTAATCTTCTTTTACCATTTCTTTAATTGTATTTTAATTAAATAAATTATTTTTTTTTCATTTTCTGTAACAAATTTGTTAATTACATATTTGAAAGTATGATAGAAAATATTTTTTTGTCATGAAAGTTGTTAAGACTCGATTACGCAATTGGATTGGAAATCAATGATTGAACGACAGTCTATCATAAAGCTTATCAAGACTCGATTGTGTAATCGAATTGGAGATTAATTGAAAGAGAATTTAATCGTGTATATTAAAAAATAGATATTTAATAAAATTGATAATAATATTATTATGCAACATTATTAAAATATGAAAAAAAGTCAATTGTATAATTTATTAATATATTTTTTAATATTATATTATTTTAAATTTTTTTATGCTATTTAATTTTTGCAAACTTATAATAAATTCTCTACATATTTGTATATCACACATAATGAAATATTGAAATAGACCTAGAGTTAGACCTAAAAACTTTATTGAATCACTTTGATGGAATTTATCGGTCTTATCAACTCATTTTTCCTAATCCAAAGTTTCAATCAATGGTAACTCATTTATAGAAAAAAAAAAAAAAATTCTAACATTTGGTTCCACTCAAAGACATGAAAAAAGGAGAAATCAAACATGCTTAACATCGCGGATTGATTAATATTGCAAACTGTTTTATCCATAGAGGGTAGGTGATTTGCTCATCCAATCTGAAGGCATGGTATTGGATGGTAGCTAAATTCAATCATCAAATTCAAAACCTACAACAATGGGTTAAATAATTTACTCACTAAACTCGAGATATATAGTGGAGAATGGAAAACCCTCAAATTCTTACCTCCATAAAAAACCTAGCTAGAGAGTCGAATGATGCCTACTGGCTTGGCTTTACATAAAAGACCCAAAAACTGAGAGGCTAGACTCTGAAAATGGTTTGATGCTGCCAATTGTAAGTTTTCATATTGCAGGTGATTCGTTCACTAAATCTGAAGGTAGGTTGGTTCTAGAGGATATATAATTAATTTACTCGTGTGATTTGGAACCTACAACCAAGGGGGTAGATTTACTCATAAAACTTAGGGTACTGGGGATTGGAAAAGTCTCTTAAGATTTTATGATCACTCTATGAAAAAGTTGATGAATGGAAAACACTCGAGGACTTAGCTTTGAGGATAGATTGGTGTTGTAAATTGAAGCCTTTAAGAGGGTAGACAATTTGCTTACCAAATCTAGAGGTGGGTTTATTTGTTCCCAAAGGGTAGTTAATTCTCTCTATAAATTCAAAAGCTAGAATTTTTGGGTACCGAAGAGTAGACAACCCCAAGAGTCTTACCTCAGCCCAAAACTTCAAGGTGTAGAAAGGTCCCACAGGCTCCTGGCTTTATTATGAACATATATAGAGACTTGAGGGGTAGAGAGCTAGCCACCAAGGGTTTGACTTTTGAGAATGGATTGAATCATAAGTCCTTGGTGTACGTAGATGATTAATTTAATTTTACTCACTGAATCTAGTGGTAGCTTGGTTATATATAGTTAGTTGATACCCTCATCGAATTTGGAACTGAAAACCTCGGGGCAGGTAATTCATTCATAGAATTCAAGAGAATTTGCTTGGCTTCCAATAGGGACCTATAGAGTAGAAAACCCCTAAGGTCTTTGAAAAATTTCTTATGTGTTGAGGTTGAACCGTGCATGCAACATTGTTTTACATTAAACAACCAGTCATGTTGGTTTTTCCTTAATTGGTGTGACACTTAGGTTCCCACAAAGATGCTATTTTAATAAATAATTTTAAAGGATTGTATTTCTCTTCTTTTTCTTCTTTTTTTTTTTTTGAAAAATGGTAATTTTATTGTAATGGTGATTTCATGCTGATTGAAAAATCCCAGACCTTTTCATGCTAATTAACAGAACCATGTATATCAACATAAATTTTAGTCTTAATGAATATCACGCTGAGACGATTAGATCTCTTCTATCGTTCATAAAGTGCGATGTCCGTTGCAATATTGGTATTAATGATTGTTGGTGGCTCATATTTTCTAATAGTATAATCAATTTCCATCCACCCTAGATGGAGAATAATTCTCTCTTTTCATGTCTTAAAGTTATCACCCGTTAATTCAAGAATATTGTAATGAATATCAAAGAAGTTAACAGGTTGTGAAGCTGATAAATATTATAAATGCTTATGTCAAAATTTTGAGGTCTAATTAAATAAATTGTATGTTTTACCAATATAAATCATGAATGAATCTAATGACATAAAAATTATCTGTGGGCTAAATTTTTAATTCAAGCAGATTCATGTGTTCTTTATGATAGAATTATCAAATTATGTACTCAATTCATGATTTATGGATACATTATAAGAATAATTCTATCAAAAATAAATTTTATGATAAAACTATCAAATTATGTACTAACTCATAATTCCTGTGGAAATATTATGAAATAATTTGATATTTTATCCTAATTAATTATATAAATATAATAAAAGTTCATGTGAGAAAAAAATTATTATATTAAGTATAATTAATTACAATTAATGTCTATAATTTTTTATTTGATCCTAAACATAATATATAATTTTATTTAATTAAGGATGTTGTGACTAATTCTTAATTAATTAAAATTATATGGATCATTAGATATTTAAATATTATGCATAAAATTAAGTTTTATGCGAATAATTTATATTGCATAATTTAGTTATGCACAATATATATTATATTATACACAAAAAATATTCTCATATATCAAGTAATAAACATAAACACAATATTACATAATTAAATCATAATATTATGCACATATTATTAATTTTATACAAATGAACTCATTTAACATATTGCATAAATTAATATGGACGGAATAAATTAATTCATTCAAATAAGTTGAAGCAAATAATCACAATTTTTTTTAACATAAAAGGGCCATCAACTATCCTTAATTTTGCAAGCCCAATAAAAAGCTAACCATGGCAGGTTCAATAATAGGTTAAAAACCATGAATAGCCCATGATAAAACATGCCCAATAATAATGAATTAAAAACACAACATGGCCCATGAAAAATCAGTCCATTGAATGGCTAAATTAAACCATTAGCCCATGAAAAACCAGCCCATTGAATGGCCAAATTGAAATACAAGAAGAATAGTGTCGTCTTCAACCTCTAGTTGGGTCGTTTTGACTCAATTTCAACCCATCAAATAGACCCGATTAAATCTCATGATTTCAACTATTAAATTAAATGATTTAAATTATAGAATATTCAAAAAATATTTTTCTAAAGATTCCTAAACTCAAATCATCAAAATATTCCATAAAATTACAAATCAAATCTAAACTTCAACGAAATCTGTTTTCGAATTTTTTTTCAGAATTCTAAAAACGTCAAGACAAAGGCAAATAATGACTCTGATACCAACTATTAGACAAATAAACCTATCTAACATGATACAAACTTCCAATAGTATATATTTAGATCAATGCAAAAAATGGATCATGGATTACCTCCAACCATTGTCGTTCTTTCACATTTTTTGTTGGCTTTGGCACTTTCAAGCTATAGAGCACCTCGAATGATGGTGTATGATGAAGAGAAAATGATGATAGAGCCTAAGAACCAAACCATGTATATATATGTACGTTTTTCCATCAAGAATGTGCATCCATTACCATTTTATGAATCAATCAATGTGCTAACATAGTTGGAAATGCTCTATCAACATAGTTAACACATAATGGAAACGTTGGATCATCATTAATCAAAGAACTTTATAAGGAAACCTTTTGTGGTGGTGAGAAAAGGGGCAAAGCTTCACACTGATCCTTGGATGTTGATGGAGAATCCAACCATATTGGAGCTACAAGGGTAGTGCAAGGGTTGCTAGTCAATGATGTTGGGGACTGTTGATCGATAGTTGATGGCTAAAACGTATGGTTGACACATTTACCAAAAACCCTAGGTTAAAAAGAAAGGCTTTCCTAACCAAAGCAACGAGCTTATTACCTTTTTAATTTACAACTACACAGTAATGCTACGGGGTGTTATGTTAGAACATATTCATGCTTTACCTAACAAAAAAAAAAAAAAAAAAAAAGAAGAAGAATATATTTATGGTTTTCTTTGTTTTGTATCCTTACGAATAATAAGAAACAAATTTAGCATCAAGAAGTCCAAAGAATTATGAGTTCAATGGTTTGTCACATGCAAGGGAAAGTGTAAAATTTTGAAGATCCTTACCAACATTTTGCTAACTTCTTGCACTCACCAAGTGCTACGTACATTGACGAACATAATTAATGCCTCACAAAGCATTTCTTAAGGCTGACTCCAACCATTCTCTTTTCTACTCACCAAGGCAAAAAATAGAGAGCCAAACGTAGATTTCTTTCTCCAACGTTGCTCAATATCGCCAATTCCCCTCGTAAAAAAATTAGCAAAATTGAAAACTCTCGCCACATGTGGAAATCAAAATCGTTGGATCTATTCTTTCCATCTCTATAACACCCAATAATTTTATAGAAGTGATCTATTTTAAAGAAGATAAGATGGATTAAGGATTCAATAAGGAACGGGTGGATTTTAGGCAAAATATAGTATGTTTTGGGCAAAAGTGTGATTTCTTAAAATATTATAAAGTTGTTTAGAGGTCGATAAAGGATGCAAGAAACCTTTTCTTTAGAACATTTGGGGTCAAAATAAAAACCACATGAATAGCCAAAGTCCTAAATAATTCAGGGGTCAAAGTACAAATATATGAAACTTTGGGCCAAAGTGTATTCTTGAAAACCCACAATGGGGTCATTAGAGAAATGAACTAGTGGTTGGAGGTAATCATATCATAAAGATAAGAATGATACATGGTGACACGAGATTGGGTCGGGATTTTTATAAATAAGCTTGGGTTGTTCACACAGCATGCCATTGGGATTTGGGCCAAAACTAGGCCCAATTGAGAGGGTTTGAGGATAGAAATCTATTCTTGAGAAAGAGGGGGAAATTCTTCACAAAGAAGAAGCGAAATAGATAAAGAAACGAAGGAGAAACGAGCCTTGCCAGAGTTTCGAAGCTCACTAGAGTTCTAGCTAAAACAGTTAGATAAACTACAAGGTAACTTTGGTTTCTTATTATATTCCCATAGAGAGGGAAGAGAAGGACCTGTAGGTTCAAAAAGGAGTCGAATAGAAGCTAAAATGAGGGAGATATGACTGAAAAACCAGAAGAATCATTCGTTGTCACTAAAGAATAAGACGGCGTGTGCAGTGCGTGAATGGTCCTTTTCCCTTGAAAATTTTCAGATCAACTCCTCTTTTAATACCCTTCCACCCCATGTAAAAATATTTGGTGTTTGGTTTATAAAAATTCGTGTTTTCTACAAAAAAAAAAAAAAAAAAAACTTAAACCGACAAGCATGAACGATACACCCGAAAGATAAACAGTCAAGGTGAGTGGTTCTTGCATGTGTTTTGCTTCATCTTGGTCACTTTTGGGTTCATTTTTGTGTGGTTGGTGGTTTGCATATCATATTTCCCTTGGTTTATGCATATTCCTTCTGCTCTGGGATACATGATATTTTACTCTTGTGTTTGGTTTTGATAATGAAAAATAAAATCAATTTATTCCCTAAGTCATTTGTCAAGAATATGATTTGTTGGAGATTATGATTTATCAAGAATATGAAAAACAAAATGATCTAGGATTTTCTATATTAGTTGGAGATTAGCAAAAACAAGCATTAACATTTAAAAGAATCTCCTAAATGATTTTTACAATTTGGTTTTAAATCATTGGATAAACATATGTGTATTATAGTATTTTGTGTCTCATATTAGTTGGAAAACATATTTTAAGTATTATATTATTTTGTGTATCAAAATAAACCAAGAAATGTTATTTCTCTAAGTATAGAATATTAACATATTACAAAGAAATGTAAATATGTAGTAATGAGGACATTTATGTATCAAATACATCTGTTGACTAAATGCTCTTCATCTGTCTACTAAGTGCTTCATCTGTCGACTGTATGCCCAGCATCTGTTGATTATTTTTTTGATCTGTTGACTATCCTCATGGTTTTGTCGACAACATAATTTAATCTGTTGACTATCAGTGTGTATTTTAGAAGAAGTTTTCTTCATATTTTTGATCTGTTGACTATGGTTCTAGTTTTGTTGACTATGACTAATTTTTGTTCATGTAATTAGTTGACTAACCTCTTTAGTCTGTTGACAGTTTGTCTCTAACAGTTTCCAATAGCTAGTTTCTCAGCCTCCAACGGCTCAAAAAAGGCTAGTTTTTGGCAAAGCTTTTGGGAAGCCTATAAATACAAATCAAGGAGATCAAGAAGAGGCTAATGGATGAGAATGAATTGATTTGAGTTTACATTTATACTCGTTTGTATTTATAGTGACTGTGCTTCATTTTTCTCTTTTCAAGACTTTGATTTTAATTTGTATTAATTCATTCAAGTCTTGTTATGTATTTTGAGAGATCTTGTAACTAAGAGATTCATCTCTTAGATTCTCTCTTATTGTTGAAATCTTGTATTTCCTAGCTTGTTGTGCTAGAGGACTTGCTCTTTAAAGTAAGGGGTTGTAATTACCTAGCTAGGTGCTAAAGGGCTTGCTTGTATAAGTAAGAGATTTGTAATTTCCTAATCTTGGACTAGAGGGCCTACTTGGTTAAGTAAGAGGTTTTATTGGATTGATTGAAAAATCCTTAGTGAGGATATAAGTTAATGGACTAAGCTTAGTTAAGTTGAACTACTATAAATTTTTGTGTTCTCTTGTGCTTGTGTTCTTTGATCTTTATCTTTCCAAGCATTCGTTTATTCCTCACTTGATTCACATATTTATCTTTCTTGATTTACACTTGTCATTTTGTATGTTTTATGTTTTAAATCACTAAAACCTCAATTTGTTTTAGAAAAGTTTTTCAAATTCTATGAAGTTTTTAAATTACCCAATTCACCCCCTTCTTGGGTGTGTGCCATAGCGTTTCAAACCTATCAATACATCGTCATTTTGATGACTATAACTAGTTGTTGGGACATCATGGGTGATCTCGTTCTCCTGGGGTGAGCCAAGATCTCATGCTCTTGCGATGAGCCAATGTGTTACCATGATGATTGCGGGGGTGATTACAACACCCTGACATTACTATCACAAGGAGGAGATTTTATACTGCATATTGAATTTACACACATGTATTCTCTTTTTTGAACCATCTCACTTAGAAGTAACTATCTAACTTGGGTGTTTCATACCCGTGGTATATTCAAAGTCCTAGGTATATCAAACGTGCCAGGTTCCCCGAAGACAAGTAAGAGGAAAGCAAAGCGGTAGCCGAAGTTTAGTTGATTTTTTGTTGTTTTTGTACTATGGATCTTTGTATAAAGAAAATCTATTGTAACATTTAGGTTTCCTATCTATTTCTAATTAGACGTATAAAGAGGCTACTACTACGAGTTTGTTTTAAGGCTTGTGTATCACAGTTGTATAAACAAGGGTTGCAATAAGGCTCGGGTTTATTTTTATGCTGTTAAGGGTGTATGCCATGATTATTATGTTCTATGGACGTTGTAAGGGTTTATTTATTAGATTTTGGAAGTTACGTATCGCAATTGTACTTGTATTAAAGATTTTATAGAGGAAATCCTTATTATCTAGCTTTACCTAACTATCAGATTCAATCTTTTGCTTCCGTTGGTTAGGATTTCCATAACGTCCGTGTGAGATATTAGCTTCTATTTAACATCATTGTATATTTGAAAGGTGGGGCGTTACAATCTCTGCCCCTATAATGACCATCACTGCCAGAAGAAGCCTGACTAGATGCAGTGAAGACGAAATCGATTATAAAAGAGACATTGTAGACACGATGTTACGGGCATTTCTTGAACCACCTTGGGCTATTGATAGGACTGCTCCGGGCTGGGAGTGGTCCAATGATAAAGCTCAACCTCTCGGAGTACAACGGGCCCAAGAACAAAGATGATTCTGCGAGGTCGCATAATTGCTAAAGCTTGAGCTCCGATAATGATAGCAAGCGAGCTCTCGGCGATGGTTCTAGCTCCCTAGTTAACCTGATTAGCTCGCAAAGAAGACCATGAAGCAGAATAACCGGATTTGATGTCTACTTGTCCTTATCCGTGGAAAGCCAGACCCCAAATGGTGCGAAACTTTTACTCCCTATTTTACGGAGATAAGAAGGGCACTTTGTCTCTCACAAGGTGGACCCACCACATTTAACTTTGTGTTAATTGTCTATATCCCACACTATAAATAAGGGATCAAGAGCTATTGTACATGCATGATAAAAAAATACATACTGTTACTCAACCAAAAGAATCAGAGGACAGTCATGGACTAGGCAGCATTTTGGACGAACCACGTAAAAAATTCTTACGTATTGTTTGTTGATGAGGTTATTATTTTCTTCCCTTCGCATTTGTGGTTCCTAGATCATTACGGGTCGACGAATCTCGGTCGATAATTTTTGAACGTCGACATTTTGGCCCTAAAAGGAGGGTCATTCTGATCAACGTCAATGGTGAAGGGGAGACATACAAGAAGTTCAGAAGTGGCGACCAATTGACCTGAGGATCATGCTAATCGGCCGCCGAAAATTTCACTTGTAGAGGTGCGGTCGTGACTGCTACAACCATTTATGTTCCCCCATTGACTGGAATAATCTTAGGGATTCCCTCGTGGGTTCCTTGTTAGTTGGTGAGCCCTATTCCAGGGACAGAGGTAGTTCAGGCTTGACAGCAATGTCAAGAGGCGTTGGAGAATACAGTCAGGCAGCTCGTGGATGCGATCAGGATGTTGGCCTAAACACAAATCCATGTCGTACAAAATCAGGTAGAGGTCGCACCACCAGGAGGCATCTCACAACCTCGAGATGAGAGACTCGCTCTAGATGAAAGAGAAGGTAGAGGAATATCACGGCGGGCTGGATCTGTGCATTCCTTGAAATCACGGTCTGGGAGATCGGAGGAACAGCGATCTCGGGGAAAGGGATTGGAGGCTCACCCCACGAACCCGAGAATAAGAGAAAATCATTATGAAGACCGCCGTGACGAGGTTCACGAAGGGATTCGACGATGTGGGAATCCATGCCCAGGAGAGAACTCGGCTAGGATTAGCCCACGACGCGCCACTCATTGTAACTCACCAGGGAATAGGAGACGACATCAGCCCAGAGCTCGCTATTCACCAGATCGAGGTAGCAAATGGGAAAGGCGGTCTCCTCCTAGGTAATCTTTAGACCAAAATTCGATTGTGGAGGAGTTATTGCAAAGGGTCCGACAATTCGAGGCGCGACATGGAGCTCATGATAGGAAGGGAGAACGCGATGAAAAGACCTCATTCTCAAGAGAAGTGGAATAGGAGCCTCTGCCTCGCAGATTTAAGGTGTAATACCCCGAGAGCCTAGAGAAGTTAGTATATATCGAGGATAGTGTAAGAAAGGAAACAACACCAGCTGGATACCTTTTGGGCTGAATGTTGGCAAAGAACTCCCAAGTTAAGCGTGCTTAACCTGGGGTAATCCAGGGATGGGTGACCCCCCTGGGAAGTTCGCATAGGTCCATCAGGGTAAGTTGTTCCGGTCTTTCCTATCGCTCGATCGGGTCGTTATAGGTGGTATCAGAGCCGACCCCCGAGCCTTTGAGCGCAGTGGTGGGGCAAACCTCAGCGAGGAGGCTGAGTCCCGAGGGGGGGTGTGTAGGCCCCTATGGGGGGTGCGTGTAGGCACCTTAGGCGAATCCCACATCGGCCATGCAAGGGGGGAGAGATCTGGGACTGGTTGTAAGGTCGCATGACGAGGACGTCATGTGTTTAAGGGGGGGGGGAATGTAATACCCCGAGAGCCCAGAGAAATTAGTATATATCGAGGATAGTGTAAGGAAGGAAACAACACCAGTTGGATACTTTTTGGACTGAATGTTGGCAAAGAACTCTCAAGTTAAGCGTGCTTAACTTGGGGTAATCCAGGGATGGGTGACCCCTCTGGGAAGTTCGCGTAGGTCCATCAGGGTAAATTGTTCCGGTCTTTCCTATCGCTCGATCGGGTCGTTATATAAGGTCCCAAACATCCCTCAGTACAACAAAGATGGTGACCACCCCTATGATCATCTGGATGCCTTTAATGTCCAAATGGACTTGCAGACTTCAAGCTTGCTAGCCAAATGTCGAACATTCCCCGCGACCTTAGCGGATATACCTCGGACATGGTTAAGAAGCCTTCCTCCTTATTGTATCTGTAGTTGGGAAGAGTGCCAGAGAAGGTTCATCAACCAATATAGGTCGTTACAAAAGCAGCTCGCTCCAACATGTCATCTCACTACAATTTTCCAACGATCTAGTGAATCTTTAAAGGAATACATAGAGAGATTCAAGCGCGAGGTCAACAATGTCGAGAGCCCCTCAGACGAGAGTATTTTGACAGCGATATCCACAGGGATTTAAAAAGACGGGAAGCTCTGTGAGAGCATTTATAAGTCCCTTGTAAGGGACTTGGGTGAATTCTATGAGCGAGCTGCAAAAGAGATCAAGTGGGAGGAAACTTTCGGCATGAAGAAGCCCAGCAACCAAAAGGATACGAATGGGAGCAATAACCAAGGTAAGAAGCAGGGCAATGGTGACCACGATAAAGCAGGCCAAGGCCGAAATCCTAATGACTAGGTCGTTAAAAAGTAAGGAATGAGTAGAGAAGTGAGCGACCTCCACATCAAGGTCGCTATGAGCACTATAGTGTCCTTTCAGACACGCGAGATAGGATCTTCGTTGCTAAGAAGGGAAAGGAAAATTTTGGGAGGCCTAGTCCTATAAGGACCCCCGATAGGTACAGGAACAAGGATAAATTTTGCGCTTACCACAACGAGGCAGAACACAACACCTCTGAGTGTTGGGCATTAAAGGATGCGATTGAAGAACTGATCAGGAAAGGTTACTTGCGTGATTATGTGGTGCGGCTGAGGGATCAACAGCCCCAGCATCCAGCCCAACCGAAACCTCGCTAAGCCCCCGAGCAGGATCGGGTACCTACGATAAGAACTATTTTCACTATTCATGGTGGGCCTTATATTGCAGAAACTTCTAATAGGTCGCACGAGCGTTATGTGCGAGAGGCCGATGGATGCACTCTCACCCTGCAATTAAAACACAATAAAAACACACTAAAACTTTTATATTTTTTTCTTTATTTTGGTGAGAGGTTTATACTCGTCAGTGTACGTGTGCAGTTGTAGTTCAAATTTAAATTTATATTTTCTGGATGAGTCTAGGTTGTCCACTGAGAGATTTATTTATGGTAAAAGAAAAAAAGAATGTCACGCACATGCACACGCATTTAGATGAATTGGCAACAAGGTTTTTTTTAATGGATTTTTAGATAATAGATACTAGGAAATAAAGCAAGGAAAAAGTTGTAATAAATACTGAATGTGAGAATATGAAATTGGATAGTACTTGAGTTAAGACAATTTCAGCGCCAACCCGTTGATTCCCAAATTTTAACAGACAATGTTAGTAACATTAATTTAATTTCAGATATGAGGGCTTGTTATTAAATGCAATTAGAGATGATGATAGTTCTAGTTTAAGCAATCCCCACACATGATATGCGGGATTCTAATTTAAGCAACTACCATAAATCCAATTGCAATTAATACACAAAACAACTAAATTAATCATCCGAGTTTGAGTATGATAGCGTTTCCAGTTCTAGTAACTTCCATACATGGCATGGAAGCTCTAAGTTAGGTTTACGCTCCAATCCAACCCTAGTGATTTTTCAATAATTAATACACACTCATATTGAAATTTAAATTAATATCACTCATTTAAAGCACAACTTTCTTTGAAAATCATTGGTGTTGGACACTGTCCTTGCCTTAACCCAAAGTTGGATTTAGCTACTTATCTCCATTTAAAAGTTAATTGATAGGAATTTAAATGACGTAATTTAAATAACAGAATTTAAATGACAGGAATTAAAATAGCAGAAACTAACCGGCCATTTAGGCGGTGGATAATTAAAATGACAGGAATTAAAATTGCAGAAATTTAAAATAACAGAAATTAACCGGCCATTTAGGCGGTGGATAATAAAGTAACAATAAATGACATAAGAATTTAAAAGAAAAAAGAAAGAAAGTAAGATCACAAGAGAAAATAATAGAGAAAATAAGAGAGAACAAAAGCAATTCTCAAAGAGAGAATTCTAAGAAAACAACTAAGTTTTGATTCAAGAATAATAATCACCCTTACAAATGCAATCAAGTGAGTTATTTATAGCCCACAAGATGCAATACAAACCACACAATTTCAATTATTCAAGTAAACATAATTATATCTAATGGGCACTCACACACTTAAAGTTAAATGAATTTTAACTATAATACACACCTAATATTAAATGGATTTTAGCTAAAATACACACCTAATAAAGCACTCACAAAACAAATATTTAAAAATAAAAAAAATAAATTTCTACAATTGGGTTTTTGATCTTCATTAGGATTAAAAATAATGCTTGGGCTTTCTTCAAATGACATCTTCCATGGGTTGCTCAAGTTGGGCCTTAATTCTTCATGGGCCTTAATTCTTCATGGGTTTTAATTCTTCATTCTTCAATCCAATTTGAGTCTCCAAGCCCACATTCTTCATGCATACAAACAAGCAATTGAGTGTTATTAAATTATATATTATGTATATATTTATATGATATATTATATAGTATATTATATACTTATACATTATATAGATACTCCATGCATGCACTCCATTGAGTATATGTATTATGTTGTAATAGATATATTATATTTACATGTTTATTATAATATATTATATATATATATATTACACATAACTATTTAATTAAACCAATTTAAAATCAAAACTGGGGTTATAATTATAACATAATTTTATAAAATTAACCACTAATCAGCTGGTTGACTGCACTCTCACCCTGCAATTAAAACACAAAACAAAACACAATAAAAATTTTATATTTTATTTATTTATTTAGGCGAGAGGTTTATACTCGTCAGTGTACGAGTGCAGTTGTAGTTCAAATTTAAATTTATACTTTCTGGATAAGTCCAGGTCGTCCACTGAGAGATTTATTTATGGCAAAAGAAAAAAAAAGAATGTCACACACACGCACACGCATTTAGATGGATTGATAACATGATTTTTTTAGATAACAAATACTAGAAAATAAAGTAAGACAGAAGTTGAAAAAAATACTAAACGTGAGAATATGAAATTGGAAAGTACTTGAGTTAAGACAATTTCAGTGACAACCCGTTGATTCCCAAATATTAGCATAAAAGATTAGCAACATTAATTTAATTTCAGATATGAGGATTTGTTATTAAATGCAATTAAAGATAATGATAGCTCTAGTTTAAGCAATCCCCATACATGATATGCGGGATTCTAATTTAAGAAACTACCATAAATTCAATTACAATTAATACACAAAACAACTAAATTAATCATCCGGGTTTGGGTATGATAGCGTTTCCAGTTCTAGTAACTCTCATGCGTGACATGAAAGCTCTAAGTTAGGCTTACGCTCCAATCCAAACCTAGTGATTTTTCAATAATCAAAACACACTCATATTGAAGTTTAAACCAATGTTACTCATTTAAAGCGTAGCTTTCTTTGGGAATCATTGGCGTTAGACACTGTCCTTGCCTTAACCCAAGATTAGATTTAGCTACTCATCTCTATTAAATTAATTGACAACAATTTAAATGACATAATTTAAATAACAGAATTTAAATGACAGGAATTAAAATAGAAGAAACTAACCGGCCATTTAGGCGGTAGATAATTAAAATACAAGAATTAAAATTGCAAGAATTTAAAGGCAAGAAACTAACCGTCCATTTAGGCGGTGAACATTTAAATGACAAGAATTAAAATTGCAGAAATTTAAAGGCACAAATTAACCGGCCATTTAGGCGGTGAATAATAAAGTAATAATAAATGACATAAGAATTTAAAAGAAGAAAGGAAGGAAGTAAGATCACAAGAGAGAATACTAAAGAAAAGGGGAAAGAACAAGAACAATTCTCAAAGAGAGAATTATAAGGAAACAACTAAACTTTGATTCAAGAATAATAATCACACTTACAAATGCAATCAAGTGATCTATTTATAGGCCACAAGATGCAATACAAACCACACAATTTCAATTATTCAACTAGACATAATTATATCTAATGGACACTCACACACTTAAAGTTAAATGGATTTTAGCTATAATACACACCTAATATTAAATGGATTTTAGCTAAAATACATACCTAATAAAGCATTCATAAAGTTAAATGGATTTTAGCTATAATATCCACCTAATAGTTAAGTGGATTTTAGCTAAAAAACACACCTAATAAAGCTCTCACATAAAAAATAAAAATAGATTTCTATAAATTGATTTTTAATCTTCATTAGGATTAAAAATAATCCTTGGGCCTTCTCCAAATAATATCTTCCATGGGTTGCTCAAATTGGGCCTTAATTCTTCATGGGCTTAAATTCTTCATGGACTTTAATTTTTCATGTGCTTGATTTCTTCATGGACTTGAATTCTTCATGGGCTTGATTTCTCCATGGGTTTGATTTCTTCATGGACTTGAATTCTTCATGGACTTTAAGTCTTCATGGGCTTTAATTCTTCATGCCTAAAAAAATAAAAATAATTTAATATTATTAATAAATTATATATTATATATATGTATTACACATGGCACATATATATATATTATATTATATTATATATATTACATGAATGCATATAATGATGTATATGTATTATATATAATTTTATATATTATTATTATTATTATTAAATTTTACTTTAAAATTTCATTTCATTCATTTTTCAATTTAAACTTGCATATAACCATAAAATATATATTAATATCTAATTTAAACTATTTTTAAGATCAAAAGAAGGATATAATTATAACAAAATTTTTATAAAATTAACCACTAATCATACCCCCCAACTTAAACATTGCTAGTCCCTTAGCAATCAGATTATACACCTGCCAAACTTTATTCACAATAACTGTATGAATGTAAAAATTTCAAATTCGAAACCGAAATGCATAAAATTAAATAAATAATTTAGCATTCTAAATCAGATTTTTGGTTAAAGGTCATACAATCTCAGGAATGGAAATTAGGATAACCAACACACAGACTTACTCCCTCGAAGTTTTGACTTCAAATCTTACTATGGATTTTCTCTCCAATAAAAAGGATTCCTCAGGTGTACACACAAGGGGGTGCACCGTTATAAGAGTAAATGCAGAACAAGTTCAAAACTCGGTGCCATCCCAAATACAAGGAACGTATTTTCATGAAAGAATAAGGAAATTGACATAGCTTCATGATTGGAATAATGCTCTAGATGAGTAACTTCTGAATTTAAACATGATTCCCTACTCCAAACTCGAATTCTGAGATCACATGATTTATAGCATCAAAAGGGACCAGACTGGATTGTAATGGGGCTATAAGGTTAATACGGGTTGTCAAAGAAAAGGTAGAGTGTGCAAAGGGTGTGTCGGGAATTTTTTTTTTTTTTTTAGCATTCATTTTGAAACAGTTATGCTGAATAACTAAGAGAATTTGCCCCCTTTTTTTTCACTTTTTTTTTCTTTTTTTTTTCTTTTTTTTTTCTTTTTTTTTTCTTTTTCTTTTTAAATATGAAAATAGATAAACAGACTAATTCCCAAAATCACACCAGATTGGATAAAATTCATATGGTTATGGGTTAAACAAGGGTAACGAAAGAAGTTGTACTACAAATGGCTCAAATGGGCTAACAAGAGGTTGATTTAAAAAAAAAAAAAAAAATAAGCTCAAAATGAAAGAAATTGATCCCCCTATCATGCTTCTCAGTCATCTAATTCATAGTTTGAAACCAGTCAAATTCATCCGCTATCATACTAGACATTCAAAGTTTATTGATATTTTGAAGCCATTGAAAAGATAAGATAAACAAGAGAGCATATTTAGAGTAAGTGTTATTTCACTCAGAATTAACGGTTATTAGGCTCAAACACTTGCTTGGGTAATAGTCTCCACTTCTGTTGAGGGATCATACAGTGTACTAATCAGCTAATTATTGTTACCTTTGACTTTATGACCGATAACCAATTTCTAAATTTTGAATCCCTGATGAATGTAAATTACTTATTCTCATGCATAAACGTTTTCAAATGAGAAATCAATGCATTCATGTTTCGTATTGCAAACTTAACCGGCTATCAGTGCATAACTTTAAAGCTTTAGGAATAGCATTATTTAAAACACATAATAATTTTTTTTTTTTTATAAGAGTAGATAAAGACAATCAATTCCCACAAGACTACAAACTAGTAATTACAAACTCACAGTTAAATATAAACCAGATGATTCATGACTAGACCTTACACCCCCCAACTTGAATTGCAGTAATAAATCAGGGTTGTTAGGAATACCTGTAACTCCACAAGTCCATAGATTTGCTGTGAACTGCTAAAACTTAAACAACAAATGAGCACAACATATAGATATATATTTATATTTTCACACCAAAATAAAAATTTCATGCAAGTCATAAGATAAGCAAAATGCGTCTCAAGAGTACAAAAAGTACTCCTTACTCAGCCATCTTATCAAAGACTTTGCTAACAACATTCCACAGTTTTGTTTTTTTGTTTTTTTGTTTTTTTTTTTTTTTTCAAGAACACAACCAAAAAAATCCTGCAAGTTGTACAATAACTAGATGCGTCTCAAGAGTACAAAAAGTACTCCTTACTCAGCCATCTTAATAAAGAGCATTTCTCACAGTGATAAATCTAAATTAATCGGACCCCTTGGGCGCTTGTTACTAATTGCCTTAGACCAGTCTATCCGAGGCTCATGAGGATCGTACTGTGGAACATAAGCATGTAATTTCTCTAACAGCTTATCAATGGTGGATGCAGAAATGAGAATCTTTCTTGCTGAACGAGAAATGAACTGTTGGTCCACAGCCTGATCAAGAAAAGAGAGTAACCCATCGAAAAAATGGTTAACATTTAAAAGTCCAATGGGTTTGGTATGGAGATTACTCTTGGCCCAGGAGATTATACAAAAGATTTCTTCAAGTGTTCCAAAACCTCCTGGTAAAGCAATGAAGGCATCTGACTGATAAATCTTACAAGCCATGCGCTCAGACATAGAAGTCGTTTCTATAAGTTGACCACGTGTAATCCCGGAAATATGTGGTTCACCTAAAGGGATTGGCATTATACCTACCACAGATGAATTTCCAAGATGTACAGCTTGTGAAACATAACCATTCAATCCACGACTTCCCCCTCCATATACCAAATTAATTTTTTTCTCTCCTAATTTTTTACCAAGTTCGTTCGCTGCAAGTGCGTAACAAATATCACTCCCAAGTTGAGAGCCACAAAGTACACATATGGTTTTAATTTGACGAACGAACTGCCCTTCCATGTTTGTTTCTTTTGTATGTCCTGAAAAGAAGTTTGGAGATCAAAAGTAGCTATACAACAATTCAACAAGAAATAAATACAAACAAAAATCTTGCGTATATATAAGTAGTTGTGATTGTGGCTCACATCTTCCTCTGGTTTTACGTCCAGAAACGGCTTAAACACTTTCTATGAAGTGGGGATAAGCTTCCCATCCAATTTTCTTATAGATTGGCAAACAGGGTCGTTTTTAGTCAGATTCCCAAGACTATAGCGTTGGTGGTCACTTCTGAACTGGGTCCATAAAACAAGAAGTTCTCTTTGCACTATTCCACACGGATGCGTCTCAAGAGTCAATCGGATATCATCCAGAGACTCCTTACTCAGTCCATCCTTTATGAAACTAATTTTATCTTCTCGATTTATGGACGTAAACCCCACAGATTTGCATCGTGTGTTACAGGTCCATCGAGCACATTTGTAACAACCATTCACTCTTTTCGCTCTTCTTTTCTTCGCAAAACTACTCTTTCCTAAGCCTGGAAAATGCTTAAAACTAGGTGAAGTTTCACCAGCTAATCGAACTTTTGCTTCGATCAGCCAACGAATATCTTCAGGGATGTTATTAAGCATCAACAACCTAAGTCTTTCACACCTAGCAACATAAATTTTTTTCAAATCATTCTGCGGGAGAGATGGATAGTACTTGTGAATTTTTGAGAGATAAAGATCCATTTTTTTTTTTTTTTTAAACTATACTAAGAGAAAAAAAAAGTAAAGAACTATAAACTTTACAAAAGGGATGAGAGTACCTGATCGGAGAATAACACAAAAGAGAGAAGACTGAGCTCAAGAAGGGTGGCTTGCCTTATACAGATATGGAGTCTCTTATAGAGCAATGACCATCACTATTTTACACTCGGCTCGAGGCATGCCATAATTACAGGGTTATGCTTGGCGTCTCTTTTTCAACGCTTGGTGCCTCATTTTTCAACATTTGGCAGTGTGCCTTATCCTTTATAGGGCAGTGTGATTGCACTGCCCAAGAAAAGATAGCTACCACCAGCGTCAATTCTGTCTCTCTCAATTCAAAATTTTTTTTTTTAATTTTTTTTATTATTATTTTATTATTTTTTTAATTTTTTTTATTCTTATTCTTATTATTATTATTATTTTTTTTTGATTTTTTTTTTTTTTGTTAATAAATGTTTTGTTTTAGGGGCCCAATAAAATCATACATACCACACAAGACAATATTATCGAGTCTAACAAAATTATTTGCACAATAGATCAGTTTCAAACACCAATAAAATCAAGTACACCTTACCCCCCAACTTAAATTGCGCATTGTCCTCAATCGACAATAAAAGGATAGAAGATAGGCATACCTGGTGGTCTTCAATGCATGAACTCGTATGCAAAAAATTTTTTTATTTAGACTGCACACAGAGAAACACTATTTGAATCAAAGTTAATTAAGTAATGCAGAAAATGAACAACTTATATATATAATTCTTTATTATTTTATTTTATTTTTTTCTTTTTTATTTATTTAATTTTATTATTATTTTTTTTATTTTATTTTTTTTTTCAGATCTATAAACATCCATTTAACCTAAATGGAAAGGTGGTCTTTTAACGTCAGATTCCCAGACGATAGGAAACTTTCCCTACTCATCAGATGATGATGGATCATCTAAATCCACAACTCCTTCATTCTCCTCAACACTACCCTGGTATGGTTTCAACCTATGACCATTGACTGTTAGAAGCTGTCCTGACTCCGGATTTTCTATCTCAAATGCCCCATATCCTGAGATGGACTTGATTACAAAGGGGCCGACCCATCGAGACTTCAATTTTCCTGGGAATAGATGCAATCGAGAATCATACAAGAGTACCCGTTGCCCTACCTGAAAGCTTTTTCGAATGATGTGCCGATCATGTAACTCTTTCATGCGAACCTTGGCCAATCGTGCATTTTCAAATGCTTCATTTCGAATTTCCTCAAGTTCATTCAATTGGAGCTTCCTGGATAAGCCTGCTTCAGTTAGACTCTTGTTGATCTTATGAATTGCCCAATATGCTTTATGCTCAATTTCCACCGACAGATGACAAGATTTACCGTATACTAGCCTATAGGGAGACATTCCCAAAATTGTTTTGTAAGCTGTTCTGTATGCCCAAAGAGCGTCTACTAGTCTTAAGGACCAATCCTTACGATTAGCAGCAACAGTCTTTTCCAATATGCGCTTAATCTCCCTATTGGCTAGCTCGGCTTGACCATTGGTTTGGGGATGGTATGGTGTTGCAACTTTATGCAGTACACCATATTTCTTCATTAATCCTGCCACTACTTTATTACAAAAATGGGAACCCCTATCACTGATGATTGCTCGTGGCATCCCAAATCGACTGAATATATTTTCTTTCAAAAATTTCACGACAGTCCTATGGTCATTTGTTCTGGCCGGGATTGCTTCTACCCATTTGGACACATAGTCAACAGCAAGTAAGATGTATTCATGACCAAATGAATTGACAAATGGGCCCATAAAATCCATACCCCAACAGTCAAAAACTTCTAACACTTGGATCGGATGTAATGGCATCATGTTTCTCCTTGACAGACTTCCTAACCTTTGACATCGATCACAATTTGAGCAGAACTTGTACACATCCTTGAACAGTGTCGGCCAATAAAATCCACTCTGAAAAATTTTTGCAACTGTTTTCTTGACAGAAAAATGGCCTCCACATGCAAGAGTATGACTGAAATTGATGACACTTTGTTGCTCATGATCGGGTATGCATCTACGGATGATTTGGTCAGGACAATACTTGAAGAGGTAGGGCTCATCCCAAAAGAATGTTCTGACTTTTCTGAAGAATTTATGCCTATCTTGCTTACTCCAATGGTCTGGGATCAGACCAGTTGCCAGGTAGTTCGCAATGTCGGCATACCAAGGGACAACAGATGATGCACGAATAACATTCACTTTAAACAGTTGCTCATCAGGGAAATTGTCATGAATTGGTTCATCAAATTGTGTGAGATCTTGACTTGGAATCCTTGACAAATGGTCAGCCACCACATTTTCTACTCCCTTCTTGTCTCTGATTTCAATGTTGAACTCTTGCAGGAGTAAGATCCATCGGAGCAGACGGGGTTTTGCATCTTGCTTTGTGAACAAATACTTCAGAGCAGCGTGATCAGTAAAAATGATCACTAGTGACCCTACGAGGTAAGATCGAAACTTGTCCAGGGCAAAGACAACTGCTAGTAACTCTTTCTCTGTAGTGGTGTAATTCTTTTGTGCCTCATTAAGAGTTTTGCTAGCATAATATATCACATGAGGTTTCTTATCCTTCCTCTGCCCTAACACAGCTCCTACCGCATAATCACTAGCATCGCACATAAGTTCAAACGGGAGGGACCAATCAGGGGACTGAATGATAGGTGCTGAAATGAGTGCATCTTTCAATTTATCAAAAGCATTTTGATAGGCAGGACTCCATTCAAACGGAACATCTTGAGACAACAAATGGCACAAGGGTCTTGTTATGGTGCTAAAGGAAGCAATGAATCTCCTATAAAACCCTGCATGTCCCAAAAAACTTCTGATGTCTTTCACATTCCTAGGGATGGGGAGTTTTTGAATTGTTTCAATTTTTGACCTGTCTACCTCCATCCCCCTAGATGAAACGATGTGCCCCAAGACTATGCCCTGTTTCACCATGAAGTGACATTTTTCCCAATTGAGTATCAGATTTGTTTCCTCACATCTTGCTAAAACCTTTTTCAGATTCTCCAAACAGGCCTCAAAGTTACTTCCATAAACAGAAAAGTCATCCATAAATACTTCAACAATCTGCTCAACCATTTCACTGAAAATGCTCATCATACACCTTTGAAAGGTGGCTGGAGCATTGCATAACCCAAATGGCATGCGCCTGTATGCAAATGTCCCAAATGGACATGTGAAAGTTGTCTTCTCTTGATCTTCTAGTGCAATTTCTATCTGATTGTACCCTGAGTAGCCATCTAAGAAACAATAGTAGGCTTGGCCTGCTATTCTCTCCAGAACTTGATCCAAGAAAAGCAAAGGAAAATGATCTTTCCTTGTCACAGAATTGAGCTTTCTATAATCAATGCACATACGCCATCCTGTCTGGATGCGCGTGGGAATCAGTTCATTGTTCTCATTTTTTACAACAGTGACTCCAGACTTTTTGAGTACTACCTGTGTTGGACTTACCCACTTAGAATCAGAGATTGGGTAAATTATTTCAGCATCCAATAGCTTAAGCACTTCTTTTCTGACAACTTCTTTCATGTTGGGATTTAATCTCCTTTGCATTTGCCTAACTGGTTTTTCTCCTTCTTCCAAGAATATCTTATGAGTACAGATCAAAGGGCTAATACCTTGCAAATCTGAAATGGTCCATCCTAATGACTTCCTGTGTGCTTTTAGAACTTCTATCAGTTGTTGCTCTTGCTGAGGTGTCAAACTTGAAGAGATCACCACTGGGAATGCTTCCCCTTCTCCTAGAAAGACATATTTCAAATCACTGGGCAATGGCTTTCTCTCAGGCGTGGACTGATGGCTATCAGGAGCCATGAGCTTACTGTCCAAGTTCCTTAATGGCTCTAAACCAGGCATCCATGTAGGCTTCTCACTTTCTTTGTTTATGACTTCCACTTCTTTTATTTCTTCGAGATCTTGATTTCCTTCTTTGGGTCTTCTCATGAACTCTTCAAAACAGTCATTGGTCAATGTTTGGATCAAGTCTACCTCCTCCACTTCACTCTCAGTGTCCTGATGTTTGGCTACCCTAAAGATATTCATTTCTACAGTCATGTTCCCAAAAGATAGCTTTAACACACCATTCCTACAGTTGATGATGGCATTTGATGTGGCAAGGAATGGTCGACCTAAGATGACTGGCATAGGAGGTTGAGGCCCCTGATGCGGCTGGGTGTCCAAAACGATGAAGTCCACTGGAAAGTAGAACTTATCGATTTGTACCAGAACATCCTCCACAATTCCTCGTGGAACTTTGATTGATCGATCAGCCAGCTGAAGGGTCACTCTAGTGGGTTTAAGCTCACCTAATCCCAACTGTTGATACACACTGTATGGCAACAAATTGACACTAGCTCCTAAATCCAAGAGTGCCCGATCAACCTTTTGACTTCCTATGATGCATGTAATGGTTGGACAGCCTGGATCTTTGTATTTGGGAGGAGTTTTCAATTGGAGAATGGCGCTGACTTGTTCAGTCAAGAATGCCTTTTCATGCACATTTGTTTTCCTTTTGACAGTGCACAGATCTTTCAAAAACTTTGCATATGAAGGTGTTTGTTTGATTGCATCCAACAGCGGGATGTTGATTCTCACTTGCTTAAACACTTCATATATATCTGCATTTTGTTGCTCTTTTTTCAAATGATTCAACCTTTGTGGAAAAGGTGGTTTGGGCCTGTATTGAATTTCTTTCTCATCTTCTTTTTGTTTTTCATTTTTCTCATTTTTTTCATTTTTCTCATTTTTTTCATCGGTGGATTCATGATCTTTTGGTTCTTTTTCTTCATCAACATGTTGGTTTATCCTAGGATCAGTTGGTTTCTCAATTATTCTTCCACTTCTTAGGGCAGTCACTGCTTGCACTTGTTCATGAGTGTTGGTTTCACTATTTGAAGCTTCTACCTGGTTGGTTTGCCTAATTGGGTTAGGATTAGTTTGGGATGGAAACCTCCCGGGTTCTCTCACACTCAATGTTTGTGTTATCTTGGTCAACTGACTCCTAATGTCTTCTATGGCTCTGTTTGTTTGGTCTTGATTTTTGACAAGCTGAGCAACCTGATTATTGATACCTGTTTGACTTTGGATGAACTGGTGCAAGGTGTCTTCCAAAGATCTCCTATGAGGAGGTTGGTAAGTATTGGATGAAGAACCTTGATTTTGTTGGAAGGTATGTTGTTGTGTAGGGAAGGGAGGTTGAGAATGATTTCCAGAATCATTTCTCCAAGAAAAATTGGGGTGATTTCTATTATTGGGATGGTATGAATTGTAGTTCTGATTATTCCCATAATAGGCTCCACTCTGATTTTGATTTTGTCTCCCCTCAAAGTTGTGTGAATGATTGTTATTAGTCTGCCCATACAATACCTCCTTGAAAGCAGGTAGGGTAGGACATTCTTCAGTTGAATGATCTGTTGCATCACACACAGCACACTTTACTTCCACTTGATTAACAGATTGCACCTTTTTGGGTTGCATGTTTTCAACTTTCTTTGTTAAAGCAGTTAATCTTGCATTTAAATCGTCACTCTCACTCAGTTGGTATCTCCCTCTAGGTTGTGGATTTTCTCTTGAATCAAGAGATGATGTTGGACCAACTTCCCAGTTCCTTGTATTCTCAGCCAATGTGTCAAAGAAGTGGAAAGCTTCTTCTGGAGTCTTCTCATAGAATTCTCCATTGCACATTGTAGAAACTAGCATTTTCAATTGGGGAGTGAGTGAATCATGAAAGAAACTGACCACTCTCCATTGCTCAAAAGCATGGTGCGGACAAGTGTGAAGAAGGTCTTTAAACCTTTCCCACGCTTGCGCAAAATTCTCATTTGGTTTACAGGCAAAGTTCATGATTTGTCTTTGAAGAGTAGCAGTTCTGTTGGCAGGGAAGTATTTTTTTAAGAAAGTTGTTTGCATTTCTCTCCAAGTTCCTATAGATCTAGGTGGGAGAGTGCTTAACCATATTTTTGCCTTATCTTTCAGTGAGAATGGAAATAGTTTTAATCTTATGACATCCTCATTTGCTGTATGGTCCATGCAAGTGCTACATACTTCCTCAAATTCTTTCATATGAGTATATGGATTTTCATAATCCATGCCATGAAAAGTTGGCAACAATTGGATTGTGCCAGGTTTGAAGTTAAACCTATGATGATTGATGGGAAGAATAATGCATGAGGGGGTTGTCTGCCTAGGAGGATGAAGATACTCCCTAAGGGGTCTGATCATCTCCTGATCAATGGGATCAGGGTCACCGTGGTCACTACCACGTGCAGACATGTTCTGTGGAAGTGGCATGTTCTCATTGTGTTGAGACATGAGTGACTGATTTTCTATAGTTTTACCTGACCTAAGTATCATACACTATGCAAAAATAAAAATAAAGTAAAAAGAAACAGAGTTACCGAATTTATCAGGAGATGTTTCTTCTTATATTTTGTTTTTCATTTTTGTTTTTGCCTCAATCTCCCCGGCAACGGCGCCAAAATTTGACTGCACTCTCACCCTGCAATTAAAACACAAAACAAAACACAATAAAAATTTTATATTTTATTTATTTATTTAGGCGAGAGGTTTATACTCGTCAGTGTACGAGTGCAGTTGTAGTTCAAATTTAAATTTATACTTTCTGGATAAGTCCAGGTCGTCCACTGAGAGATTTATTTATGGCAAAAGAAAAAAAAAGAATGTCACACACACGCACACGCATTTAGATGGATTGATAACATGATTTTTTATGATTTTTTTAGATAACAAATACTAGAAAATAAAGTAAGACAGAAGTTGAAAAAAATACTAAACGTGAGAATATGAAATTGGAAAGTACTTGAGTTAAGACAATTTCAGTGACAACCCGTTGATTCCCAAATATTAGCATAAAAGATTAGCAACATTAATTTAATTTCAGATATGAGGATTTGTTATTAAATGCAATTAAAGATAATGATAGCTCTAGTTTAAGCAATCCCCATACATGATATGCGGGATTCTAATTTAAGAAACTACCATAAATTCAATTACAATTAATACACAAAACAACTAAATTAATCATCCGGGTTTGGGTATGATAGCGTTTCCAGTTCTAGTAACTCTCATGCGTGACATGAAAGCTCTAAGTTAGGCTTACGCTCCAATCCAAACCTAGTGATTTTTCAATAATCAAAACACACTCATATTGAAGTTTAAACCAATGTTACTCATTTAAAGCGTAGCTTTCTTTGGGAATCATTGGCGTTAGACACTGTCCTTGCCTTAACCCAAGATTAGATTTAGCTACTCATCTCTATTAAATTAATTGACAACAATTTAAATGACATAATTTAAATAACAGAATTTAAATGACAGGAATTAAAATAGAAGAAACTAACCGGCCATTTAGGCGGTAGAACATTTAAATGACAAGAATTAAAATTGCAGAAATTTAAAGGCACAAATTAACCGGCCATTTAGGCGATGAATAATAAAGTAATAATAAATGACATAAGAATTTAAAAGAAGAAAGGAAGGAAGTAAGATCACAAGAGAGAATAATAAAGAAAAGGGGAAAGAACAAGAACAATTCTCAAAGAGAGAATTATAAGGAAACAACTAAACTTTGATTCAAGAATAATAATCACACTTACAAATGCAATCAAGTGATCTATTTATAGGCCACAAGATGCAATACAAACCACACAATTTCAATTATTCAACTAGACATAATTATATCTAATGGGCACTCACACACTTAAAGTTAAATGGATTTTAGCTATAATACACACCTAATATTAAATGGATTTTAGCTAAAATACATACCTAATAAAGCATTCATAAAGTTAAATGGATTTTAGCTATAATATCCACCTAATAGTTAAGTGGATTTTAGCTAAAAAACACACCTAATAAAGCTCTCACATAAAAAATAAAAATAGATTTCTATAAATTGATTTTTAATCTTCATTAGAATTAAAAATAATCCTTGGGCCTTCTCCAAATAATATCTTCCATGGGTTGCTCAAATTGGGCCTTAATTCTTCATGGGCTTAAATTCTTCATGGACTTTAATTTTTCATGTGCTTGATTTCTTCATGGACTTGAATTCTTCATGGGCTTGATTTCTCCATGGGTTTGATTTCTTCATGGACTTGAATTCTTCATGGACTTTAAGTCTTCATGGGCTTTAATTCTTCATGCCTAAAAAAATAAAAATAATTTAATATTATTAATAAATTATATATTATATATATGTATTACACATGGCATATATATATATATTATATTATATTATATATATTACATGAATGCATATAATGATGTATATGTATTATATATAATTTTATATATTATTATTATTATTATTAAATTTTACTTTAAAATTTCATTTCATTCATTTTTCAATTTAAACTTGCATATAACCATAAAATATATATTAATATCTAATTTAAACTATTTTTAAGATCAAAAGAAGGATATAATTATAACAAAATTTTTATAAAATTAACCACTAATCACTGGTCACCTCCTACTGGCCGGGTATGGCGAATAAGGAATGCCATTGAAGAAATCTGGAACAACCCCCAATGACATCATTTTTTCATAGGAGGATACGAGAGAGGTACATTGGCCCCACAACGATGCTCTTATGGTCCGAGCTCGAATTGGAGACATCGAAGTGCTAAGGATTATGGCTGACACAGGCAACTCAAAAAAAGTGATGTATAGAGGATACTTTGACCAAATGGGCCTAGGGTTGAACCAACTAAGGGCGTCCCCATAGCCGCTTTATGGATTCATTGAAGATGTTGTGATCCCCACAAGACGTATCGGCCTCCCACTAAAATTAGTTTCAGAATTTAGTTAACTAATTACCGAATCGATGGAAGGGAGTACCCTAGAATGTAAATATCTAAGGAAAAAGGTATGTCATCGATAAGTGTCTTGAGACATGATTTATGACACTTAAAGAAATCGGAACAGAGATAATTTCTCTGTACGACTAATTTTAGCTTGGAAAATCGAATGACCGTAAGGAATGTAATACTCGAGATTTTTAAATTCAAATACTTGAGGAAATAAGATATTTTAAGGGATTGTGGATGTTTGGAGACAAAAGTTAAATTTTTGAGCTAGGGGCAAAATCATAATTTTTGAGGTTTAGGTAAAAGTGTAATTTACCTAAAAATCAGGAGTATTATCGTAATTAATCCATTCTTCATGGACTAAAATGAAATTAAAAATTATCCTGGGATCATGTTGAAAAGGGTCTAAGTGCATTTACCCAAAAGTTCGAGCCAAAGTGTAATTCTTGAAACCTTTTTACTAGGGGCATTTGGGAGATTCAGGAAAAGCTTCATAAATGACTTTAGAGATAAGGATGAAGTCTCATGATGATGTTGGAGATAAGATGAAGCCTCAAGATAACGTTAGAGATAAGATGAAAGCTAATGATGACTTTAAGGATAAGATTTGGATAAGATAAGATTTGGACAAGATTTGATTGGATAAGATAAGATTTGGACAAGATTTGATCAGATAAGATTTTGTTAGATATGATTTGATTTGGATAAAGATTTGATTTGAATAAGATTTGATTCGGATAACAATGATAGCATAAAATCTTAGAAGATTTAGAATGATTGCAGAAGATCTTAGAAGATTTGAAAATGATTATATAAAATCTTAGAAGATTTAGAATGATTGCATAATATCTTAGAAGATTTGGAAATGATTATATAATATCTTAGAAGATTTATAATGATTGTAGAAGATTTTAGAAGATTTGGAAAGATTGGTAAAGAATTTGGAAGATTTGAAATGATTGCAGAATATGCATTTCTTGGTGGCTAAGTTTCCAAAACCTATAAATAGGGGGTTCATGACTAAGGATTCTCTTATTCAAAGTTGTGATAAATTTCATGTGCTTTGGGTTTAGTGGATAGAGGGCTTTTAAAGCATACGTGAGGCATCACACGCGCAGAGCACTTGAACAGCGCGTGAGGGCATGTAAGGAGGTGGTTTGGTAAAAATACTTGAGGAGTTACACAAAAGTCAAGGTTGGGCACAAGATTTAAGGTGTTATGAGTTTCATTCAAGGTGAGTGTTCGCTCCCAAAACTTGATTTACTGTGGGTGCTTCTACCCTAAAAGCTTGGTGTTTGTTCCATCTAAATGTATTGAGATTTCATGCAAAATGGTTTTATTGGATACAAATGATAACCGGTGACGGTTGGTTTTATGAGGGAGGTTCGTCCCTAAATGTTTTGAATTTGTGCATTACATTTTATAAAATGTTGTTTATATGATGTATTGAATTGTGAAATGTGGCATTGTCTTGCGTGTTCATATGGAATGTCATCCTAAAATGTTGTCTGGATAGTGTAGTCGTAATTCTCCAAGAGCGTGATGGAATAATACACTACAAGAAACAAAATTTTTAGTGGAGGCTAAGACCATCACTAAAAGCATAAAAACTCGTCACTAAAAGTTTTAGTGGCCGCTGAATTGGTTACCACAAGCTGTCACTAAAAAGTTTGTCACAAATATTATCAGTGGCGATTATTGGCTGGCCGTCACTAAAAATACCCTTTTAGTGGCAGTCGAATGTGACGGTCACAATTTTTTTTTTTTTGTGACAACCATAGTCCTCTGCCACTAATGTCATTTTTTGTGACGGTCATGGCCGTCACAAATAATGACTCTTCAGTGACGGCCACCGTTGTCACAAGTAATGATTTTTTTGTGATAAGATTCTAGTGATAGTGTTGGCCGCCACAAGATAAACGTTTTTTAGTGACCACAGTATATTAGTTGTCACAAAAAGTGTTTGACAAATATTTTTTGTGAGAGTCATGGCTTCCACAAAAGAAGACATTTTTAGTAACCACTTTTTGTTGGCCGCCACAAAAAATGACTTTTATAAAATTTTCCCACAACCCATTGCTTTCCATCTTTAGCCTCCACATATATAGCATCAACAAAATTTGGAACTTAATAAATACATCAAACGAAGTAACAAAGGTAAATAATGCATCTCATTAAAATCCAAATAGCGAGTGCTAAAGCATTCATATAGCAAGGAAGCGGTACCCTCAATCCACAAACAGAAATTTTTGGATATCTATTACCCTAAAATTGTAAAATCTCCAAGCAGTAGAAATGACAAATAGTGGTCTCCACTAGCATGACAAAACTTCAAATATTAGATTTTCCCATCGCAATGAGAGTTACATAAACAAGTTGGGTCTAGATGCCGTGTATGTGGTCTTCAGCTTCCTAGTTGGCGGCCTGAATTTCCTGAACACAAAGGGGAACTTGATCTTAGAGTTGTGAAACTGCTTGGTGCTCTCCCTCTTGCATAGTTTTGCTAGAATCATAGCAGTTTTAATGATCTAGATGCAATGATAACTAACCCTGTGACATGATGCAATCTCAGTGTACATCTGACAATTGTAATCATGTTATTATTTGAATAAGGAGTTGTTCAAATTCACAAGAAGTCATTCTATTAGTTTCTTGTTATTATTTTTATAACCGAATGAAACTAGATAGAAGTCCATATGATGTATACTGTGATTAATCTATAAAGATGTGAGATGATGCATCACAGTTTCTAGACATCATTAAACATCCTGAGTCGTAGCAATGTCAAGACTAGACATTGACAATTGTGGTAAGACTTGTATGTTCTATGTTTTTGCTATGTAATAGTAATGGGGGTCTCACACCCATAGATATGGGGATGCCTAGACAAGTACATAGGTGACCAATGTTGGAAAACGTGTCACTGGACATGACTCGCCATGAGAATCCATTTTGGTTATATGTTGATGGAATTCTCATACGAGATGGGTGTAACTAATCCTTGGACCTGAGGTTGTCACAGTCATCTCATAAGAAGATCGATATGCTTTGACATAATTTTGATGGGCTTAGATAAAGGCTGCATGTGGGCGATCGTTGGGTATATCATGAGGCTTATGGAGATGGTGCATAGCCAAGATGGGACTCGTCTATCCCTTGATAGAGGATGATGTATCTAAGGCGCCTTCGGTGGATATTCACTTTAAATCCATGGCCATGGTAAAAGAGATCAATAAGGAGTTATTGATTTACTTTCTATTAAGTGAAGATATTCGGAAGACTAAAGAAAACTCATGTGATCGTTATCAAGCAACACATCGCCATACTTGAGATCACATAAGATACATTGACAAGAGAATCGTATTACACGGTAACCATGCTCGTGAAATGTTATTTGCGGATTATGAATCCTTCTGAATAATTGGGTAGGCATGATGCTTTACTAGAGTCCAATCTTGTCTTATGTGTTCATACTGACACATTACCAACATATTCGGAAGCCTAATGAGTCATACGCAATAGGCACGGTCCCTGGCTTAAACTAGGAGAGTGGACATATGGTTAAGTGGGGCACTTCGGCAAGAAGTTGTGCCGTCGTAGGTTCTCACAGAAAAAGAATAAATAGACGTAATGATGTCAATATGACGAGGAGTCGTCATAATGGAAAGAGTTTCCTAAAATGGCAATTGATTAAATTAGGAAGGAGTTTATAATTTAATAATTTTCTATTTGTTGGAGTTGCAAATAGGAAATAAAATATATTTGGACTTAAGTTAATATTTGGACTAATTTAGATTTGGACCAAATATTAAATTAAATATTATATTTGGACTAAATTAGATTTGGGACAAATATTAAAATAAATATTATATTTGGACTAAATTGGATTTGGGCCAAATATTAAATATTATATTTGGACCAAATTAGATTTGGGCTAAATATTAAATATTATATTTGGGCTTAAATTAGATTTGGGCCAAAATATTTTATTTAAACCTATAAAAGGATTTGGGCCATTTAATTATATTTCTAGTTGGACTAGAATAAGTCCACTTAAGATTCTAATTAAATTAGAATTAATGGGCTAGCCCAATCCATTAGAGTTTTAGATACACTAGGATATTTCTCTATAAATATCTCTTTATAGGTTGCCCAAAAGTGTAGAGTGTTTTTGGTGTCGTTTTTTAAGAGTTGAAAAAACATATTACCGTTCACTCTTCCTCGTTTCCTTTTGGCATCAATTTGAAACGTGGGCGTTCTTTTCCGTTCATACACAAGCTGCGAAAAGGAGAAGGAGCTAGCACTCCTATTCCGCTCTCATTGCCAACGGACGCGTGCCGCGTATCACGAGTTAGAGGCCGGATGCTTGGACGGCTTGAATCCGCGAACGACTCGATAATCTAAAGGTTAAATTTATTTACTTGTTTGTGAATTATTTGATTTCGACGTTGATCCAATCACTGGGATCAGGGTAAGGTTCAAAATGTTTGAACTATGTTGCTTGCCCCATAGCGATCTTGTTTTCCTTTCACTTGGTGCTCTCCCTCTTGCACAATTTTGTTGGAATCGTAGCAGTTTTAATGATCTAGATGCAATGATAACTAACCTTGTGACATGATGCCATCTCAGTGTACATCTGCTCAACAGCACCATTCAGGGTGGTATCACGGTACTCCTTGTACATGTTGTGATAACGAGTTTGACTTTGATATTGAAGCCAGATGCCATAGTTCTGGATCTTGGTTGGATTCTTCTCAAAAATCTACAAGAAGATCAATCACGTTGAAGTCACAACTTGCTTGTATATATACACTAGTACATCAAGTTACATAGAGTCAATATAAACTCTCACACAACCCCACACAAAAGCCACGATCAATGAAAAATTCTACTACTAACCAAGAGGAAAAGGGTAGAAGGATTAATCCTGTGCACAGAAGCTCATGCAGAAATGACAAATTTGAGACAAAGATTAGGGAAAAATTCTAGTACTAACTAAGAGGAAAAGGGTAGAAAGATTAATCCTTCGCATAGAAGCTCGTGCAGAAATGATAGATTTGAGACAAAAAGACAAAAATACAAAGACATTGTACTCCAATTAAATATGCCATGTTAACTCTATACATTCAACATCAACAAACCCCACAAGATATATAAAAGGAGATTGTAACAGTTACTATAACAGAGATCAATCAATATCAACTACCAGCAACATGCATAATTACCATACACAGAGTCTACTAGACCAATAATTCACAACATGACTTCTTTCATCTGTTTGATGCTAAAAGTGGAGATGAGATCAAAGACTTAACATAGAGGAAATGTTGGTTTAAATAAATACTAAATAAATTCATGGCAGGGTTTTGCATATTCAAACAGAACACTAGAAATAATATAATCGCTCAAAAATGCTAGTCACTACTGCATCTACCTGTCAAACAACAATCAAATGCCCTAATCCTACTAGGTGGCATTAGATACATGAATTCTAAACCTCCAGACAACCCTATCCATTCTATGGTCATATCATATCTATGGTCACTATATCTTATCCATTCTTGTAATCATTTTTCTATTTACATTCCACTAATATAGATTATATTCTACTAATATAGATATAAATAAAAATAAAAAAAGAGTGGGTTAAGTTGTGCTTGTTTGGGTTGAGTATTCTTATATTACAGTTTCAATAAAATAGTTATTTTTTTTTCTATTTACATGTTGAGTGTTGTTTATTTTCTCCTTATTATGGATCAAATGGTACCTTCATGTTGGATTAGTTGAATTTTTTCAATGTTTTTATAATTTTTTCAGTATTGTGAACTGAATGGTGTTTTAATATTGGTACAGTTTCAATATTTTTGGTTTTTATGTTCATAAATATTGCTAATAAAAGATACAAAATGATTATTTTTTGGTTCATACTTCTATGTTATATTTTTCCAAATCTTAATATTCCAAAGGTAATGTATTGTTTAGATGAAATAAATATGAGAAGAAACAAGTATTGTTTCTTAAAAATCAATTATACATTCCGAAAGGTTCAAGTACGAGTACTGTTTTGCATTGGTTTGCCCCACTTTTAATGTGTTTTTGCATATTTCAGTGTCATTTAATAGTTTTTTGAATATTAATTAGTATCGTTGCCTCTTGTGAATCACTTGAAGTTCTCTTTAATCTTCCACTGCCTTTTCTTTAACTTTCCTCCATTTATCCATTCCTGTAATCATAGAAAATATTGCCGTATAAAACAGCTTCAAAGCTTAAGAACGGATGCCTAGAGAACTCAAAGATGTAAAGGGTAGCTAGAAGTTGAATATCCAAATTCCCCATCTTGAATCCTCAAAGAAACATTTTTTCCACTACTAGATCCTTCCACTGAATGGGTCTATATTGCAGAATTGAAAAGTGTGCTCAAAAAACCAAGATACAGGATTCAACCATCAACATTTAATTGTAGCTTGAAAAGCACACTGCCAAAGTTTTTTTCTTTATAAAAACAAAAAAGCAGGCACAAAGGATGGCAAGCAACAACAGCACAACAAATTCAATACGTAGTTTTAGAAGTCTATTTCAATAGGCTATTTTTCTTGGAAACTATATTTCAATAGTTTGAATGTTCTGTTAACACTTAATTTTGGTTAAAGACTACTTATGTTAGACAAAAAAAACCACATGCTATAGTTTTAGAAGTGATCACATAAGCACAACCAACCACAATCAGTTAATATAGTTTTGAAAGTATATGTGGGCTTATGTCCAAACTTTTTCACCGTTACTGAAATACAACACTTACCACAAGAAATCATTCTAAGAGAGGAAATAAACCCAGTGGAATGCTGTTGTGGTGGATTGTGTCAGCCATTAGTGGAAGTATGTGCCAGGGAAGACAGAAGTCATGAGAAGACACTACCTTTCACTCTTTGTTCATAAATAGTCCGGTCACTCATCATTAGTGCTGCAGCCTCTCCATTAAGCGGATAAGTTGGGTTAGGATACAGAAGAAGCTGTGGAAGAAAGACTTCAAATACATTCACCAGATCTGGGGGAGAAAAAATCAAGCAAATTCAATACATAGTTAACTATTAGATACAGCAACAAAATCACAGCAAAAGAAAGAAAGAATTTGCAGGTGAAGCACACATACCATCAATTCTTATTTGTAGCTCTACAAAAACCAAATCTGAATTATAATCTGAATGATGTAACCTGCCTTCGAATCATTCAGGGAGATGATCTTCTGCTTAATTAATTATAATGTTTTCTTTCAATGTGGTCCAAATATACTCTGTTCGTAACTTTTTTGGTTTCGTTATCTGTCTTTAGCCTGTCTCTCCATGCGTGCACATCTACAGGCAAGATCTGACCACGAGCCACAAAAATGGATGCTATATACACGTGTAAAACTAACAAGAGCCTAGCTAGACATTAAGAACCTACTCAACTGAAGCTCGAGTATGAACTACGCCAAGAGACGTTAATTGAACAAATAGAGCATAATATTATAAAAACAAATTTATAAAAACCTCTTATAAAGCTATAAGAATTTAACATACCTCGCACTGGTCCACAGATTTCCAGCAATGTTTATCACTTATTCTACAAGCTATTTGTTCTGGTTATGAGCTATCACTTATTCTACAAATCAACCATCAGAAGAAGAAGAAAAACTGAATAAAATCCTCATGACCTTGTACATCTCCAAGCCAAAACCTAAAGTGAAATTTGTTCTCTAAGCACCAAATTAAATTATGTTCTCTACTGTAACAAAATTAGAGATAGACCAGCTGGAGTTGGAGGCTGCAATGGAGATTGAGGCACCAAAGAGGTTGCGATGGAGCCGAAGTGGGAGATGGAGACAGAGGCAAGATGTTGCAATGAAGGAGACAGAGAAGAGACGGAGAAGGAGACGAAGCCGAAGCCGAAGAAGGAAACGAAGCCGGAGAAGGCAATGTTGTGGCACTCAGACGACGAAGGCGATGGGGTGGAGGCGGGAGAGATGAAGGAGATGAAGGCAAGATGAGATAGAGAGATGGAGGGAAATGAATATGGAGGCGGGAGAGATGAGGGAGGAAGATGAATATATTTTGTTTATTTTTAAATTTTTATAAATAAAAAGATACTTTGTTTTTAATTATTAATTATTTTTTATATTTTTAAAATATAAAATATATTATTAATAATTAATTATAAAAATATATTATTAATATAATTATAAGAATAAGTATATTATTAATAATTATAATTATTATTAATAATATACTTATTAATAATATACTTAGAGCAAACATTTTTTATTTATAATTAATTATAAGAATAAGTAAATTAATCATAATTAATTATAAAAATATATTAAAATAAAAAATATACTTCTTAAGAATATTAAAAGAAGAATGAGTTCTAGTATGAAATAAAAACATATTAAAATATATTTTTTAATAAAATATTTTTTATTAATTATTAATTATATTTTATATGTTATGTGACATTTTATATTAAAATATTATTATACTTTTTTTTTATTAAAAATTCACTTTTAGTGATAGTCAAAGTTAGCCGTCACAAATAAGTATACTATAGCAAAACTTTGGTCGCTATGTTTGGCTTTCATAGATAATCCACCTTTAGTGGCTGCTATACTTGGCCGTCACAAATAGTCATCTTTTAGTGGCCGCCCACGCCAATCCTTACAAATAAGTATAATCAGTCAAACCACTCCCCCAAGGTTTTATACTTTTAGTGACTGCTAATGGTAGCCCTCACCAATAATGCACTTTTAGTGGCCGCCAATGGCGGCTATCACAAACAAGCTTGTTTGAGTGCCCCCACACCCCAAGCTTTAACTGACAAATACTCCACTTTTAGTGGCCGCCATTTGTGGCTGTCACTAATTGAATCCAACTTGAAGGAGCTTTGATGTCTTTTCAGCTACTACCTGTCGACTTTCCTCGCCTAATTTTCTTTTCCTTTGTGCAATTATCCTTGTGTTTGGAAGATGAAGGAAGGGTCAATGCTTGGCATGTATGTGGGAATCCAAGCAAAAAGAGTGGTGGTCTGCTGTAGTATCTTGACCAATTACTCCTTGAGGTCGAGGGAAACTGTAGTGCTGACTGTAGTTATCTACTCTGGGTAAGTTCGGAAGTTCACAGGAAGTAACTTCTCCGTGGTTTATGGTCAGTTATTTGGGAATTCACTACGCGGATCTAGCTCTGCCATGTTTACACTGTGATACATAGGCCGACTGTTGGTAGCAGTGGTTTGGTTGTTACGGCTTCCCCTACCTAGCGGGGAGTGTTGAACTCTCAGGCTATTCGAGCCTCCTTTTGGTTAGCATGGACTACTTCGACCTTGGTGGCCAAAACTGAAAACTTTATCTCTAAATGTGGAGTAGAAATGATTGCGCTTAGGGAGTTTTGGAATGGACAGCTTAGTAGGGCGTTGTAAGGTGTCTAACAATCAACCACCAGGTACTTGACGCTGACTGTTTTGAGTAGCAGAGCTAACCCAAACGTAGTTGGTAACTCAATATACCCCTTCACGTTCACTTGATCCCCCGATAAGCTTACCAGATTTTCGTTAAATGGCTTCAAATCTTCTTTAAAGTTGTCAAGTATAGCAGCTGCCAGACGCAATAACTCCCAACCACTGACCTAGTCGCAGTCGAACCAGCAGCTAGGGCCATCTACTTAGCAAGAACACCACCCCGAGAGGGATTTCGGCCGAAGACGAGAGAGAAAAGATTGTGCTAGGGAAAGCAACCCTGAGCTCCTAAGCCACCCTGATTGCGCTATGACACTTACACCCCGTTGACGATAAGGCGAGATCGACTCTTCCAAGAGGATTATAATTCAAGAATCATTCCACTTCCTGAGGAAAAAGCCAGGCCTAACCCCAACCCTAATGTGGATACTAGCGAACGCTGTGATTATCATTGCATGTTCAATCACATAACTGAAGAATGTACTGCCTTTAAGGATCAGATTGAAAGGCTAGTTAGAGAAGGCCACCTTTGCTGGTATGTTTATAGGAGGCAAATCTAGAGCAGAGAACCACGGGATGATCAACGTCCGAGGAGAAGCTATAGGGCTGAAGAAGGTTAGGAAGCCAGGACAGCCCCCCAAATAAAATATGAGGGGTTATTGATACAATTTCTGAGGGCTTTGCAGGCGGAGAAGATTCCAGCTTGATAAGAAAACATCACTTGAGGGCAGTGATGTCCATTAGAAGCATTAAACACTGGCAAAGAAGAATGGACCAACACCCTTTGATCTCCTTCACCAATGAGGACTATACAAGGATCGACCAGAACTTAGACATTCCCATGGTGATATTAGTGGTCGCGGCTAACTTTGTTGTCATCAAGAAGGTTCTAGTGGACTTAACATTATTCCATGTGGCTGTCAAACATGGTGATGGTGAAGAATCCCTCGGGTAAATGGAGGATGTGTGTGGACTTCACTGATTTAAACAAAGCATGCCCAAATGATTCTTACCCCTTACTAAATATCAATCAATTTAGGAATAAAGCTTGGGATATAGATGTCTTAGCTTTATGGACATGTACTCAAGGTGCAATCAGATCTAGATGCACCCAAATGACGAGGAAAAGACAACCTTCATCATCGAAGACACGAACTTCTGCTATAGAGTTATGTCGTTTAGATTAAAGAACGTAGGAGCTACATACCAATGGCTAATGAATAAAGTGTTTGCTAATCAAATAGGTAAGAACATTAAGGTGTACGTGGATGATATGGTAGCTAAGACATCAGAGAACAGAGTTCATTTCTCGGATCTCACTGAGATCTTCAAGCAAATCTGACGTCACAACATGAGGCTTAATTTAGAAAAGTACATTTTTGGTGTACAAGATGGAAAGTTCCTCAGATTCATGCTCACCAGTCGAGGGATAGAAGCCAACCCCAATAAGCATTGAGCTATCCTCAAGATGCACAACCCTAGTAATGTGAAAGAAGTCCAGTAGTTAACGAGTCGGATAGTCGCCCTCTCCCATTTTCTATCGAAATCAAAAGACCGAGCTCAACCGTTCGTTTAATGTTTGAAGAAGCCAATAGAGTTCCGGTGGATGGAATAGTGCGAAGCTACTTTCTAAGAACTGAAGTACTTCTTAACAACCCCTTCCCTCCCTTCCAAGCCGGAGCCTGGAGAAGAGCTTCTACTCTATCTCTCTGTCTTTAAAGGCACACTTAACTTAGTGTTAGTAAGGGAAGATGGGAAAATGCAACGACCAATCTGTTTCATTAGCAAAGATTTTTAAGGGCTCAAAATTTGGTACCAGAAGATAGAGAAGTTATCCCTCTCCTTGGTTATTGTAGCTTAGAAGCTCAGACCTTATTTCTAGAGTCATCAAATCACTATACTAACAAATCGACCAATCAGGCAGCTACTCAAGAAGCCCGAGCTCTCAAGCAGAATCATCTCATGGTCAGTAAAACTTTTCAAGTTAAGCATACAATACCAAATCGTCAAACATATTAAATCCCAAGTACTGTCCGACTTCTGTGTTTAGTTATCTTTACCTACTCAAAGTTTTGATAGTAACACTTGGATTTTATCGGTGGACGGAGCCTCAAACATCAAGGGAAGTGGAGCAAGAATAATCTTGGAGGGACTAGATGGCCTTTTGATTGAATAGTCCGTCCTCTTTAACTTCAGGGAAAATAACAACCAAGCTGAGTATGAAGCCCTCATTGCTAGGCTAGGCTTGGCTAAAGAAGTTAGAACCACTAGGCTAATTGGAAGGAGTGATTCCCAATTGATGGCTAATTAAGTTAAAGGTGAATTCCAGGCAAAAGATCCTTATCTTAGCAAGTATCTCAACAAGGTTAGAGTCTTATTCGAAGCCTTCGAGTCCTTCAACATTGAGTACGTTTCATGGGAGCAAAATTCAAGAGTAGACTTGCTCTCAAAGCTCGTTAGCACTAAGGCTTCAAGAAACATTTGGTCAGTTATACAAAAAATCTTGGGTTCACTAACTGTTGACTTAGAAAAGTGAAGGCCATGGAGGTAGACCCTAGCTTCTGGGGGTTCCCCATCATCTGATTCCTGAAGGAATGAGTGCTAACCAATAGCTCAGAGGAAGTAAGGGAGTTAAGGAGGATGGCTAGCCTTTACACCATGATCGAGGATCAACTATACAAAAGAAGCTTTACCATGCCACTTCTCAAGTGCGTGGATGGGAGACAGGTTGTTTACGTAATGTTCGAAGTTCATGAGGGGGTTTGCAAAATCCACATTGGAGGCCGGTCCTTAGCAACAAAAATACTACGAGCCAAATAATATTGGTCGACCATGCACAACAAGTGCCTGGAATTAGTGAGAAGATGTGAGAAGTGCAAGAAATATGAAAATGCACATCACTCCCCACTAGAAGAACTGCATAGTCTCAACGTATCTTGGCCCTTCTATAAGTCGAGGGTTAACTTACTCAGACCTTTCCTACTAGACCTGGACCAGCTCAAGTTCATTGTGGTGGGCATTTATTACTTCACCAAGTAGATTAAAGCTGAGCCCCTAGCAACAATTACTGTAGAAAAAGTCAAAAAGTTCATCTGAAAAAATATCATTTGCAAATACGTCCTACTTAAAGTGAAGAGAAGAAGCTTGCACTCCAAGTTCCCCAAATCTGCCTCCCTATTACTTCTCTTCACTTTCCTTATTTTACCCTTACAAATAAACATATTGACGCACACAAATCCCCCTTTAAACAAAACATATACATATATATATTTATATACATATGCCCCGTCGACAACCCATTTCTCTTCCAATTTAAGCCCACATCTTTTTACTTTTCCCCAATCAAACACACACTCATACTTTGACTCATCCTCACCCAATTAATTTGAGTTTTCAAAAAATTAAATTTCCATTGCCTTGACTTGTCTACTAACATTTAAATTCACTTCCCTTTGACTATTTCATACACACAAATCCCATTCATTTTAGACTTCTCAACAACACATTAAATATTTCCAACATATAGCTCAAGCAATGCCAAAATATATCACATAAAAATAATGATCAAAATAACTTAGACCTGATAACGGGTCGTTACAGAACCTCTATAAATTCTAGCCCATTCCATGGGAAAATGACACTTTTTTGGATCCTTTAACACCTTAGGACCAGAAGACTCACACCCTAGACCTCACATAACTCTTTGGGAGACCCCTATTGTGGTACCTTGTCTCCCTGAGAGGCCCCACTCAAAGAGATCCTCTCAAGAAAAGGTCCCTCGGGGAAGGGGCTCTTGGTGAGACCTCTCCAAGTGGATGCCACCTCTCAGAGAGACAAATCCCTAAGATTGCACGCAAAGGCCAAAATCATGGTCTCTGAGAGCGTCTCCAAGAGACCCACGTGTCACCTTTGATCATCGAGACTCAGACTATAAAAGGCAAGGCGACAACATTATTCAAGGGATTTGAACATATGGTAACCTAGCTACATTCTCTCTATTTTCTTTTGTCAAAGTCCTTATGTTTCTTTCAGTGGCTCCTTCTCCCTTGCTTACTGACTTGATCGTCGGAGGGTCTTCGTGGGAGATTCTTCCCGCAAGCCTTCTAACTCTCACCTTGTGCAGTAGCTTTTTCGAAGGTTGAGGCCAAGTTAATCATGTTCTTTCAAGAGAACCCCTATTTTCTCTGAGGCCCCCTTTAAGCACCTTCCCAAAAGAGGCCCCGACTTTTTTCGAAAGCTAATACATCCATTTCTAAGAGGTGTATTAGACCCTCTCTAAGAGCCCTCATCAGAACCGAGAATCGGGCTAGCCAGCCCTCTCCGCGGGACTAAGTCTCTCCGTGAGGCATTTCACTCCCAAGGTGCCCCATCTTTGAGAGACTAGCTCTCTGCGCCAAGTTCCCTCTCTTTGAGAAAGCTTGTTCGGCAATCATACCCTCGGTCGTTAATACCCCATACAACTTCAAACAATGATTTCCCTCACTCCATACAAGTTTTTACTGTTGTATTTGGCAACAACACCTATCCAAAACATATAGAATATACACATACATTTATTTTTTGTTTCAAGACATCTCTGTCTAGATTAGGGGTGACGCCTCGCTCCACTTACAGGTGTCACTCGTGAACAATCATTCGAATTGCTGACATGCCCAGTCGATTGTGAAGGGTGAATTATGTTTCAACATGAAATGCCCTAGGTGGGAACTAGGTTTCATCCTTCCCTTCCCTCAACCCCAGAATCGACTAGCAACTTGGGTTTTATGAATTCCACACTTAGCTAATTAGTTTCCATTTAATTTGCCCAAAATCCAATTTTAAATAATTTATTTCTTCTTCTTTTAAATATTCAATCGGGCACCAATAATTCAAAATTCAAAGCTAACCCATAGATTTTCCCAATTTCAAAGAAAACTCATAATTTTTAATTTTCCAAAAATTTAGCATTTATCTTCAAAAATGCCCAAAAAATTCCTTTATTTAGAAATTCCTTTGGGGCCCAAAATTAATCCAGAAATGCACCAAAAATCCCAAATTTTTTAAAATTTCAAGAAAAATTGGATGGCGGGGCCTACTGGTGCGCCCGAGCTGGCTGCAAGCCTCACGCCCGCGCGCTGGCGTTGCCTACTTGCACGCACGCGCCCATACTAGTGCCTACATGCCAGCCCGCGCACTCGGCTGTGCCTGCTGCCCCACCGTGGCCCTACTGCTGCCAGCTGCTTCTTCGCCTTTTTTTTTTTCTTTTCTTTAGGCTTCCTAACCCAAATTTTCTAGAAACACATTCTAAAAATATGCATAAAAAATCTTCAACCTTTCTTCCATTTTCCATAAATAAGACTTGGACAACACTCTTGATGTTTACACAACTTACATAAAAAACATTTACAACACATGCTTATAAAATTACAATACATGCCTTAGGCTTCAACAAGCCATCAACTAACAAAATAAATTTACAACATAAAGCTTGCAACTCCCTTTTTCTCTTGGTACATAAAAGTCCTACAAGGTAAGGGTAAAAACCTCATGAGCCATAAAGCTCAATAAGGGTGCAATGCATGTAAATATAAATATAACCATGATTATATATGCCAAATGAATGCAAATGAGGCTAGGTCCTTTCATCCTCACAACCCACCAAGGTTTGAGGCATCAACCTACCCCACAACATTATTTCTCCATATAGCCATAGGTCCACTAGAACTCACATCATGCAAGTGTTAACCACTACATGCAAATGCTACATAAAAATTTTATCAAACATGTTTACCAACTTGCAAGGCCACCTCCACATGGGTCCATCCCTTACCTCTTTTCTTCTTGGAGCTTCGAGGCTTAACCTTCCAAAAATCCCTTTGATTACAACTCTCCACTTGATAGAAACTAGAAAAGAATGAAGAGGCTAAGCTACCATTCAAAGAAAAACAAAAGGTACACTATTACAAGGAAGAATACTTACCTTTCTTCTTTCTCTTCTTTTCTTTCCTTTTCTTTTCTTTTCTTCTCTTCCATTTACACTCTCTTGAAATCTCTTTCCTTATTTCTCTCTTTCTTACTATTTTCAAGAGACTTCTTCCAATTTCCTTTTATATCTAATAGACTCAAAATTTAATCTTAGCCTTTAGATTTACTTTAGGAGAGCAAATCTCACCCACACAAACAAACACAATCCATGCCATTTGATCTCTTTAAATCCCAACCCTTGGATCACTTTGCCTTTTCCAAGGCTTAATCTCAACCACTCAAAGAAAGCACAATCCATGTGCCTATCCAAGATTAAATCTCCTCTATGGATTTATTTTGGAGAATAAATCTCCACCATCCATCTCATCTCCCTTTATAAATATCTCCACCCATTTGGCAATCCATGCCAACTTTCAAGAATCAACCATGGCCCTTGGATCAAATCCTATTCTAAGGCCAATTCTCAACCATTGGATTTCTTAAATTTCCCATTTCTTTCTCATTTATTTAAATGGGACTATTTTCATATCCATCACATTGAAAGACATAATTCATTTCTTTTCCATTTAAAGAATTCTCACATTTTCACACATTAAATGGGAGATTAATTTTCATTTTCTTTTGATTTTCTTTATTTCTCCCATAATCATTCCATCCATAAATTCCAGAATGACTAATTCATATTTCTTTTTGATTTAATTAAATAATTCATTTCTCTTGGACAAGAGTTTGCCAAGTGTCACCCTTAGACACCATCCTTGGCTTCCAAGCTTTAATCCAACCCATCCATGTGGCTCCACCACATTTAATCTCTAATTTAGGGAAAAATAAATTACTTCTCAGATATAAAGGAATTATAATTAATTTTCCTCTTTAATAATTTAATTCCACCATGGAATTATTCTCTAAATTACCAAAATGCCCTTCAAATTTAAGAATTCATTCAATTCAATTCAATTCAATTGCACAAATGAGAATAATTCCCAACAAATTCTCATTCCAACAAGAAATACTTTCCAAATTTCCCAATTACCTTTATTGGGTCTCGCTACCCAATTTACCAAAATGCCCCTTCCTGAGGGCACCGTTATTTCCATAGATCCACTTATCTCAAGGGAACGCCTTGGAAATTTCTATCAACCTTCTATATTTTCTAACACCAATAACATCAGGTGTTATATTAGGCATCAGAGGGCTCGTGTGGGGAAGATCCTGCGTGCCTTCTGATGTGAATGGTAAAGATGTAAAGGCAAGGGTTGTCTAAGAGCATGTAATTCCAACTCTTGGGCCAATTACTTGTTTAAGGGGTAAATAATTCCAAAAGGAACTTGAGTTATTCATTAGGAAGACTTCAGCCCATTTGAAGGAGTTAGAGTTCAAAGTGAAGGAGTTAAAGCCCAAATTAATCACATTGCTCACTTGTTTGAAAGGTCAATCATGAAATTGATCATAGGGGTAATTTTGGAACTTCATAACTTTTGAATGGCTTGGAATTATTAGGCGTGCCATATGTTAACGAAAATCTCAAGTTGTCAACTACAACTTTCTATATCCATGAGTGTCTTTTCAACGTTCCAGCTATATTTTATGAGCACTTCAAGTTTGATGGTCTGTACTCAATGGGTGGAGTAAGAATTATAGATTTTTAGGCATATTTTGAATATTTGTCCACCAAACATTTATGACCTTGATTTTGAAATTTTTTTATTATTATTATTATGTTTTCCACATTTGAATTTACACTTTTGCTTTAATTATTATGTCACCAATGCTTTGTGAGATGTTCCAAAACTAGTATTTATATGCGTGATCTTGTAATGTTTTGGGGATAAACATTTTTATCAAGAAAGCGCAGAGAGCATTTTACCTTAATTCCTATCTAAGCAATTCATTGGTTTAGTGGAAAATTTACTTGATTCTTATCACTCTTCCTTCTTTTATCTTAGAGTATGGCAAATCAAAACTGGTATTTTCTTGTTTGTGGCAAATTTTCTTATCAAACAAGGGGTGTTAGTATTTGTTTTGTATTTTAGGCACATCATCATCTAACTATTTTTGTGCTACAAACACCGCTAGATTCAATTCCCCAAAGACCCTTTGAACCCATCTGAAGGCCAATCCCTTGAAGATTCTCTAGGGAACAAGTCCCTCAAAGACCAATAAGACCCCTCCAGATATACTTGGTATACTCTCTCTTGGACAACGAATCAATCCTTGCACCTGTTATTCCTTCCGTGGTGCCTCAGACCTTAAGGCTTTGGTCACGGACTCTACCTAAGCTATTCCCTAAGACAAATAAATTTAATTGTTGTAATAAGAAACAACAGTTTGGCAATATCTATGGGAAGTTGGAAAAAGGTCATTCTTTGTGGAAAAGCATACCTTCCCATCTTGTTTCATGAGTTTTCTTTAGAGTGAAGAACTAATCAAGGAAAGTGGGAAGGTCAGGAGAACGGGACACATGTTGCATTATTTGAAGACTAAGTTCAAGTGGTTGTCACTTCTCAAGCTAGAACTTGATGACAAGGGAATTCCCTTAAAGTAAAATGGCCTCTTCCCCAAGGAAATTCCCCTTAGAGGTATGTCTGCAAGAGATTTCTATGAGCTAAGGGGTGACACCTTAGGCCTATCAGTTTCACAAACAAGCTTTATCCGAGCTCAAGCGTAGAATAGACAATAGATAAAGTAGGAGTTGGTAAGCTCTAGGAAGTGATGATGAGAGGAGATTAATTATCAACACTTTCTATAGCAACATACTTTTACAACCATTCCTATTTCTTAATCACTACATCTGCCCCATTTGCAAGAAAATGTTTAGCATTCATCACAAGTGCTCTCAAGCCCTGCACAGGCGAAACAACGTGATCAGTTACAGCAAGAGTTTCTCATGGCCGTTGCCATAAATGCTTCAAAGGAAAAGGGCCATTTTAGTTGCTAACATCATTATGTTGATCGCTTCATGAATGCCATCCTCAAAAAGTTTAAGACAATTTACCCAAAATTACGAGAATCCCTAGGAATCAACCGACGTAGAGGCTGCAAGTCTACAATAAAAGCAAAAGTGCTCAAGTGAAGGCTATACTAACTAAAAACTAACTCATTGTAATTCGTGGATGTAGATGCATGTATTGAACCCTGCAAGTAAAATGTGTTTGTATGAAAAAGGATATAGTAGCGATAGCAGGTGCGTATTATATATGCACATATATATATGTGTGCGCCATGTTTGTCTTGTAGCAACTTAGAAAGAGACCAAGGATCTAACTTGGCTCACATTGAGGAGCCATGGGGGTGGAGCCCCCTGAACTCAACAATCTTCTATATATGGAACTAGGACTTAACTAAGGAATTTGACTATGAATAAACGAGATTTGAGAGAAAGGTATTCTAATGGAAGCATCATAATAGTTGTTGGATTCTTATTTGGAGTACATATCATAGTAGATCAAGTCACATCTATGCCACAATCTCCGTGACTATGAAAAGGAGGAACTGGTGTGTATCTTGACACATCTATGCCACATCTTAATCGCTAAAACAAAAATATTTATTTCTACTGATATTATTGCGGACGTAGGCATTCTACCAAATTGACTAAACAAAAATACATATATTTTGAATGCGAATGTGAGTGTTCCACCAAACTTATGTAGGCATTGTAACACCGCATTTTTCCAAGGTGCAACATTAACCTGAGACTTCGGGAATATATTTTTTTCCACATATACACTCAATCCAATACGCATATATCAATCCCCAATATTCCCGTTTCACCTTCTCAACCTACCAAACTTCAATAAGCCAAGACAGGTAACATCATCATGAATGTGGAAGCTAGATTGAAACATGATATGGTACATAACCGTATTTACTTTAATCATAACATAAGAAACCTTACCATTTGTTCAACAAGTCATTTTCCTAAAAATATACATAGAGTCGCATTTCTCAGTGATAACAACCAAATATGTAACATCTTGAAATTTGAGATAATTGGCAATTTTTAATTTCGGCATTTGAAGTGATTTGAGGATTTAAGTAAAATAATTAATTTATGGGCTTTAGGGTAATTTATCGAGTTATGTGAGGTTTTATGGAGATTAATGAAAAATATTAAATTTGGTATGTTTTTGGGCTTAAAAATAATTATTTGAGGTTATTACTGAATATTTGAAAATTTTAGAGAAAATAATTATTTTATGGTATTTTAAAAAAAGAAAATTTCGGAGCAACCCAAGCCCAAGCGTGCTAGCGAGCGCCATATGTGCCACATGTGGGCGGCCGTGAGGCCAGGTACGCCGGCCACGTGGCCCGCATGCGCGCGGCCAAGTGCGCCAGGCAGGGCCTTGCGCGGCCTTACTGCGCACCCACGTGGCTGCCTCCTGCAACCACGCGTCCAGCATCCATTTTTTGTCCCAAAAAAAAAATGTAATTTTTCTCCCATATGCCCTACGACCTCCCCTACCCCTTGGCCTATAAATAGGCTATGTCTTTGAGTGAATGGGGAGATTTTGGGGGGAAAGGTTTGAGGAATGTTTGGGAGAATTTTGGGGGAAATTAAGGGAAATTTTGTTCGTGTAAGTTTGGGCTGTGACGTAAGCGACCTTGATTCGTAGTAGAGGTTAAAGAAGAATATCTAAGGCAAGTTCTCTTCCTAGTTTTGCAAGTTCTTCTTCCTCTTTGTTTCATTTAAGAGGCAAGATCTTAGTTTTCTTATTAATATGCAAGTTCAGTTTCTCCGTCTTCTCAAGTTCATGTTTGTAAGTTCTTATTACTATTTTACAAGTTCAATTCCTCTTCTTTCCAGTGATGTTTTAAATTACAAGTTCTATTCTCCATCTCTTGTTATTGCAAGATCCTACCTCTTAATTTTCTAAATTGCATGTTATTTTCCTATTTTACAAGTTATTTTCCTTTGCTAGTAAATTATTCCATAATTTACATGTATACCTATTGAATCTCAAATAGGGTTTTGTATCACCCTATCTTTCCTTGGGAATGATGCTTTATTATGGACATGCAAGAGTTTGATGCTGTATTGCATGAATGCTGCCCTACTGTGCATATTGCTCCATTAATTGCATTTCAGTTATATATGAGTAGTTATTACGGATATGCATGTTATGATAACGCATGAAGCATGTACATGAAAATGGTTTTTAAAAATATGTAAAGGCCTCATGATGCACGCAGAGGACGAGTCTGCAGGATATATCCGCAGAGAAAGTGTTAAGCTCAAAGTTGGACTTCGGTCCCAAGTTTATGTTATGGACTTCGGTCCCATGTTTATAGTTTTAAAAAGTACTACATATGAGCATAGATGCATGTATCATCATTTTATCATGTGAAAGTACCTTAAATGGAATTCATGTCTCTTTTTCTTCTTGATACCCATGACTCTTATGCTCGCTTTCTTCCAGTTATACTTGTTTAGCCTTGTGGCTCATGTTTGCTTGCATCATTCTAGGTAAGGGTAAGGCTAAAGTAGAAGGCGAGCCAAGTGAATCAGGATCTATGGGGTAGCAATGTGTACAGAGCCATCTCAATCAAAGGTCCTTGGGGGGTGTTTTGTGGTGTGTAGTATTAAGTTATGCTTGTTTATGTTTCAGGTTGTACCCCTGAGGGGATATGGTGGGTTTATGGACCCTGATGTGGTGTGTAATATTGAGTTACTTTTGTTTTTGTGAGCATGTGGACACTATTGTGTTTGTCTATGAGTAAGATTGTCTGAGTGTGGCTTCCGTTGTCAAGGAGGATGTGTAATGTTTTAATGGGTTTTGGCTTTTATGTCATCTTGTTGTGGGTCCCTAGTTAGGGGCGCCTACAAAATACCTCCAATATACTTAAAAGATATCTCCAAATGATATTGAACCATAACAATATTACATGATCATTTCTCAAACATCATTCGTAATACGTAACATTCTTTTATTTTACGAGACTGTTCACCAACGAAACATAAGTTTCTCAGCATAACTAAAACAAATCTGAATCTTCATGAAGAAGCAAAATACTGAAACAACTTGCCAAATCCATCAGACACATCATCTCGTGCTGTTACATTTCAACCACTTCCTTGCCTTTACTGCAAGACCAACTAGAACGTTTGAATGTTTTAGGGGCATAGCCCAAGTTAGATGCTAATTCATCTAAGTGAGGGTTCAAAATAGTTACATGAATGCATGATGCACAGACATGAACAAACAAACACCCTAGTGTAACTTCCCTAGCAAACTGGCCCAGCATGGAATTCTAAGCAGTCATCCTAGCATGCACACACAGCACAGAAGACCCCTATACGTTATTCCGGCAAACACCCTTGGAGAATTACGACTACACTATCAAGGTAACATCCCATCCCAACACAAGTATCGTTATGCCAACAACATTGTGCCGAATGAAACACCACAACTATTGATGCAACAATACGTGTACAGATATGTTAAGATGCACATAAATTACATATAACTTAGCAACATTCATGAATATCATGCTTAACATAGGCAAAACATATCACATATAAATCTGAGGGGAAAACCATATGCAACAAAACTAGTTTTTATGTAGAACCACTCACCTTGAACAAAACTCAAAATATCCCAAACCTCGTGCTCAATCTCGATTTTTATGCCAAGCCTCAATAGTCGCACAATTATTCAATTTTGAGCCTCAATGTTGACCATCATATTTGTTCAAAGAAGTATCAATATCTATTTTTTCATAATTTCCTCATAATGTTTCTCTATTTTCTTCCAATTTTTCCCTCAATAATTCCAAAATAAATACCTCCTCAAACATTTTTCTAAATTCTACAACATAATAATTCATAAAATATTTTTCTCAAAATATTAAAAAAATTAAAAAAAAAATACCTCATCCTCACGTGCCCTCACGTGTCTGGTGCGTGTCCTAAGTGTAATAACCAGCGCATGTACCTCACGCACCGGTCATATTCTCTAGCTTCGGCCACCTGGATTTGTTGGTTTTTCCTTCTACCTTGATCTACACATCCATTCGATTACAATGGTGCCTTTCTTGGCTTGAAAACATCACCAGAAGGATTCCAATTGACCAATTAAAGCCTCGATTTTTTGACGAACTTGCGTTTTCTAGCCACCCTTCAGAACACCCTTAAACAATCATGAAATCTCACCAAACTTACCAGAATTGTTCCTTAACACTTCTGGAATCAAATCCCTCTAGAAATTCTCCCCAAAACATGAGAAATTTGATGCCCAAAACTCGAAAATCCTCAACCCTTATTTATAGCAAAACTCGACAACCCTTCGGCCTATGCCTTGCTATCCCTATGTAATATCTGATAAATTTTGGTTAATTAAAAAGAAGCAATTTATTAGAGAAATGGGATTTAAGAGAAAATTGGTATCTGAATAGCCCAAAAAATTTACCAAATCGACTGCCGAGAGTGCCCTGGAGTCGAGATACCAAAGGAAAATGATGTGGCATTAATGAGAACCCCGAGATAGGATTTATGGTGCAGAAAGAAATCAGATCGAGAATAGTTTTCGGTACAACAAAATAACAGCTGCCATTTAGGCTGCAATACCGAATTATTGTAGACGACTTCTCGGAAGTCAATGGAAGCTTGAGGAGGCTTCGATTTTTCATGAGGAACAACCCTTCAGAGGTTTCAGGAAGAAACGAGAAGGTTTGAGGCCAAAACGAAGATTCGGGCCTAAGTGCAATTTTTGAAAATTGCTAGAGGGAGGCAGAAATGATATCTTTTCGGAATTCTCAAGGGTCAAATTGATGTTTTAGGACTTGAGGGACTCAATGGTAAAAATTGGAAAGTTTAGGGGCTAAGTAAAAAGGGGCAAAATGAGAAAGGCCAAAACTGGAGGGGCCAAAATGCAATTTTCCAAAAGTTGGCCAATGACCAGCACATGGCCGGTCGGCCATGGCCGATTTTGGCCATCTGAAGCATTGGGCTAGCACGAGGGTGGTTGTGGGACCAACTTTGGTAAAGGGCTTGACCCATAACGACCACGAGGGTGGCTAGAAAAAGGAGAAAACCGACCGAAAGTTGGTCGATTGGTCGCGCGCCTGCAAATGGCTTTCATGGTCAGCAAGGGTCGATTTTGGGTCGATCTAAGAGAGGTTGATGCTCCTTAAAGGGTGTATTAAGCGGCCAAGGGCATTTGGTCGTTCGATTTCGCCTATAAATAGGAGTTAGTGAAGGCCGAAAATAAGGGGAGAGGGAGCTTCAAATTGAGGGCTTAAACAAACAAATTGGAGCTCCAAATTAAGGGGCTTTTGTTGCCCATGAGGAGAGGAAGCTTTTTGGAGAATTTGGGGCATTTTCATGGAGGTTTGAAGGTGTTTCGAGAGTCGTCGGAGATGGGAGGCGGACGCCATGGCCGAGACTTCAAACAGCCGATTGACAGCCTTCTGGTGTTTATTTCAGCCTCCAAAGCATGCCATCATGATCGACTTGAAGAGAGGAAGAAGCAAGTGGAGATAGCTCAGATTGCCGGCAGGGCCGTGGTCGGAGAAGACGATCGGCGTGTGCCGGTCACGCGCGGCCCTTCACGCGCCGTCACTCGCCCTAGCATGTTGGGGAGTGTGCACGCGCGTGGGATGCTGTAAAATTCTGAAAAAAATGATGAAAAATAGAGAAAAATATTTTATGAAGGTCCGTGCAAAAAGTTTTGAAGTTGGGATTCCTGATGTCTTGGTTTTAGCATCAAAGAACCTCATTTTGCATGAAAACGCAACATCTGGGTATGTCCAGTATTTTTTCCTTGAATTTTATAGTCTATTATGAATTGTTGTGAAGATAGATTTGAGGAAATTGTGTCGATGTAATTATTGGGATTTTTAGAATGAAAAATGAAGGAAAATAGGAAATAAAAGGAAATAATTGGAATATTGAGGATATTTAGTGATTAAATATTATTTTATGATTGAGGAGATCGAGATGATGTGATTGGTGCAACTTTTGAGAGTTGGCACAAAAATTGATGCGGGCACGCATATCGAGGCGATGCACGCTTTTTCGAGGTATCGCGGTCTTTACTATAACACCCTATATTTTTGTGAAATTGCCACGTATTATAAGTGAGTTAAAATACCGAAAAATATGTTTGAAATGGCAACAAGTGACCGAATCAGTCGCAGGGAGTGCCCTAGAGCTTAGATACCTAAGGACAAAGGTATAATTTTAACGAGCGTCTCGAGGTGAGACTTATTGCACTGAAAGAAATCAAATTAGAAATGGTTTTCGGTTAAGCTAAGTTATAACCTAAAAATACCGAATAATGGTAAGGGACTTCCGAAAAATCGTATATATTGAGTAATTTTGAGTTAATAATTCTGGGATTTTAAGTATCTCGATAAATTTGATGTTTGAGGGTATAATTCTAATTAGAGAAATTATCCAAATGAAAGAATGATGAAATTATGAGCTTAGGTGGTGAAATGTTAAAGTTGAAAACTTGAAATATGGGCCAAAGTGTTATTTGAAAGAAGTTTAGGGTTTTAGCTTGGATTTCAAAAGATGGATTAATTCTAGTTTTGGATTTCAAAAGCCACTCAATTATGGCTTTGAGTCTTTGGAGTCCATGGCTAAGATTGTGACAAGTGGCATAACACCATTGGTTGAAGGATTCTATAAATAGGCACCTTGAGTTGCTCTCAAACCATTCTAAACAAATTTGAGGAGTGAAGCACTCTAAGAGGAGGAGCTTACTCTAGAGAGAGAGAAGGAGGTTCGGCAAGAAGGCGGAAAGAAAGCGGTGAAGAAGCGGCGGAGAACGAGCCTCGTCGGAGTTGCGGGTCTTCGCCGGAATTCGCCAAAATCAGTCAGCAAAAAGGTGAGGTAAGTCCAATTTTTTTTGATAATCTTGTAGAGGGGGAAGAGAGGGTTGCGTAGGTTCAAACGGGGTCGAATCGGAGTTAAAACGAGGGAGATATGGCCAAAATACCAAACCGACACGTTGCTATTCGGAATCTGGTGCCTGCGCGTGAGTTACACGCGCCGGATAATGGCTGCGCGTGGGGGCGCGTGGCCATCCTTCTTGCGGCGCGTGAGAGGTCCTTTTTACATGAAAATTTTCAGTTATACCCCTAATTTAATACCCTTCAACTCTATATAAAAATATTTGAGGTTAGATTTACCAAAACACATATTTTCTGCAGAAACCTAGGCCGTTTGCTATAAAATTATATCGTCGAAGAGATAACTCAACAAGGTGAGACTCCGTGAGACTCCTATACTCCAAATCCTATTTTTTTTATTCTCTTATGAGAGACTTCTATTACATGAGACGTGTTTCATGAAGTTCTTACACATAAACGCATGTTATTCTCTTACGTGAAATCATGATGCATATATGAAATGTATTTTTCTAAAAATTATATGCTATTGACTTTTTAACTGTTGTATTTATAAAATTCGTGCGGCCATACTGTTGTACCTATCTGTTGTTGGCCGAAGGCAAAAGTCGGATATCCCCCGAGAGGCGCTATTCGTGCGCCATCGAGAAAGCTCTCGTGGGGAAGACCGTGAGCTTAAGGAACAACGGATGTGGTGCTTGCATGAGTGCTATGAAGTCGGGCCAAAGTGACATGGTTAGGGACCTCCCGAGAGGCGCTATGCGTGCGCCATTGAGAAAGCTCTCGTTGGAGGAGGCTAACGTGTTCACGAGGCACTTCAGAGTAGTTCTCGTTGTTTCCTCATACATTTTATACCTGATCATGCATCGATATAAACTATTTTTGGAGTTTCTCACTAGAAGATTCATCTTCTAATTGGACTATGTCCCTAGAATATTCAAACGTTCCAGGTTCGACGAGCGGCTCTAAAGGAAATGAGGTAGCTGAAGAATAAGTTTAATTTGCTGTCTATAGCATGTTTAGAATATTTTCATTTATATGCGAACCTATGTATGTCTTGGATATGTTTAAGACGTTCAGTTATATCTTGCGAGAGATGATGTCCATGTAATTCATTTTGTAAACGTCTTGAACAATTTTATGATAAATAAAGTATTATGGTTGTGAACCATATCAGGTTCGATCTATCTTCCGCATTCAAGATTTTAACGCCTGTCTTAGCTATTCGATTATTGGGTTTGTTAAGCTGAGAAGGTGTAAATTTGGATTTTTGGGATATTGTGTGATGTATGACAGCTATTGTTATATGAAAAATTTTTATATTCCTAAAATCCTAAGTTATAACACGCTCAAGAAATTTGGGGTGTTACATTTACGGCAAAGGTGAGTTGTTCTATCCTAAGTATGATTTGGTGAGTAAATTTTATACTAAACATGGTTGTGAGTTTTCCTATCCTACATGATATGATTGTTTATGATACATAATATTTACGAAAGATATGATTCATTATGTCATATTGCATGGAAAGTCGTGATAATTGCATGACACGATATTATTGTCACATTGATATTTGTGCATGGGAATGGAATGTCGCCCCCAGAGTGTAGCCGTAATTCCCCTAGGGCAATGATGGAATAACTTTAGGCTTATCCTGCAGAGGTTTGGGATTTTCCTAGGATTCCGTGCCGGGCTGGTGGGCCTGGGAAGTTACATTAAAGGGCAAATGTCGTTCATGTTATTGCATCATGCATTCGTATATATGTTTTGGACCCTCACTAGAAGTTTCATCTTCTAATGGGTTATGCCCCTAGAACATTCCACGTTCCAGTTTTAGACTTACAGTTAGGGCAGGGAGTAGGATGAGATATGAAGGCACGTGATGGCGTGGCCGATGATTCAGCAAGCTGTCTCAGATATGTTTTAGCTAATGCCTTATTAATGTTTAGCCTTGTTAGAATATTATGGAATCTCCATGTATTTATGTATTTCAATATTGAGGATATGATGTTAATTATAGTACGAATTCTTATGTTATAAATAAAGTGAATTGATTATGTACCATATTAGGTTTCGATTATCGCTTCTGCATTTTTAATGATTTGCTGGGGGTTTTGTTCGGGACTTAGTACTTAAGGTTTAAGTTATGTACCGGGAAAGAAAGAAAAAAATAAATTATGTATATTTTGGGCCTCAGCATAGTGACACGCTCGGTAAGAGAAAAGTGGGGTGTTACAGTTGGTATCAGAGCGAATTGTTGAAGATATAATGAAGATATAATGTTCGAGCCGTAAGTGACTCTAGTAAAGTCGATATTAGAGCGAACCTAAGGAAAATGTCGTGTGTGGCTAGATAAGTAAAGCCACCGTAAGATTTGGGTATTGACGGTTACTGGATATGTGCGTTGTAGTGGAAGTGCATGTCTAGGAAATTTCTGGCTAGGAAAGACTTGGTACTTAAATATGTCCGTTTGTGACCCACCTCTCTTTCCTGGCTAGGAAAGACTTGGCTAGGAAAGACTTGGTACTATTCACGAGAAGACACTATTTCAGTAGACGACTACTATTCTCGGTAAATAGTAGAATGCCTAATAGAAGCTAAGTTCAAGTGGAATGATCTAGTTATTGGAATAAGGATCCGATGAAATGATTCGAGTGTAAGGTTGACTCGGTAACCGTGATTATGGATCCGAGAGATTTAGAGACTGATGATTTAATGTCATTAGTCAAAATCCTTGCAATGAGAGATGAGATAACTGCGGTTATCAAAGATGATCGGATTAATGATGATTAGCCTGATGTGGCAAGGCCTAGCTGATGAGTTAGGATCAAATGATAGATTTTCGAAGATCATTAGGTATCTCAGAAATAAGATATAGGATCCCACGGATTGGGACAAACGAGAGGCTAAAAATGACCAAATGATGGTGCGTGAGTGCGTCGATTAATGAGTCGAAAGTAGTGCAACTGATATGACTCGCAAAAACGGAGTAGGAAACCCTAGCAGTGTGACGGTACTACTGGTCGGTGTTCGCAGTGACAGATCTGGATCTAGGGACCAAGGCAGAAGACTTGTAACGAGCTTACGATCAACATACCGGGGAAGCTAGTTGGCTGTCTCGCGGTATGGGTCTAGGACCCAGGGTCTAAGTTGCTTAGTGTACTGCCGAGGAGACGATCAGATGCTGAAGACCTAGGGCAAACCAGTAGGGTCTGTATCTTGTAGGGGAGATCTAAGTCCCAATGGTCTGGGATGTGAGGTGTGCCATTAGTTATGATTAATCGAGGCTGGAAGCCTCGAAAATCGAAATGAGATGGATTGAATATAGACTGTGTGTCTTATTTAAGGATTGCATTGGGGTTCGTAGTCATTTTGTGAGTAAGTGACACGATGAAAGGTCCAAGACTCGAGGGATAGAATACCTCGGTGTCTAGTATGATAATGTGATCATGAGATAATCGTGTTGGGTGGCTCAAAGGGAAAGCTACCTGACGTATGAAATGAAAAGGAAAAGAGGCATGCTCGTAAACCGTGTAGGTGCTACCTACGTAGTGATGAAATCATCGGCCATGATGAGGGCCTAGAAGGAATGTTCTTACAGAATGAGTTAGACTCAGTCGCAGCGACAATGGATGATAGTTCTTGGAGGACTACGACGAGATCATGCAGTTTTCACCCGGAATGTACTCACGTGAGGGTTGACGTATGATGTAGGAATAAGCCTACTATGTGATCGGGGTGATTATGACAGCTTGTGTGTTGGCTAACGATAAGTGTAATGCCTACGAAGAACTAATTTAATGGTTGGGTGTCGATAGTCAACTGGATTTGAAGAACGAAATGTGAGAGTCAATGAATTCTCAATATGAGATTTCAGGTAATGGAGCATGACCGGTCCAAAGGCTTGACCAATGAGTTCTGAAATGATAGTCTTGACTCAAAGTAGAGTTCGGGCACTAAAAATAAAAGAAGTGTTTGATGGTCGTGTTAACCGTAAAGAAATGATAAGGAGGCCTAGTCAACAGAGCTTGTGACTACGTTTCAGTGTGCCAAATGAACCTGTAGAATCAGGTAAAGTTGTCAGTAGTCAGACCCGACGAGGAGAGCTTAAAAGCACCGTAATGAATGATGGATAGAAACTCGTGATGACAAAGGAAATCGAGTTCTTGGAAGATAATTGAAACCAAATATTGTGATCTGATTTGAGATCTTCGAAGATAAATCGATTCGAGATTCTTGAGGAATTTCTTGAAAGAATTGATTGAGGATCTAGGGAGTCGTGATGGAACTTTAGGGATTCAGAAAGAAATCCAATGAGGATTGGAGTACCGTGGGTAACGTAAATACCTGTTTGCTCTAGTTGGTAGCATAGTTGTGGATTGATGTATTGAAAATTATATGAATCCTTGACGTGATTAAGAGAATCAAGATGATGACAGATGTGCAAAGATGACGGGTCGCAGTAGAAGAAGCTGCAGGCCCAAATTAATTGAGGATCCGAGATTTTCAATCTTGGAGATTGGAACTCTCGTATGGCTAGAGAGTTGGTCTAGGTAGCCAGTAGGCAAATCGAGAGGTGTATAGCTGGACAATCATTAAGATGATGCCAGCAAGTTAAGAAAATAAATGAGCCTATGGATAGGAGGTATAAGCACTTGCGATCAGTGGAAGCTGTAAGAGAAATGAGAAATGACCAGGATATATTTAACGGGATTATTTCTTAATGATGAAATTGCCAATGATACCTTGAGGTTATTGGATGCTTAACCATGTGTGACTTGATTAAGGATATGAATTATCAGGTGATAATTAAGAGCCGATGTTTTTATCTCGAGCTGATGAGTTATTAAAACAGCTGCAAGAGGCTGAGATATTTTATGATCAACATGCAATAGAGAATAAGGGAATGAGACGTTAAAAGTACCAAAGCAAAATATTCATTCCATATGTCCAAACGGTTACAGGAAATCAAGCCGTACAATTACTTAAAGGAAAAAGGCAAAACAACTGATGATGATGCCAATGCTCAGTGAGGACGATGGTTGCCAAACATAACAGCTCCCAGCTCATCGATGTCATCTGGGGGTGGCATCTGGCTACTGCTGGCTTCACCAGGGTAAGGTGGAAGAGCAGCCTCTGAGAAACTGGGATGATGGACATCTTCTGGAATGATAGGAAGATCGAAATTCCAACTCGGGTTTTGATCAGGTTGAGGAGCAGGCTAGGGATGTGAAGAATAATATGCAAATAGTAAATCCTGCAAGTAAGCTCGATAAGCTTGCAACTCACTAACCTGCTACTGAAGGGTAAGAATGTGAGCTACACAACCATAGACAGGATCTTGGAGCCGAGCTAAAGCCTCAATGGTAAGTGAAACAGCTGCCTCAGACCGGTCTCTTGCTAGAAGTCGGTACAGAAGGAGGGAAGCATTACTGACACCAAAAACTCTGTTAATGGCAGAAAAGTCAATAGCTCCTTCCTCGTGGCTGAAGTATGGGGCAAAGAAGCACCGTGGAGGGCATTGGGCATGTAAGACTATGCAGGCACCACACCGATGACGGGGTCTTGGTATGTTGCGCCTTGACATGATAGATCTGGATATGGCAAAATCTAAATAAATCAGATGTGGGTCGGATCTAAATGGATGGGTCAAAAATAGATATGGGTCAGATCTGATGGGTTGAATTAAGAATGGGTCGAACCTGAAATGAGCCGAGTCGGGTCGGGTCGACCCGGATTTGACAGCAACGGCAAGGATGACGGCGGGCGCGGTGGAGGTCGAGGAGTGCTGAGCGAGGGCCGGTGGCTGCGCAAGGGGGCTGGCAAAGGCGGCGACGGCTGGATCTGGCCGACGGAGGGTCGATTGGGCCTTCAGAGGTGACAATCGGCAACTGGGGCGCGGGAAGCCATGCAGTGTTCGCGGCTAATGGTGGAGCAGGCGCTGGAGGCAGTTGTAGAGGAGGCAGTGACGGTCGTCGGGGGAGGAGGCGGCGTCGGAAGGCAGCGGCGATTCGCGCGCAGGTGTCGGCAGAGGGAAGAAGAAGAAGAAGAAGAAGAAGAAGAAGAAAGAAGAAAGAAGAAGGAAGAAAAGAAAAGAAAAGGTAGAAAAGAAAAGAAAAAGAAAAGAAAAGAAAAAAAAAAGGATAAGAAAAATAAATTTTTCTTCCTTATGGGGAAAACGTGTTTTATTCCGGAGATTTTGGCAAGAAGAAAAAAATTATCCGGACACACGAAAGTCGAGTTCAGGGCTTTTCGGGTATTTATAGTCCCGACCTTATATTTTGAAACATGGAGCAACGTGAGGTTTGAAATGAAATTTTTACGAACCAGATTTCAAGATAAAATGCTAAGATGTTTTGACAAAGCTATTGTCAGAAGGCAGTAAAGGGACACTTTGTAATAATTATGTCCACAATAGGATTCGTGAGGAGACTCTAATAAGAATAACCTTCCGGGTGCAGTAAGAGGTTATGATAACTCAAAGGATCGGGTTATATGATTAGTGCAACGTGACCGAATGATGGCGTGCGGATCACACCAAAGCACAGAAAGGACTACTCGATATATGACTTGGAGTTGGCAAATGTGGTATGTGCTCTCAAAGTTATAGAGACACTACCGAAATGGAATGGTGGGACACTTTGATGTGCTCACGAACCATGAGGAGCCTAAGGTATGAGTTCTCACAGAATGAGCTGGACGAGAGGTAGCGACGGTTGATGGAGTTCCTTAAGGACTATGACTGCACTACTTCGTATCACCGGGCGCGTGGCAGAGAGGTGCCCAACACAGGACCTGGTGGATAGCTATGAGTGTCAGATGAAGTTGGAGGCTTGTTGGCCTGCTGACTATGATGGTGGTGCCAAAAGGATCGTCTATTTTTATGGCTAGCCTGGTCGTTTAGTTGGATTTGGTGAACGAGATACGGAAGGCATGTGTGGTTGACAATTGTACTTGTCTATGGAATGATGATATGGCTAGCCCAAGGTTTATGATTTTTGAAATGCGAGAAGACATTCTCAAAAGTTTTGAGGTAGAATGTGCGTGCCTAAAATGATTGAAAGATGTGTGGTCGTCTGAAAGGAACCACAACAGGAAATTATGTGAATGACACGGTATGCTTGTAAGCATTAGAGGTGTAAGGAACACAAACTGAGGTGTTTGTCAAGGATCAGATAGATGTTTGATTTGAGGTATTCAGGTAATGAGCATTGTTATGCCTTAGTTACCTTAACGGTCTAATGAAAATTTCGAGGATGAAATTTCTTTTAAGGAGGGGTGAATGTAATACCTAAGAAATTTGGGTTAATTAAAAAGAAGTAATTTATTAGAGAAATGGGATTTCAGAGAAAATTGGTATCTGAATAGCCCGAAAAATTTACCAAATAGACTACCGGGAGTGCCCTGGAGCCGAGATACCAAAGGAAAATGATGTGGCATTAATGAGTACCCCAAGATAGGATTTATGGTGCAGAAAGAAATCAGATCGGGAATAGTTTTTGGTACAGCAAAATAACAGCTGCCATTTAGGCTGCAATACCGAATTGTTATAGACGACTTCTCGAAAGTCAATGGAAGCTTGAGGAGGCTTCGGTTTTTCATGAGGAACAACCCTTCAAAGGTTTCAAGAAGAAACGAAAAGGTTTGAGGCCAAAACGAAGATTCGGGCCTAAGTGCAGTTTTTGAAAATTGCTAGAGGAAGGCAGAAACGATATTTTTTCGGAATTTTCAAGGGTGAAATTGATGTTTTAGGACTTAAGGGACTCAATGGCAAAAATTGGAAAGTTCAGGGGCTAAGTAAAAAGGGCTAAAATGAGAAAGGCCAAAATTAGAGGGGCTAAAATGCAATTTTCCAAAAGTTGGCCAATGACCAGCACATGGTCGGTCGGTCATGGCCGATTTTGGCCATCTGAAGCACTGTGCTAGCACGAGGGTGGTTGTGGGACCAACTTTGGTAAAGGGCTTGACCCATAACGACCACGAGGGTAGCTGGAAAAAGGAGAAAATCGACCAAAATTTGGTTGGTTGGTCGCCCGCCTACAAATGGCTTTCGTGGTTAGCAAGGGTCAATTTTGGGTCAATCTAAGGGAGGTTGATGCTCCTTAGAGGGTGTATTAAGCGGCCAAGGGCATTTAGTCGTTCGATTTCGCCTATAAATAAGCATTAGTGAAAGCCAAAAATAGAGGGAGAGAGAGCTTCAAATTGAGGGCTTAAACGAACAAATTGGAGCTCCAAATTAAGGGGCTTTTGTTGCCCATGAGGAGAGGAAGATTTCTGGAGAATTTGGGGCATTTTCATGGAGGTTTGAAGGTGTTTTGAGAGTTGTCGGAGATGGGAGGCGGACGACATGACCGAGACTTCAAATGGCCGGTTGACGGCCTTCCGGTGCTCATTTCAGCTTCCAAAGCATGCCATCGTGATCGACTTGAAAAGAGGAAGAAGCCGGTGGAAGTAGCTCAGATCGCTGGCACGGCCATCGCCGGAAAAGACAACCGGCGCGTGCCGGTCACGCGCGGCCCTTCACGTGCCGCCACTCGCCCTAACATGTTGGTGTTGGAAATGTATGCCCTAAAGACACGTTTTGTTTAATTTATGGTAATGATGTTTCTTTTAGTCAGTTTATGGCACATATATTATTTGCATTTAATTGTTGGAAAAGTGTCCATGCTATTAAGTAAGTGATTCATGTGATGGGTCGTTCTTCACAGTTAGGCATGAATCATGGGTACTTAATAAGCAAGAAAATATTACTCTTGATCTTTTGATAGAACTGGGCATTCTATCATGATAAGATCATTGTGCAATAGATCCTAATGGAGGATGGCTTGCCTTAGCCAGTAAACAGTCCGTTTACTCTAATTGTACAAGCGCATTTGAAATGCGTAGAGTGGACCTGTGATAGAAGCTAATGACAAAGTACTAATTATCATGGAGCTAGTCTATCACTGCTACTACATGGACGAGTACTCTAATACTTGAGTATTAGTTGGTGGTCTAGTGAACCTAGAGCTATATTCTTAGATTCACTGTAGGTGAGGTCTATCAAAGATCAATAACCTTTTGAGTTGGGAGTATGGTTTCTAATTAGCTAAGACAGATTAATACAAGATAGTTTCTGTGATTCACCCCCTTGTGATTGTCCAAGAATAATCAAATAATCCAGGGCCCTGGGAACGTGACTTAAGAGTGTGTGCTTCTGGGTAGCTCCCAGTGATAAGCAAGTACATTCGAGTAGTCACGGATTATTGGACTAGTGATCTAAGGATGGTAGAAATCATTTAGAGAGGTGTTAGTATATTATTCCTTTCTAAATGATGGGTGTTACGCAGAGGGGTATTTTCGTCATTACACTAGTAGGTCAAAGACATGGCATATGCAAAATTATTCGTGGGGTCAGTGTTACCATATGGTGATAGTTGGAACACTTAGAATGACAAAATATAGCTACTAGGTAGCAGGGATATTTTGGTCATTTTAGTAGCCATGAATAATTTGTCTTTTGGTCCCCGGGGTAGCTCGATATAACTCATGTATTATTTAATACATTTGGCTTGTTGGGTGAATTACATTGAGAGATAATTATTTTATTCAAAATGGTTCATAATTAATTGGGCTAGAATAAAATAGTAGTTCATTAGTTTTTAATTAATTAATTGGGCTAACCCAATTAGAAAATTAATTAAATGGACTTGGCCCATTAGGGTTTGGCCCACTAGGGTTTTAACCCTAGGGTTCTCCCTATATATATTATCTCTTTGGTTGTTTTTCATCTAAGGTTCTTTTACTCTTCTTCACCAAAAAAGGCCACGAGTTTTGAGTCATACCTTGGAAGATCAAAAGAGGGCCTTCAAGTTCTGATGCGAAGGAGCCGAAGGATTGCAGGACAGTCGTCGTCTCCACCACGAGAAGAAGCTCCCCCCCATCCTCCGCCTGTCGCCTCATTCCGTCTGGTAATCCAAAGGAAAAGTAAGTTTCCTAGATTCTAATCAATACGAGGAAAGTTTTTTTTTAAAAAACGCTTCCGTTGCATGCTATGTATCCTCGTAATGATCCTTCAGTTGGGGCCCATGCAGGTGCGCAGAATGTTGTAAAATTCTGAAAAAAATGTTGAAAAATAGAGAAAAATATTTTATGAAGGTCCGTGCAAAATGTTTTGAAGTTGGGATTCCCGATGTCTCAGTTTTAGCATCAAAGAACCTCGTTTTGCATGAAAACGCAACAATCAAGTATGTCCAGTATTTTTTCCTTGAAGTTTATAGTCTATTATGAATTGTTGTGAAGATAGATTTGAGGAAATTGTGTCGATGTAATTATTGAGATTTTTAGAATGAAAAATGAAGGAAAATAGGAAATAAATGGAATATTGAGGATATTTAGTGATTAAATATTATTTTATGATTGAGGAGATCGAGATGATGTGATTGGTGCAACTTTTGAGAGTTGGCATGAAAATCGAGGCGAGCACGCATATCGAGGCGATGCATGCTTTTCAAGGTATTGCGGTCTTTAGGGAAAAGGTGAGTTGTTCTATCCTAAGTATGATTTGGTGAGTAAATTTTATACTAAACATGGTTGTGAGTTTTCCTATCCTACATGATATGATTGTTTATGATACATAATATTTACGAATTATATGATTCATTATGTCATATTGCATGGAAAGTCGTGATAATTGCATGACACGATATTATTGTCAAATTGATATTTATGCATGGGAATGGGATGTTGCCCCCAGAGTGTAGCCGTAATTCCCCTAGGGTAATGATGGAATAACGTTAGGCTTATCATGCAGAGGTTCGGGATTTGCCTAAGATTTCGTGCCGGGCTGGTGGGCCTGGGAAGTTACATTAAAGGGAAAATGTCGTTCATGTTATTGCATCATGCATTCGTATATATGTTTTGGACCCTCACTAGAAGTTTCATCTTCTAATGGGTTATGCCCCTAGAACATTCCACGTTCTAGTTTTAGACTTGCAGTTAGGGCAGGGAGTAGGATGAGATATGACGGCACGTGATGGCGTGGCCGATGATTCAGCAAGCTGTCTCGGATATGTTTTAGCTGATGCCTTATTAATGTTTAGCCTTGTTAGAATATTATGGAATCTCCATGTATTTATGTATTTCAATATTGAAGATATGATGTTAATTATAGTACGAATTCTTATGTTATAAATAAAGTGAATTGATTATGTACCATATCAGGTTTCGATTATCGCTTCCGTATTTTTAATGATTTGTTGGGGGTTTTGTTCGAGACTCGGTACTTAAGGTTTAAGTTATGTACCGGGAAAGAAAGAAAAAATAAATTATGTATATTTTGGGCCACAGCATAGTGACACGCTCGGTAAGAGAAAAGCGGGGTGTTACACCCTAGGTGGTCCCCATGGGCCGAGATAAGGCCTCCCCCGATGGTGGCAGTGCGGTCGGTCGGTCGGTCGGCCATGGCAGGTTTCACACATGCAGTTCTAAAAATTACAATTTAACCCTTCTTTTATTTTACAATCTCATTTTGGACCTTTCCTTGAAGCCCTTGTGCCTTCCAACTATTCCATTAAGACCCATAAGTTCTAAACCCTTCATTTCACCTTCGAAGATTCAGAAAAAATATCTTTTAAACCTTTAAGAAATTACACTTAGGCCCAAATGTATCTTTTGATCGCGAATCCTTTTATTTCATCCCGAAACCACTTTAAGGTTGTTCCTTATGAAAAAAGTTGAATCCCCTTGGGGTTCCGTTGATTTACCAGATGTCCCTTACGATCATTCGGTCTTTCACTCGAATAATAGCTGTATCGAAAATCATCTCTATTCTAATCATTTTCTGTGTCATAAATCTCGTCTTGAAATGCTTGTCAATGACATACCTTTTTCCTTAGATATTTACGTTCTTAAGCATTCCCTATAATTGATTCGGTCACTCACAACTCTGAGAAATTACACTTTAAACCTAAAAGCTTTTGAAAATTCCACTTACACCCCAAGATAAATTACACTTGAGACCTCAATAAATTCTCGGGTGTTATAGGCATTCTGTTGAACTGTCATGTCATGGGGTAGTCCTTGGGATAGTTCCCCTTACAAAAATCCTTGGAAAGCATGCCCATAATTCTTAGGAAGCATGCCCATAATTCTGGAGAAACGTGCCCATGGCCAAACCCTCATTTATTAGGGTATCGCCCTTCGAAGCCAAGGGAAAAGGCTAAGAATACAAAAAAAAAAAAATATCATATATATATATATATATAAGATAAGAGAGAAAAGGTAAGGTGGTTAACCCTATAAAAAGGGTCAGCCGCAACCATGCGCCCCTTTGTTAGCCCTTCTTGGCCCCAGCGGGCCATACGTACACAAAGTGTGCACATGTCTTTTGGATGTCCTAAAGACTCTTCTTCTTGACACCTTGAAACCTCCTAGTGCCCAACCTTGGCCACGTGCGACCCCAAATACCCATGTAGGGGCCTAAAAACTCTTCCAGCATCAAAGACCTATCTGGGTCACCTAGTGACCCAACCCGAACATCCATCCAAGTCCTATAAGCTCATTCGAGTTATGTGAGGACCCGACCCAAAAGGGTCATCAACAAGCCCCATGCATGCCAAGCACACCCATGCCACGTCCCACATGACATGCACAGCAATGTGTGGCCTCGTGTGCCCCCTGGTGCGCCAGCCACACCTTTGCCTCCCCTGGCATACCTTTATGCTCCATGTTGTGCCCTTGTGCAGTCCTCTACATGCCAACAGCCACCATGCACGGACCCAACCATGTCCATACATGCATCAACTGGACCCATACATGCCATGTGCACCCCACGTCGTGCTTATGCCACGTCCAAGCATACTGATGGGTGTCGAATCCAACAAATAATAAATTCTTGCTCTTAAAAATATGAATTGTGATAGTGATAAGAAAGGTCGTATCCAGAGGGATTGGTTAGATCTATTCCTTTGAAAAATTAGAATAAATAGAAGAAACGATTGGGGGGGTTGTATTATGAAATTTAAACAATTAAAAATAAAATATTATTCTAAATTAATAAGGCAAATCAGAATGTAAAAGAAATTAAAGTAATCAATAGAAACGCTTCCGGTAGAAGGGATTTATCCACCAATGGTTATAACACTGATCATTGATACCAAAGTCACTAATTTTCCTTGAATACTTGGCCTTAGAAAGAAAAACAAGCTCTGTTCATTCAATGTTTCCCTTACTTCTTAGTTAATTAAAACAAGCTCTTCAATTAACCCTTACCTTCAAACAACCCTAGAACGAGCTCTCTAGAATTTAATTCAATGGAAGCATTAAACTTTGTGGAAACGAGACCAAATCTGAATAATAAATACACAAGCTTGGTTTATTTAATTCAACACATATACTCCCTAGGAATTGAATGAAAACTTGTCCATAATCATCAACCCTAGTTGCTACTTATGCAAGAAAGCCCAAACAATTACGGATTTGGTATTCAAGCCACCAATTGATCATGCATCAAGAATTGAATAGCGGCCGTCTATGCAATCAAAACACACAATAATAAATAATAAAACCAGAAGATACATGAATATTCAAGATAAAATCAGATTGCAAATAAACTCAAAGAGATCTCACAGTGTTCTTCACATGGCTTCAAAATATCCTTCTACCGAAAAACCAAAGTTTAGCCACACATAATGAGAGAAAGAACACAAAAAGAAGAGAAAATATGAAAAGGATGCTTCTTCTCCCTCTTGGATGTGCTTCTCTGCCTCTTTTTCTTCCTGGGCGTCCCCCCTCTCGAGCTTGGATCAAGACTTTAAATATCCCCCAACAAAGAATCCAAATCAGCCAAGGAATTAGGGCTCCTAGACTCCCGTAACTTGTGAGCCCGTTTTGGGTCGGCTAACGAGCGTTTTGGGCTTCGGCCCCTTCTTAATAATTGTAGCTCAGATTGTGTATATGAATTTGGGATTTTGAATCACTCGATTTGGACATCATAAGCTTAAGTTATTTCCTTTTAAAGATTCCATGTTTGTGCAGAATTCTAATCCAATTAGGATTTGGCCCAGCTTTTCGGCCCTAACTTGAAGCAATGTTTGGAGGCCCAAACGAACTCAGATTTGGACAAATCATACCATTATGGAAAGCCCAAGAAGTCTTCTACAAAATATCTGAATACCTTATTCATGTTCTTGAAATCTAACATGTTCGAAAATCTGCAAGAAGCCTAAAATGTCAAAATATTAAAAAGCTGAAATTTTGTAAGTGAAAGCCCAATTTATTCTAAAATTGTCTTAACCATAAAAATAAATATAAATCAACACAATAAGGCATAAAGCTCACCCAATAAACCATATGTAAGGGAAATAAATGTATGGAATTATGCACTTATCAAATTCCCCCACACTTAGCTTTTGCTTGCCCTCAAGCAAGACTACAAGACATGACACATACACATTAATTCTCCCCAATGACACGAAAAATATTACATATCATAATCAAAGACAACCCAAAGAATCAAATGCTATAACATGTCATGAACTAAAACACTCAACAAACTCAAACTAAAATAAACAAGAGATTTTCATTCAAAAAGCAATCAACAAGTATGGTAAACCCTCACACGTCACTCATAATTCACTCAAGTGTTTAAGGGTTGGAAAATTTCACTCAACATTCAATTCATGCTCAATTACTACCATAAACTTGCTTGTTCATCCAATCTTTGTTGCTGATGTCACATGCCATACACAAATCCAATGGTCTTTAATAAGGTTGTAATGGGGCTAAGGTAAAGGTAGGATATAAAAGGGAAAAAGGTTAAGACCTAAGAAACTAATAGAGCATTTAGAAACAAGCTGGGTTACTTAGGCATGAAGGACCCAACACCTCAACCAATAATCAAACACTCTTTGTTTCTTTCTTCCTTATTCATTTCTTTTAAAAAAATATCATATATTATGTCCTTGCACCTTTTTTTTTTTTCCTTTCTTCTTTCTTTCTTTTTTTTTTCAACATATTTTTTTTTCTCTAAGCATTGCTTAGGGTGCATATGCATACTCATATTTTGAACCACCGTTTGACATGAAGGATGATGCAGGAGCATACTGTCAACCCCCAATTACTACTAAGTAGCTCAAAACATAGGAGTAGATAAATAGCAATAACTTTTTTTTTTTCTTTTTCTTTTTTTGCTACAAGGACATAATATCATAAGCATTCCCCAAATACATTCCACTTCATCAATAATAAAGCCATAACAAATCAACAATAACATCTCCATACTCATTCAATTCACCATCCTTTTCAAAACCCTTCGAATAATTTCAAATGCTCTACTAGTCCAAAGGTGGGTAAACAAAATAAGGATAACAAATGAAAATAGGTTACGGCTTATTAACAAGGGTTGTTGAACAAAGAAAATGACAATAAGCTCAAAATTGGTATACTAAAGTCAATTTTGTAAGGTTGGCTTTTTAAGTCAAGTGGTTATAAATCCTATATGCCATTTTCATATTTATGCATGCACATGAATCTGCAACTTTGACTAGTATTAGAAGCAAGTTTTATAGCAATCTTAAATGAACGAACATCACTCCAAAAGAAAACACAAGATTGCCATGTATGTTTCAATCTCAAAGGCTCAAAGGCTCCCCCAATAATGGTTTTTTGGTCTACCAATACAAGTTAATACTCTTCAAAATCAAACTCGTGTCAATTCTAGCCTAAGTATGCAAGTATTTTGTTCAATCATGTTATAACATTCTCACCTCAAGTCAATCTAAGTTTATAACATGTGAATCCTTGAATATCATTGGGAAAACATCCTAGACATCCTAAAAAAATAATAATAATAATAAATAATTGTAATAAAAAAAAATTAACATGTTCAAAATGCACTCTCTAAACTCTCTAAATGCAATCACTCCCCCACACTTAAAACTTACATTGTCCCCAATGTTAGGCTAAATGCAAGAAAATAGCAAAGAAAAAAAATATAATGCATATGAAAAGAAAAAGAAAAGGGATAGAGAAAGCAAATCTGATCATCATGGGTTGCCTTTGTTTAACGTCTTTAGCTCGACATTGCCACTTCTCAATTAGTTTAAGTTGGATCTCTCAATTGCACTTCATCTGCGGTTTGCTCCTGAAAACCTTCATGAAATGGCTTAAGCCTATGCCCATTGACCTTGAACACCTTATTAGTTCCTAAGCTTCGTACCTCAACTGCACCATAAGAAAATATGTTAGTAACTTCAAAAGGACCAATCCAATGAGAACGTAACTTACCAGGCATTAATTTGAGTCTTGAATTGTAAAGTAAAACTTTTTGTCCAAACACAAATTGCTTTCTAGCAACCATTCTATCTTGAAATGCCTTTGTTTTGTCCTTTTTCTTATCCTTTGTCCTTACCTTCGTCTTGCCCTCATGTCTCAACTCAAAAGTCTCCTGTGCAAAAACATTAACCACGTCAATAGAAAATGTAGATTGAACATCATTAGGGTACCTTATGTTATCAAATATATTAAATTTCACAATCTCCCTATCGAACTCCATGGTAAGGGTACCATCATGAACATCAATCTTTGTCCTTGCTGTTTTTAGAAATGGTCTCCCTAATAAGATTGGTGCTAGATTAGATGAGTCATCTTCTTCCATGTTAAGCACATAAAAATCAACAGGAAAAACCAATTCATTAACTTGCACTAAAACATCATCAAGAACTCCCTCAGGATACACATTAGATCTATCAGCAAGTTGAATAATCACACTTGTTTCTTTAAATGGACCAATATTCAAAGATGAATAAATAGAAAGAGGCATGACATTTATTGAAGCTCCTAAATCTAACATTGCTTTCTCAATCCTGACATTACCTACTTTGCAAGGGATAGTGAACATACTTGGGTCCTTGCATTTGGGAGGTAATTTGTTTTGAAGGACAGCTGAAACATTCTCTCCCATACTTACCTTCTCATTACCTTTCAACTTCCTCTTGTTGGTGCATAATTCCTTGAGAAATTTTGCGTACCTTGGGACTTGCTTAATGGCATCCAATAAAGGAATGTTCACTTCTACCTTTCGAAAAATGTCCAAGATATCATTTTCTTGATCTTCCTTTTTAGATTTAGATAACCTACTAGGAAAAGGAAGAGGATTAGGTTTATCAGAATTATGCACAATTGTTTGAGAGATTACCTTAAAAGAGATTGTCGCCTCATTTTTTGCCTCCTCTTTTTGAGTCTTCTTAGCTAAATCTGTAGGATTCTGAACAGGAATGTCAATTTCTTTTCCACTTCGCAACGTAATGGCACTTACATTTTCTCGAGGATTTACAATTGTTTGGGAAGGCAATTTCCCAGAACCTTGAGCTTCAAGCCTGCTCATTGATGTTGCTAGTTGACTAATTTGATTCTCCAATTGCTTGATGCTTGTTCTTATCTCCTGTTGAAATTGTTGTGTGTTAGTTGCAATTGATTTAACAATTTCTTCTAGAGACATACCTGAACTTGAGGAAGGTTGTTGTGGTGGAATATGTGGTCTAGGCTGGTAATGTTGGAATTGTGGTCTTGCTCCATAACTGAAGTTGGGATGATCCCTCCACCATGGATTGTAAGTATTTGAATAAGGATCATACTGCTTTTGTGGTGGGCCTGGGAATCCTCCAACTGCATTGGCATGCTCTAGAGAATCTTCTTGAAGTGTAGGACACATATCCGTTGGATGACCAGTAGCAGCACAAATTCCACAAGCTTTAACTTGTTGCAAATTTCCTATAGCCAATTGTTGAACAAGAGAAGTTAGATTGGATATTTGATTTTCAAGGGAAGTTATACTTACCTCATTCACCCTTCTCAAAGGGGTGTCTTGTCTGAATCCAAACTGTTGTGAGCTAGCAGCCATGATGGAAATCAAATCTTTAGCGGCACTAGGGGTTTTGTTCACTATAGCACCTCCACTAGCTGCATCCATCATTTTCCTCTCCATAGGTAGTAACCCTTCATAGAAATAATGAATGAGAAGTTGTTCAGAAATTCCATGTTGAGGAAAGCTGGCACACAATTGTTTAAATCTTTCCCAATACTCGTGAAGGGTTTCTGTATCTTTCTGCCTTATTCCACATATCTCCCTTCTAATGCTAGCGGCTCGTGAAGCAGGGAAAAATTTATCAAGAAACAATCTGACCATCCCGATCCATGTAGTTACAGAACCTGGAGGTAAGTAAAACAACCAATCCTTTGCTGCATCAGCTAATGAGAATGGAAAAGCACGCAATTTAATTTGTTCTTCAGTCACTCCTTGTGGTTTCAGGCTTGAACACACCACGTGGAATTCTTTCAAATGCTTATGAGGATCCTCACCTGCAAGACCACGAAAAGTAGGCAACAAATGTATGAGTCCTGATTTTAATTCAAAAGCAGCATCTAAATTAGGGTACTCAATACATAAAGATTGTTGGTTCAAATCAGGAGCAGCCAACTCCTTTAATGTCCTGTCATTAATGGCCATGACTTCCTCTTCTTCTGAATTGCTAGATGGAATGGAAAGAGTGTTCGAAGCTATATTGATGCCTGATGCTATTCCCGAAGCCTGTTCTGTTGAAACTTGCTTAGCTTCTCTTCTCAACCTATGGATAGTTTTATCAATTTCCAAGTCAAATTTCAATTCACCTTGATGAGAAGATCTGGTCATAAACCTAAAAACACATAAGACTTACAAACAAACAAACAAAATCACTAAAAAAAATAAAAATAAAAACAAAAACAAAAAGAATAAATCTACTTGACACCAATCCCCCGCAACAGCGCCAAAAATTTGATGGGTGTCAAATCCAACAAATAATAAATTCTTGCTCTTAAAAATATGAATTGTAATAGTGATAAGCAAGGTCGTATCCACAGGGATTGGTTAGATCTATTCCTTTGAAAAATTAAAATAAATAAAAGAAACGATTGGGGAGTTTGTATTATGAAATTTAAACAATTAAAAATGAAATATTATTCTAAATTAATAAGACAAATCAGAATGTAAAAGAAATTAAATTAATCAATAAAAACGCTTCCGGTAGAAGGGATTTATCCACCAATGGTTATAACACTGATCATTGATACCAAAGTCACTAATTATCCTTGAATACTTGGCCTTAGAAAGAACAACAAGCTCTGTTCATTCAATGTTTCCCTTACTTCTTATTTAATTAAAATAAGCTCTTCAATTATCCCTTACCTTCAAACAACCCTAGAACGAGCTCTCTAGAATTTAATTCAATGGAAGCATTAAACTTTGTGGAAACGAGACCAAATCTGAATAATAAACACATAAGCTTGGTTTATTTAATTCAACACATGTACTCCCTAGGAATTGAATGAAAACTTGTCCATAATCATCAACCCTAGTTGCTACTTATGTAAGAAAGCCCAAACAATTACGGATTTGGTATTCAAGCCACCAATTAATCATGCATCAAGAATTGAATAGCGGCCGTCTATGCAATCAAAACACACAATAATAAATAATAAAACTAGAAGATACATGAATATTCAAGATAAAATCAGATTGCAAATAAACTCAAAGAGATCTCACAGTGTTCTTCACATGGCTTCAAAATATCCTTCTACCGAAAAACCAAAGTTTAGCCACACATAATGAGAGAAAGAACACAAAAAGAAGAGAAAATATGAAAAGAATGCTTCTTCCCCCTCTTGGATGTGCTTCTCTGCCTCTTTTTCTTCCTGGGCGTCCCCCCTCTCGAGCTTGGATCAAGACTTTAAATATCCCCCAACAAAGAATCCAAATCAGCCAAGGAATTAGGGCTCCTAGACTCCCGTAACTTGTGAGCCCGTTTTGGGTCGGATAACGAGCGTTTTTGGCTTCGGCCCCTTCTTAAGAATTGTATCTCAGATTGTTTAGATGAATTTGGGATTTTGAATCACTCTATTTGGACATCATAATCTCAAGTTATTTCATTTTAAAGATTCCATGTTTGTGCAAAATTCTAATCCAATTAGGATTTGTCCTAGCTTTTCGGCCCTAACTTGAAGCAATGTTTGGAGGCCCAAACGAACTCGGATTTGGACAAATCATACCATTATGGAAATCCCAAGAAGTCCTCTACAAAATCTCTGAATACCTTATTCATGTTCTTGAACTCTAACATGTTCGAAAATCTACAAGAAGACCGAAAGGTCAAAATATTAAAAAGCTGAAATTTTGTAAGTAAAAGCCCAATTTATTCTAAAATTGTCTTAACCATAAAAATAAGTATAAATCAACATAATAAGGCATAAAGCTCACCCAATAAACCATATGTAAGGGAAATAAATGTATGGAATTATGCACTTATCACATACCCATGCGGGCCTCCCTGTCCCCCACGTAGTTTCGTGCCCCACCTCACTTTATGCCACGAGCCTCCTATTAATAGGTATGTGCGGATGACCCTCCTAAACATTCACACATGTTTTTGATAAAGTCTCTAGTGACTTCCTAGGTTGCTCAAAGGCACCCAAAGATCTCACCCCTTATCACCTCGTAACGACCGGACTAGCCCATAAAGGCTCTCATTCTTCTCGGGACCATTCCTAAGAAGGGTTTCTCAAGGCCTTCTAAGCGTGCCTAACCTCGGGTGTAACGCCATATTTTTTTCCCCAAAGCATGCGTTAACCTGAGATTTCAGGGATATTTTTTTCTCTCAACATAAATTAAATCCCAAAAATCCCGATCTACCATCTCAGCATATTAACTTAAAAGAATAAGCTAAGACTAGTAATATCATCACATCGGTGGAAGCAGAATTGAAACCTTGAATATACATAAACGAATTCACTTTATTCATAATGTAGATATCGAACCATCATTTGACATGACATTTCAATACATAGAGACTCATTTCTCAACAACAACTACTAAACACCTCTAACATAGACAAATTATACGCTAAAGATCACCAACGTAAATGACGGCTAGATCTCGATAATCCCTTTTCCTTTAGCGCCGCTGCTTTCACCTGGAACATTTGAATATTCTAAGGACATAGTCCAAATTAGATGTTGAATCATCAAAGTAAGAGTTCAAAACATTTTCATGAATATATGAAAAACCATGAAACAAATTGACATATCTTGACATGTCCCAGCCCAAGAGAATCCCACACAGCACTTAACCCTAACTGGGGAACATGCAATCTCTCTAAAGGCAACACAACCTCATCGACACATTGGCATAACACAATCCTTCTTAAGAGGGATAACCTCAACGTATGAACCCGAGTATCACCCCTATATCATGCTAGGCATTACACTCCCACACAAAAGCATTCCAGATCTCAACACAACCTTGGCCACAAGATGATCAACATTATCCCCAGAATCAACGTCCACCTAGGCAATAATGCTACTTCTCAAAGGCACCTGGGGTGGTGTCCACTCTCAACCCTGCCACTTGAGCCAACATCCGAGGTGGTGTCCACTCTCAGCCCCGCTACTTGAGTACTGTAGGGTGAAGTCCGTCTCAGCCTCGTCCTAAGTGGGTCACATAGCATTAAACATTAGCACTCATCATGAGTGTTATCACTCAAGTGCCACACATAGGTTGATAACCCACATCCCACATGGACCACACATAAACATGCCAATGCCACAACACAAAACATACATCATATAAACTCAACATTTCAAACCATGCATGAACTTATAATGCATGAAATTCAATGCACACATATAAAACAATTTGGGACAAACCTCCCACATGAAAACAACCTTCCACAGGTTAAACTATTCACATGCAACAAAACCATTTTTTCAGTAGAACCACTCATAAATCAAACTATTTTTATAAACAAGTCAAGTTTTGGTAATAAACTACTCACCTCAAACGTAACTTAGAATGTCTCAAATAACATGCCCGGCCTCAATTTTTGTGCCAAACCTCAACTAATCGCAATAATGCTCAACCTCAAGCCTCAACGATCCCTTGGCTTATCCTCTTAGGCTTCCTTGGTATGCGTGCCTTGATCTCAAAATGCATGCCCAAATAACTTTTTGGCCTTGGGCATGCTCCTCAAGCCCCAAATTAATTTCTTAGAATTTTTAGAGAACTTTTCTCTATTTTTCCTATTTTTCTTCTTTTTATTTTTTTTCACTTCCTTTTCCTTCCCTTCTTATTTTACTATCAAACCCACTTTTCAGTATTTTAAACTCATCTAAATTACGTGGCAACCTTATGCCAAAATGGGGTATTACATCGTGACCACTGGGTGTAATAGGGGAATTGTGCTCCCTATATCCACATGTCATGTGCTAACCACACCACTCTAGTTATACAGTCTCTCTATCTATTCGTCTGGATCACATATATGAGGATTTCATCTACATAATACACTTATATACATGAGTTCATTGCATCATACTATATTTTTATTTCATCATGACTTGTACTAACTTAGGCATCGAAGGGCTCGCAGGGGAGAAACTCCCATGGGCCCCCTAACTATCTTCTATCTTATAGATCCTATAGCTCCCATGATGCTTTGCTCCTTAGCTCTCTTGGTAAGTGGGTAAAGCCCCTTGCTGCTAATCTCGTTTGGTGGTGTTTAGCCTTCATCTTCTCACCTGGACTCTTTAGGAGCTCTGAATAACTCTAGCACTTCAAGAAATAAAGGCAAAAATGAGGCCCATAAGGAACCACCGCCTATTTATAGCCATAGTCTTTGAAAGCCTAAGAGTCGCCCAGAGACTTCCCTTCGATGACCCAATCCACTACCCAAATCTAGGCACTCATATTGTACTATTTCCTTTGCCTTGCAACTAAAGGCAAGAGTGAGGATCCATTGTTGTGGGGGTGCCCTTGGAAAATCAAAGTAAAAAATACCCAAAATATTCTAAGTAGTCTGAAGACTCGGATGACCCCGAAGAGTCTTTTGTGAAAGTAAAGCAAGATAGCTATAGGGCAAGCAACATAGTTCAAAAATTTTAAACCTTACCCCGATTCTGGAAATTATATCAACGTTAAAATTAAATCAATCACATACAAAATAAAATATATCTAACCTTTAGATTTCTAAGTCGTTTGTAGATTCAAGCCGTCCAAGCATCCGACCTCTAACTTGTGATACGCGGCACGCGTTCATTGGCAAGAAGAGCAAAATGGGAGTGCTAGCTCCTTTTCCTTTTTACATCTTGTGTAAGGACGGAAAAAACCTCCACGTTTCGAATTGATGCGAAAAAAAAAATGGAAAAGAGTGAATGGCAATTTTTCAACTATTAAAAAACCACACAAAACAATTTTATCAATTGGGAAACCCTTAAACGGGTATTTATAAAAGAGTTCTAGGATTTCTTAAACTCTCATGGATATGGACCGGCCCATTTATCCTAGTCTAACTAGGAACTTAATTAAATGGGTTTATCTTAGTTCAACTAGAAACTTAATTAAGTGGCCCAAATCCAATAATAAGTTTAAATAAAATATTTGGTCCAAATATAATATTTAATTTAATATTTAACCCAAATCTAATTTAGCCCAAATATTAATTTAAGCCCAAATATATTTATTTTTTATTTGCCACTCCAACAAATAGAAAATTATTAAATTAGAAACTCCTTCCTAATTTAATCAATTGTCATTTTAGGAAACTTTTTCTTTTATGACGACCCTTCATCATATCGACGTCAGTACGTCTATTTGTTCTTTTTTCGTGAGAATCTACGATGGCACAACTTATTGCCGAAGTGTCCCACTTAACCATACGTCCACTCTACTGATTTAAGCTAGGGACCGTACCTATTGTGTATGACTTATTAGGCTTTCGAATATGTTGGTTGTGTCTGTATGAACACATAAGACAAGATTGGTCTCTAGCAATGCATCATGCCTACCCAATTATTTAGAAGGATTCAGAATCTGTAAACAACCTTTCACGAGCATGGTTACCATGTAATTTGATCCTCTCATCAATGTATCTTATGTGATCTCAAGTCTAGAGATGTGTTGCTTGATTATGATCACATGAGTTTTCTTCAGTCCTTCGGATATCCTTACTAAATAGAATGTGAATCAATAACTCTTTATTGATCTCTTTCACCATGGCCATGAATTTAAAGTGAATATCCACTGAAGGCGCCTCAGATACACCATCCTCTATCAAGGGATAGATGAGTCACATCTTAGTTATGCACCTATCTCCATAAGCCTCATGATATGCCCAATGATCTCCCATGTGCAGCCTTTGTCTAGGCCCATCAAAATGATATCAAAGCATACCAGTCTTCTTATGAGATGATTGTGACAACCTCAGGTCCAAAGATTAGTTACACACATCTCGTATGAGAATTCCATGAACATATAACCAAAATGGATTCTCATGGCGAGTTATGTCCAGTAACACATTCTCCAACATTAGTCACCTATGTACTTATCTAACCGTCCCCACGTTTATGGGTGTGAGACCCCCATTGCTATCACATAGCAAAAACATAACACATACAAGTCTTATCGCAATTGTCAATGTCATTTCTTGACATTGTTACGACTTGGGACATTTAATGATATCTAGAAACTGTGATGTATCATCTCATATCTTTATAGATTAATCACAGTATACATCATATAGACTTCTATTTAGTTTCATCCAATCATTACAATAATAACAAGAAACTAATATAATGACTTCTTGTGAAATCAAATGAGTTTTTATTTAATAATAAATATAATTACAATTATCAGTGTACTACATGCCCAATCTAATTGGGTCTAGAGCACCTACACTAACATTTCAGTGTGTAAGTCTCCTGGAGCCTTTGGAGTCTCTGAGACAGTCTAGTCTTTGTATTGTTATGGCCCAAGACTCATTCCGAGTCTCCCAAGCCTAACCCATTCGATAACTTTAGGGAGTTTACAGATTCACCCGGAGGATACTTATTGGGAGGGCTTTGGACACCAAAGATACGTCCAGGCCCTCCATCCCTATCTAATGCATTTTCCCATAGAGTCTGAAGACTCTCATCTGTATAACCACGTATAATATGGGTCCTATCACCAAACATCCATAAATTCTAACCCATTTCATAGCAGAAGAACCTTTTTTTGGATCTTTTAACACCCTTAGACCAAAAGACTTAGACTATTAAACTCTCACGAACCAAGACTTAGGACCCAAAACTCACACCCTGGACCCCACATAACTCTTTGGGAGACCCTTGTCTAAAACAGACAACATATACACATACATACATTTTCTATTTAAAGACATCTATGTCTAACTTAGGCATCAAAAGGCCTACGTGGGAAGGATCCCTGCGTACCTTCTAACTGTCTTTATGCAGCAGACACCGTCAAATTCAGTTCCTCGAAGACCCTCTGGACCCATTCGAGGGACAACCCCTCGAAGACTCTTTGGGGAACAAGTTCCTGGAAGACTAGAGAAGACCCATCCAGGGATACCAAGCATACTAGCTCTCCAGACAACGAATTGAGCTCGACACCTATTGTTCCTCCAATGTTGCCTCGGACCTTGAGGCTTTGGTCACAAAGTCTACCTAAGCTATTCCCTAAGATAAATAAATTTAATTGTTGTAATTAGGAAACAACAAGACCCAAATACCCATTATTCTCTAATAAAACTCACAATATATGATTCTCAATAATTTTTTATATGTCCCAAACCTTATGCAATGACCTCTATTTATAAGAGATAAAACCTAACTGATAAGATTTAGGAGACAAAGATCAACCATAATTCTAATTTTGAAATTATCTCACTTAGAGATAATTTTATTTATTTTAAGATGAAGATGAGAGCTTATAACATATTATTTTATTCCTAATCAAATTAACTTATTTATATTACTTTTGAATATTAACTAACTATTATCAATTATTGTTGTAGTGGAAAGACATGCAATAACAATAAGAGGTGGCCAACAAGATTGGATAATTGGTGAGAGAAGTTGGGAAGACTGGATGTAACAACCCGTTTATGCATAAATTGATAAATATTTAAAGGTGACATATTAGATTATATGGTTAAAAATTAAAATTTATTAAGTTAATTAATTTATTAATTTTTTGGGCAAAAGTGATATAAGTGGTATTTTAAGGTTGGTGTAGGTGTTAATAATTAGAAATTACGAGGTCAAGGCAAAATTTCTAGAAATGGCTGAAGGAACTCTTTAAAATTAATTGAGTGTGTAATATATATTGAAGGAAGTTATAGGTGAGGTTGTCGCGTGCGAGGAGGCTTTGCTAGGGGTTTTAGGATCGAGCTGGGCATGTGGTTGTTGGGAGGAATTTTGGTTGATTTTCATCCAACTTTCAGGCACCCAAAATGACATTGTTTCAGCAAGGTGGCCAACAGCCTTGGCTACTACATGGCTACATCTCAGCCACACTTTTTTTGTGGCTTAAATGCCACACTTTTTTGCTATTAATTGGACACTAATTGGGCAATCGAGGAAGACAGAGGCTGAGTTGCAAATAAAATTGGAGGGAGAAAGCACAACAGCAAAGAGAAAATCAAGGGAAAATTGGGAAATAATTCACCCAGTTGAAGTTTAGGGAAACTAGGTATATAGGAAAATATATGTTAAGAATTTTCTACAGATTGGATTTAATTTTTAGACCACAATTTGATTATGTTTGGGAAAAAAAACATTATTTTGCAGTATGTGAGCATTTAAAGGTGGACCTAGCTATAAGAAGGCAAGTTCTTTTTCTTTTCTTATGTATGTATAAAATTCTCCTATTTTCTCATGGCGACGATGAAAGTGAGTCGGTTTGGGTTGTTGTAACGCCCTGCTCCCACCTACGGGTGTTACTCACGAATAGCCAGCTTACTATTCACACACCAGGGCAAAGATGAAGAGACGACTACGTTTCAATGAGAAACGACTTAGGTGGGAACTAGGCTTTGCCCTCCCTTCGCTCCACTCAAGGATCCGAGAAATATCGAAACGACCCCGCGAAAATAAAACCCGAAACCTCACAAGTGTCACCCCTTCTCAAGCTCTTAATGAAGAGCTAAGGATGACTTCCTAGGATTCGACAAATAAGCTAACTCACTTGCTTCATATAAATTATGGCATAAGCCCTTAATTATAAGAAAATAATTTTTCTTTGCCCAACTATTAACCCATTTATCTCACTTTCAATTCCTTTAGAAAATATTTGGATTAATATTTCTTTGAAAAAATTTAATAAGATTTTCCTTTCAAATCTCCATTGATTTTTCTTTTAATTATTTCAAAATACCTCAAATTTCCAACCCTTAGGAAATAAATTTTTGAAACACAAACATCAAGCATCCTCATCCTTTTTTCAAAATTTAAGGAAAATACTCCATTATTTATTTTCCAAAATATAGGAATTTTCCCACAATTCTCTCAAAATTTATATTAATTTAATAATTAATTTGGAGGCTTAAATACTCATTTATTTATTTATTTAAACATGCTTTTATTTTAGAAAATCCCAAAATAGCATATACAATTAAATAAACAGAAAATAAATTAATTAATAAATAAAAAGTCTCAAACAACAGTAGGGGGCGGGCAGCGGCAGCCTAGCCGCGCCCCAGCGGACGGGCCGCGTGCGCGCTGGCTGCCTGGCTGCGCGCGTGCGGCCGCGCCCAGCCGCGCGCCAAGGTTGCTGCCACCCATTTTTAATTTAAAAAAATATATTTTTTTCTTTTTAAACCAAAATTTCCAGAATGCTTATACACCTCAAATGCCTTCCAAAACATCCAAATTTTCCACCATTCATCCACATTAAGCATTCATACATATTTAACTAAAATAAATACATCATACACAAAACCATACACCAACACATACATTCTTCTTGCTCGATCTCCTTCAACCTTCCAAAACACTCTTTCCTTTAGAAGATTCCCCACTTACATAGAGGTCAAAGGACCTTATGAGCCAATGCTCAATAAGGGTGCTATGCAAAAGTAAATGTAACATGAGAAATAAACATGTAATGCAAATGCAATGCATATAATGGGTAGTCCTCCATGCCCTCATAACCACATAGGTTAAGGCACCAACTAACCCCTCCCACATCACTAGTCCTCCATATGGCCATAGGTCCACTAGAACACAAAACATGCAAATATGACCATTACATGCAACTCATACAAACAATTACAAATGCAAGCAAACCCCACCACTTGGAGTCATCCCTTACCTCTATTTCCTTAAAGCTTCAAGCCCTCCCTTGCTAAGACTCTCTCTTTGGCTTTCAACCACCTTAAGAAAATAATTCTTAAAGCATTAATGATCTTGAAGACTAGAGAAATGAAAGGAGAAATGAAGACTTTCTTTCTTTCTAGAAGAGATTTAGATCAAGGCTTACCTTCCTCTCCTTTGGAAGCTCACAAGAGACTCTCCCTTGATCTCTAATTTCTTCCACCAAGCAAAACTTCCTCTTAAAGATTTCTCTTCCTTATATATTATGTCTTGACATCTCACAAGTTCAAGACTAATTACTAGCCCTTGATCAATCTTTTGAAGAATAAATCCCAACCCTTGAAACTAGCACAATCCTTGTGCTTTTGATAAACTTAATCCTAGCCTTTGATTTTAAGGGAACCCATCTCTACTCTCTAGAGAAACACAATCCTTGCCATCTAGCCTCTTTAAATCTCCACCCTTGATGATAAACTAGAGACTAAATCTCCATCATCCATTCTTTTTATTAGGCTTATTACATATTTATTTTTTTTGCAAATTTGGCAATCCATGCCACTTTCAAGAATCCATTGTAGCCATTAGATCTTGATCCTTTCCAAGCTAAATCCTCAACCATTGGATCAAATCTCCAATTCCCATAATTCCCCAATTTTCAAAATTAATAAATATTGACTAATTTCAAGATTGACTATTTTCCCCATTTCTCATTTAATTTAAATCCCATAAATTTTCAAGCATTTAATGGAGACTAAAATCTATTTCTTTTTGATTTAATTTAAATCACTCTTGAAAGACATAATCCCATTTTAATTTGCATTTACTTTAATACACCAATTTTCCACATAAATGCATGACTAATTTCTATGTAATAAGGAATTTTTTTAATTTACACCATGATAACTCTCATTTAATGCTTGAGAGACTAATTTCCTTTTTTTTTTTGAATTACTTTTAATCTCACTCTTTCTTCACAAGATCATGCCAAGTGTGCCACTTACACTTAATCCAACAATTTCTTATTCCCATATTTTAATTAAATCCCTTCCATGAGATCTTGCCAAGTGTCACTAATCTACCCTACTTGGCTTCCATTTTAATTCCACATTTTCCATTCATTTTCCCATGCATTTAAACAAGAATTAAATTCTCCCAAAATCAATTCTCCAATATAAATATTTTCTCCAAAATAATTTACCTTTTATGGGACGGACTCCAAATTACCGTTTTGCCCCTCCTAAGGCATCCTATATATTATGTGCCTTCTCTTTAATTCAAGGGCAATTATGAAAATTTTCCTATACCATTATTCTCTTAATTGACCATTTTTATCATGGCTCCTCAAGGGTATTACAGTTGTCTCATGAAAACATCGGGTTTTTGTATAGAATCTGGTTATGTGTAAATCCTCTGGTTGCTATTGCATTTTGGGAGTCTAAACCATAATTTCATTGAGGTATTGCTCTACCTTGTATTTTCCTAAGGATTAACACTAGTTTTGAGCTAAATTATGCATATAGGATTTGAGGTAGGAAGAATCTCTATATATATAGCGACTCTTAAACGGTGGGGCATGTGTGCCATAAAATACCTAATGACCTTAAAGTGCTAAGGAATCACGCCAAAACATGTGTTCTTGACTAAAGGTAAGTTACGCTATGAGTACGAGAGAAAAATGAATTATGGAACTCGAATTGACCATGTGACACTAATAGTAGGCAATAGTAAGAAAGCAATGAAAAGATTAAACGAGAAACATGTTTAGTTGAGATAACTTGATGCGATCACATATATGTTGTGTGTATATGGTATATTGACACTCACATTAACGCACTTATTATTTTGTGCGGCAGTGTGACTGCGAGACAGGGTTATCCAACTTTTTGTGTACTCGATGCATAACCAAGGGAGTTATGGCTCGCCAGACTTGCCTGGGTTGAAGCCAAGATGGGGAATGCTTAGTGGATAATTGAGAGAGCTACAGCTCATCAAACTCGCCTGGGTTAAAGCTAGGATGAGAATGGATGATGATCCATAACACTTTCATGGCATCTTTATGTATATTTGGCATGTGGAGTACATGTTGTTGCATGCAGTATGAGCAAATGACTAAGGTGGCAAAAGAATAACAACTCTATATCATAAATGGGTATAGTTTGGAGGGCGTGTAAATATCAAGTGAACTTTAGTTATTTCATGTACCATTAGTCCATTCTTAATTAAGTCTCCAATGCTAATTTTCTTCCATATTATATGCTTACTAAGCCTTGTGGCTCACTTTGTTTATTTTGTGTCAATCCAGATAAAGGCAAGGTGGCAACGAGTTGTAAGTCTAGCCATACCTAACCTGGGAAATACGTAATGTCACTATAAGAAACAAGATGTTTAGTGGAGGCCAGGGTCTTCACTAAAAGCCCAAATAGTCATCACTAAAAGTATTAGTGACGACTAGATTAACCGTCACAAGTTGACACTAGTGATCTCGTCACTAATGTAATTAATGACGATAAAGTTGGCCATTACTAAAGAATATTTTTTGTGCGAGTATCCCGTTGTCACTAAAGTACCCATATTAGTGATGATTAAAGGTGGTTGTCACTAAAAAGGCCACTTTTTAGTAACAAGCACAATATGGCTTGTAATACCCCATATTTTCGTGAAGTTGCCATGTATTTTAAGTGAGTTTAAAATACAAAAAAATATACTTAAAATGGCAACAAGTGACCGAATCAGTTGCAAGGAGTGTCTTGGAGCTTAAATACCTAAGGACAAAGGTATATCTTTGATGAGAGTCTCGAGGCAAGATTTATGAGGCTGAAAGAAATCAAATCAGAGACGATTTTTGATTCAGCTAAGTTGTACCCTGAAAGATCGAATGATGATAAGGGGCTTCTAGGAAATCGACGGAACCCTAAGGAGGCTCTAATTTTGTAAATAAAACAACCCTAAGATGGTTTCGAGATGAAACAAAGGTCCTATGAGGGCGTTGAGATAAAACCATACTTATCGAGTTACTTTGAATTATTAATTTTGGATTTTAAGTACCTTGATGAGAATTAATTTGATATTTGAGGGTGTAATTGTAATTAGAGAATTACCCAAACAAAATAAGGATGAAATTAGGAGTTCATGTGGTAAAATATCAAAGCTTGAGAACTTGAAATAAGGGCCAAAATGACATTTTGAAGAAGTTTGGGGTATTAGCTTTGGATTTCAAAATTAAATCCATTCTAGCTTTGGCTTTGAAAACCTATTCAATTATAGCTTTGAGTCTTTGGAGTCCAAAGCTTAAATTGAGACAAGTGGCATCATGTGATTGGTTCAAAGAATCTATAAATAAAGGCCATGGGTTGTTCTCAAATCATTCAAGGGAGTTTGAGGATTGAGGCATTCTAATTTGAGGATCTTGCTCTTGAGAGAGAGGAGGAAATTTTGCAAGAAAACGGAAGAAATCGGTGGAGAAGCGGGGGAGAACAAGCACTGTTAGAGTTTCGAGTCTTCGCCAAAGTTCATCCCAAATAGTCAAAAAAAAGTGAGGTAAGTCTCTTTTTTGATAATCCTGTAGAGGGGGGAGAGAAGGTCATGTAGGTTCAAACGAGGTTGAATCGGAGTTAAAATGAGAAAGTTATGGCTAAAAAACCAAAAGGAGGCGAAGCTGTCCAAAACTAGGGGGCCGCGCATGAGATACACGCGCCATGAAATAGCTGCATGTGAAGACGCATGGACCACCTTCCCAGGGCTCGTGAGGGGTCCATTTTTCTTCAAATTTTCTAATCTTTTCCTTAATTTAATGCCCTTTAACCTTGTATAAAAATATTGGAGGTTAAATTTACTGAAACTTGTGTTTTCTGTACAAACCTAGGTCATTTGATGTGAAACTGTAACTTCCAAGAGATAAATCTTCAAGATGAGACTCATATACTCCAAATCCTATTATTTGTTCTCTTATGAGAGACTTATATTGCATGAAACGTATTTTGTAAAGTTCGTGTATGTAAACTCTTGTCGTTCTCTTATATTAAATCATATATGAAATGTATTTTTTTTTTTTGAAAATATATGTTGTTGGCTTTTTAACTGTTGCATTTGTAAAATCCATGTGGTCGTACTATTGTACCTATTTGTTGTTGGCTGAGGGTAAAAGTCGGATATCCCCCAAGAGGCGCTATGCGTGAGCCATCGAGAAAGCTCTCGTGGGGAAGACCGTGAGTCTAAGGGATAATGGATGTGGTGTTTGCATGAGTTCTATGAGGTCAGGCCCAGATGACATGGTTAGGGACCTTTCGAGAGGCGCTATGTGTGTGCCATCGAGAAAGCTCTCATTGGAGGAGGCTGACATGTTCACGAGGCACTTCGGAGTAGTCCTCATTATTTTCCTCATATGTTTTATACTTATTTATGCATTGATATAAACTGTCTTAGAGTTTCTCATTAGAAGATTCATCTTCTAATTAGACTATGTCCTTAAAATATTCAAACGTTCTAGGTTCGACAAGCGACTCTAAGGAAATGAGGTAGCTGAAGAATAAGCTTAATTTGTTCCCTGTAGCATGTTTAGCATATCTTTATTTATGTGCGAACTTATATATGTTTTGAATATGTTTAAGACGTTCAATTATCACTTGCGAGAGATGATGTCCATGTAATACATTTTGTAGACGTCTTGAACAATTTCATTTATGATAAATAAAACATTATGGTTGTGAACCATATCAGGTTCGATCTAGCTTCCACATTTGAAATTTTAATACCTGTGTTAGCTATTCGATTATTGGGTTTGTTAAGCTGAGAAGGTGAAAATTAGGATTTTTGGGAATTTGTGTGATGTATGACAACGATTATGATATGAAAAAAAAAATTATATTCTCGAAATCCTAAGTTATAACATGCCCAAAAAAATTTAGGGTGTTACATGGGCGTCAGTATTGTTTTAGATTATCAGTGACAACACAAGATGGCCCTTACTAAATTATCGTCATTGAAACTTTTATTTTAGTGACAACTAATCTTGGCCATCACTAAATCCTTTCTCTTAGCGATGGTAACGACTATCACAAATGAAGTTATTTGTGACAACATGATCTACCCGTCACTAAAAGTGTAGATTTTAGTGACAATTCTGGCCTTCACAAATGCTATATTTTTGTGATAAAATGTTTGGCTATCACTAAAAGATTCTTTTTAGTCATAGCCTTAGCCTTCACAAATTGGTTGTTTTTTTGTGACAATTTCTAGTGGCCATCACTAAAAGTGGTTTACAACTTCACATTTTTTAGCCTACAACTTGTACCATGTATATTTACTTTACAAATTTACAAACACCTGCTTTACAAAATACTACAAACTGTCACAATATATAAAATATATTGTTATATGATCATCAACAACCCAAAAGGAAAACATATATATATATACATATAAACACATTATCAACAATTTCTATTTACTCTATTGTGCTTAGTTTTTCTTTCAACTCTTTATTATCTTATCTTGGTGTTTCAATTGTTGAAGTCATTTGTAATTGAGAAGGAAGCTTGCTAAAGACTGAAAAAAGTATGGGGCTGAAACCATATCCATGAACTCGACCATGCCTTTCTTTGCCCATCACTTCAAGGAAAATCTAATTTTCATCAACGGCTTCAAAAGGCTGATCCTCAGCTCTTTGGGCTGCTATAGGTTGAATATTTTCCTCTAAGAAAATGTTGCACAAATAATTATTACATATTGCATTTAAACATTAGAAAATAATTATTTTCTATAATTAAATAGTTAAGTTTGAGAACTTAGAGTGAGACTTCATATCCAAATAGAATTAATAGACACTACAAGAAAAACGACATTTAGCGACGAAAATATCTGTCACTAAAAATTTAGTGACGGGCATCTTCTCGTCACTAAAAATGGAATCGCTAAATTTTAGCGACAGATTTAGTGATGATATAAATTAGCAACAGAATCAGTGATGGAATTTTTCGTCGCTGATTAAAAAAATAAAAAATAAAAAAATATTTAAAAAATTAAAAATTATTTTAGCGACGAAAAATTACGTCGCTAAAACATAATAAAAAAAATTAAACATTAAAATAAATTAGAATCAGCGATAGAAACAGTTCAGTTGCTGACTTTTATTTTAAAAAAATAATTAATCCCATCGGGCGGACACGTGCACGCGCCTCTACAAGCCACGTGGCGCCCCCTTAAGCCACCACGTGTATGCTATGATTAATTTCCCAACATAACTCCTTTCCTTTCGCTCCTTAGTTTCGATCCCTGATCCCTCACGTGAGCACGCGCACGCGACCGTCTGAACTACAAGCCTTCTTATTACATATATTGCATATAATAATTATATACTATATTTAACTACTAGTTATTTTAATTTTATTTTAAATTCATATTTAAAATTTAAAATTTTTTAATTCATAAATGTTATAAAATTTTCACTCAACTAATATACTAGTTAAATGTTGTAATTAATTAATCTCTTAAATATTTAAATTTTATTTGATTAAAAATTAGTTTAATACATATTTCTTATTATAAATTTTACAATATCATATCAATTTACATATTTTAGTTTGTAAATAAAATACATAAAATTTTCATACTAAAGAATTTTAATTTTTATTTAATCTTTGTTTAATACATAATTAATAAATTTTATTTTTTATTAATTTTTTTCTTTTTTAGCGATGAGGTTGTCCCATTGCTAAAGTTTCTCATTATTAATTTATTTTTTAAAATTTTTAGCTACAGAATATTCTGTAGCTAAATAATTTTAATTTAATTAAATAAAAACTAAAAATTCAGTGACAGGGTCACACTCATCTCGAAAAATTAAATAAAAAATGAAAATTCAGCGACGGGGTCACACCCGACCCTGAAAAATAAAAAAATAAATAAAAATTCAAAATTCAGCCATAGGGTCACTTCCATCGCTAAAAAATAAAAAAAATTAAAAATTTAGCGAAAGGGTCACTCCGTCGCTAAAAAAATGAAATAAAATAAAAATTAAAAATTCAGCTACAGGATCACTCCTATTGTTAAAAAATAAAAATAAATAAATAAAAGTTGAAAATTCAACGACGGAGTCACTCCCATTGGTAAAAAGTAAAAAAACATTAAATAAAAAATAAAAATTCAGTGACAAGGTCATACCCATCGCTAAAGAATAAAAAAAATAAAAACAATTAAAAATTCAGCGACGTCGTCACTCCGATCGCTAAAAAATAAAAAATAAATAAATAAAAATTCAGCGAACAGGGTCACCTAGTCGCTAAAAAATAGAAAAAAAATTAATTTTTTTAATTATTTAGCGATAGAATATTTCGTAGCTAAATTTAAAATTTTAATAAAAAAATATTAAAAATATTTAGTGACGGAATATTCCGTCGCTAATTCCATTGCTAAATTTAATATAAATAAAAAATTTGGCGACAAAAAATTCCGTTGTAAATCCATATCTAAAATTTAATGGCAGAATATCAATCACTAAGACGTCTAATTAGCGACGAAAAAATTTCGTCACTAATTACAATTTTTTTGTAGTGAGAGTTACTAGTTCCGTTTGTTTTTCTCTAATGCTTATGGATGAATGTAATATGAGAACATTTCTAGTTGGTTTTTACCTTATTGGAATGGGCCTTGCAAGGAAGAACTTTAATTTTGATCTATAATATTATTTTTACTTTTGCAACATGCATAGTTGTGTAACTGTGAAATTTAATTGTGTAAAACAGAAGAACTATTCATATGGTTGCTTACTTTTAGAGTTATCATTATTTTAACAGATGAAAAGGGTAAGAGACAATGGCAAACTAAATTTGTCATTGGAGCCAAACCAAATGCCTGTGTTGAAGCAGAAATTTCAATTAGTAAACTTAATATCTATGTTGGACTTATTACAAAAACCCAAAAACATCTTGATGTTGACTCTTTATATGTGGAAGGGGTTAACGTGGGTTAAGGACAACTTTAATATGTTGTTAGTAGGCTTGTCATGTACATTTCTCTTGATTATGCTTTTTTGTTTCCTGTTGTTTTTAGGTTTCTATTCTCTACATTTCTAGTTTGGTTTTGTATCTTTATATTTTCTATAATAAACTTGTAATCTTTTCTATCAAAACAAAAATGCATGCTTTCCAAAACCATTGTAAAGACAACCACATTCACCACTACACATGTAATTCATATTCGTTATATTATTTTTCCAAAAAAATTAAAAGCACTTATTGATAACAGTCACTACAAAAAATCAGCGTTTTAGTGACGGAAAATGCATCGCTAAATTTTATTTTTATTTTTTAGCGACGAGTTTGAGCCCGTCGCTAAATTTTAATTTTTTTTTATTTTTTAGCGATGGAGTTGAGCCCATCGCTAAATTTTAATTTTTTTTTATTTTTTAGCGACGAGTTTGAGCTAATCGCTAAATTTAATTTTTTTTTTTTAATTTTTAGCGACTGGTTTGAGCGCGTCGCTAAATTTAAATTTTTTTATTTTTGTTTTTTAGTGACGGGGCTGACCCCGCCACTAAATTCAACACCGCAATTCAAAACTCAACGCGCATCAGGCCCCGGCCTCTTTTTATGTGTGCCACGTGGCTGCGCCTCTACTCGCCATGTGACAGCGCTAGGATATTACTCCCAACTATTATCTTAAACTTTCTACCGGATTCGAACTCCCAACCTCTCATGACCAAGTTCTGCGCACGAGCCAGCCGATTTGAAAGCCTTCTTATTTATTGATGTACATAAAATATATTTATAGTATTATTTTCCAAATATTTCAAAATTATATTTATAAACCAAAATTTCTCAAACTTATTTAATGATATTAATTTTAATATTAATGTTAGTAAAGGGAAATGAATTTTAATTTTAATTTTATTTCGTTATTAATTCAAATGAAACTTTATTAATTATTATATTAGTAGTGAAAAATTATGTTTATATTTTGACTTTAATTTGTAATATATTTAAAAATTATTAGTTTAATTTTTACTAATATTAATGTTAGTAAAAATTATTATGATATGTTTAAATGTAAAATTTTTAATAAATTTTTTTATTGTTTAATTATTTTTTTTATTTTTTAGCGACGAGGTGACCCCGTCGCTAAATTTTAATTCTTTATTTAATTTTTTTATTTGATTTTTTCTTATTTTTTAGCGACGAGGTGTACTCCGTCGCTAAATTTTAATTCTTTAATTTTTTAGCGACGGGGTGTACCTGTCACTGAATTTTAATTTTTTTAATTTTTAATTATTTTTATTTAAATTCTTTTTATCTAAATTTTAATTTTTATTTAATTTTTTATGTCTTAGTGACGGGATTTGCCTCGTTGCTAAATTTTAATTTTTTTAATTTTTTAGCAATGGGTTGACCTTGTCTCTAAATTTGAATTATTTATTTATTATTTTTTAATTTTTTAGCGACGAGGTTGACCCGTCGCTAAATTTGAATTATTTTATTTAATTTTATTTAATATTTTTTATTTTTTAGCGACGCTAGATTTTAATTTTCTTATTTAATATTTTTTATTTTTTAGCAAAGGGGTTGAGTTTGTCGATAAATTTTAATTTTTTTATTTAATATTTTTTATGTTTTAGCTATAGGGTTGAGCCTGTCACAAAATTTTAATTTTTTTTATCTAATATTTTTTATTTTTAGGGACGGGATTTCCGTCGCTAAGTCCCTCACTAAATTTAGTGACAGGTTTTTCATTGTTAATTCCGACACTAAATTAAAAAAATATTTAAAAAAATTAGCAACGGAAATTCCGTTGCTATCCATCGTTGATTAGTGACAGAATAATTCCATCACTAAATTCCGTCGCTAAAATACAATTTTCTTGTAGTGAGTTTTGATTAATAAAAGCATGTGAAATATTGTTAAAATGTGAACAATGATAATTGGTATAGATTCTTCGACTTTAAATTCCACATGACACTCCTATGGTTTAGCAAAAAAAAACCCATCGTTCTATAAATTAATATTGATAATAAGATCATGTTTATTTTTAAGATTAAGAATAACAAAACAACAACATAAACTTTAAAAGTAATTAAAATGCTTACCATAATTTCTGCTGACGTCAAATCAACCATTGACCCATCATTCTTTTTGTGTGTCAAGTAACACATTTCTACTTCTGTTGCATCATGTCCTAATTTTTTAGTCTAGATTTAAATAATTATCAATAAAAAGGTATCATTAATTAATAGGTAAAAGAATACTACACAAAACTAGACGTATTGATAGAAATTATAATATCGAAAATTTATATCTCTTCAGTAATAACTCGAGCAAAACTTCTTGTACCAATCGTTTTGCTCATCTTTAGATTTGATCGATTGTCCTTATTTCGAGCACATGTGGCCTTGATGTCAAGTAATATGAAAAAATTAATTAATCAAATCAAAAATCTTATGACTTCCTTTGCTTTATAAGTAACTAGTAATATCATTAACCATAAATAAGGTTATATATCATCATTCCTCAAAACGTTCAGAATTTGAAATATCATAACTTAAATACATGGGCTACATAACATACATTCAATTCATCATGCACTTTGTTAAGTGTCATTTCATGCCTCATTCATCCTCATTTTTGTTACAATCTCCATTTGGAACGTTTGAATATTCTAGGGGTAAAGTCCAAGTTAGATGATAAATCATTTAAATAATGGAACAAAAAAACATATTTCCTACATGGATGTAAAATGTCATTTTCCATTTCATTTCGGTTTAAGCCGACCGTACCTTATTGCTACTCCCTATTTTTACAGTCTTCTTACTAGGCTGAGGTGTATGGGTGCACTTTTGGAAGAGCAGCGGTCCTGACCCATACTCTCAAACTCTTATGCGAATGTATGATCAATAATATTATCATGTACATATGCATATTTCATCATCAATACATGTAAATGCAATTTACATGAACATATGCTTATTAAGACATGACAAAATGATAAAATCATTTACTTAAAATCAATTTTTCTGGGTCGAACCACTTACCTTCTCAAGTTTATCGGGCTACCTTGATATTCGCGTCTTGCCTCAAAAGATGTGCATCGTCTCGATTTGCTTGTCAACCTCAAAATTCACACAAGTCACTTCATCTTAAACCTCAAAGCACCATAATCATCATATTTATTTAAATAAGCATTAAAACTTATTTTTTCAATTTTTTTTGCATTTTGTTTTATTTCTCTCTCTATTTTTTCCTATTTTTCCTCAATAAATCCAAACTAAATATTTCACAAATATTTCACTATAACAATTCATAAAATAACATTTCTGAATTTTTGAAATTTTCTAAGAAATTTTGCTCACCTTAACCTAACCTTTTAGGCTTTCTTGGTATGTGTGTCCTGATCTCAAAACGCGTGCCCGATCAATTTCCTAGCTCCAGGCATGCTTCTCAAGCCCCAAATTAATTCCAAAAATTATTTTGGCATTTTTCATAATTTTTCCCATTTTTCTTCCTTTCATTTTTTCTTTTCTTTCTTCTTTTTATTTTTTTCTTCCCTTCTTCTTCCCCCATTCTTCTTCTTCTTCTTCTTCTTCTTCACCTATGCAGAACGCCTATGAGCTAGCCTCCGCGGCCACTCATCGCCATCCACTACTATGGCCAGCACTGCCACCAACGGCCCTACCCCGACCGCCAGTCGTCGCTGCTCGCCACTACTCGCGGTCGCCCTGCTCGCACTAGCGTTGCTGCCCGCAGCCTTTGCGTCACTGCTGCAACTAGCCACCATGGCCAGCCACCACTGAGCACTACTGTACACTACCACGCGCTTGCTGGCCAAGTCCTCATCACCGGTCACCTCCCACTATAGCTGTTCCGCCTTTATTGCTGCTGCTTCACCTTCATGGCGGTTGCCATGTGTAATACCCGGTATTACATGGTATTCAAAATAAATAATTTTTGGATTATTTCGTCAGGACCTCGGGTGGTTCGAAAAGCCCAAGGGTCAATCTTGATAAATTAAGTTACTAAATGAAATTTGCCGAATTGGCAGACGGGAGTACCTCGGGACTTGGATGTCTAGGGAAGAGGACAAGAGATTGATGAGGGTCTCGAGATAAAGCTAATGACGCGGGTGGCGGTCCGATCGGGAATGATTTTTGGAATAAATTATGTATAAGCCCGAGTGGGTGCCAATACCGAATAGTTGGAAGGGGACCTCCTGGAAGCTGAGGGGACTCTAGGGGTGGTTCGGTTTTCTGAGTAAGGCAACCCTTAAGTGCTTCGGGGTGGAATAAATGTCTCGGGTAGGTGCAGGGACGAAATCGACACTCCCGAGTAAAGGTTGGTAATTAAATTTTTGAGAAATCAAGATTTTGGATGGCAATGATAATTAATAAGGCACTGGAGGGCCCAAATGTAATTATCAAAATTTTTTTTAAGTGGAATTATGAGGTCTCCAAGCGAAATAGATATGAAATTGGGAGAATTCATATAAATTGTGTAATATATATATATGTATATATGTATACACAGGCGTGAGTTGCTTGCTGCCTCCATTTCAAATTCAAAATTTGAATTTAAAATCAGAGAGTGGGAAATAGAGAGCTCGGAGAGAGAGATCGAGCGATTAAGGGAGAGATCGCGAGTGAGAGCTTGCGAGAGAGAGGTGCTGGCCGAATTTGCTAACCGAAGGCAGCAACCATGGCTGCCGTTTGATGGCCGAAACAGAGAGAGCAGAGGAGAGTGAGAGCTCGTGGTCAAGGGGGAGAGCATGGCCGAGAGAGTGAGAGCATGAGAAAGAGAGAGATAGCGATCGAGAGATGGCCGGTTAGAGGCTGCGTGATGCAGCCGTGGCCACGGAAGCAGCGTCGGCTTGATGAAGCCACGGCCATGGCCGCGGGTGCAGGAGCTCGGGGCGACGAGGGAACCAGCAAGGGCGCGATGAAACTCATGAGGGGCCGAAGTGGCCGCCCTGGTGCGTCGATGGCTGGTCGAGACCCGTGGTGATGGATGTAGCAGTGCGTGCAAGCTGCTCGAGAGAGGCAGCCATGGCTGCTCGCGATGGCAGCGACCAAGGTGGGGGGGGATGCTGATTCGGGTGGCCACCGTGCGTCGATGGGAGGTGGCCGGTGATGGCTGAGACGTTGGCAAGGGGGGTTCGCAGCCATGTGCGGAGGCTGTTGGCCGAGAGGAAGGAAAAAGGCGCGCGGGAAGGTTGGAGAAGAAGGGTGAATAGTGCCGCGCGGGAAGCCAGGGAAGAAGAAAGGAAAAGAAGGAAAAGAAAAAAAAAAAAAGGGAAAATAAATTCTTAAAAAATTGGGAAAAATAGCTGAAAATTCCAAAAAAATGAGGGAAAGTTCTGGAAATTAGTTTGGGGCTTGAAGAGCTTGTCGAAAGCTCAAAAAGATGGAATTTTGGGCGCGAGCGGCAGCTCGGGAGGCAACGTCGGCGTGGTCGTTTCTGAATTTTGTTTCCGAAATGTCCGAGGTAAATTAATATTTCTTCCCAAATTATTTACATTAAGTGAGTTAATGTAGAATAATTAATTATTGGATTAAACCCTGTGTTGGGGTTATTTGAAATCTTGTTGATGGATGATTTTGGCGATGTGCGGCGTAGTTGAGGGCATTGGTTTAATGCCGGACGTTAATGGAGTTGGGGTTTTGTGTGTTTTGCATCTAGGTTGGACCGGGGAGGCGGTGACCCTAGAAAAGCTCGGAGTTCGGGCTGGCGTTCTCGCCGAGGCAGAGATGAGGCTTCAAGCCAGGTAAGGGATGGCCCCATGTGGAGGTGGCCTTGCAAGTTAGTAAATGTGTTTGTTAATGTTTTTATGTTGCATTGGCATGTAGTGGTTATATCTTGTGTGATGCAAGACCTAGTGGACCTATGGCCATATGGAGGACTAGTGTGGTAGGGGCTGATAGGTTGATGCCTCAAACCCTAGTGGGTTGTGAGGATAAGCGGGCCTAGCCTCATTTGCATGCATTTGGCATACATAAACTTGATTATATTCATATTTACATGCATTGCACCCTTACTAAGTCTTTATGACTCATGAGGTTTTACCTCATGTGTAGATGATGCAAGTCCTGATGCAAGCAGGGATGGCGCCGGGAGGCTGTTGTGGCAACTAGCTGTGTTGCCTGAGTTATGTATTTTTTTTAATATTGCTGGAATGTAGCCAGGGGGTGTGGTGTATGTATACCCTTGTGAGTAAATGTCTATGTCATTGATCTTAAATGTATTTAATTGTGTAATCATCATAGTGTGATAGATGATTGTGAGATTGCTTGTTGAATGTGGCATAGTCGGTAAAGCCAAGTTTCGGACCGAGTCAAGTTCAACAAGGTACATTCTCGTAAATCCCCAATACTCAGCGAAGTGTTTGCATGCTAGCTTGTGCCTGGGTCACCTCTGGCTTGCTATGGGGCGAGCTGAAGAGAGGTGAAGCTCACTCGGGTTTCGGGTCTCAGTCCGCTGTGTTTTCTTGATTGAGTTGGGACCGATTCCTGAGTGGAGCGAAGGGAAGGACGAAGCCTAGTTCCCACCTAGGTCGTTTCTCTTGAAACATAGTCCAACCCTTCAGTTGTGGTTTGATAGATGAGTAATCTGGTCGATTATTTACCAGTGGCGCCCGTAAGTGGGAGCGGGTCGTTACAGTTGGTATCAGAGCATGACTAGCTATATAAGTGAGGAAGGCTAGCGTGCTTAAGTGTTAAGTGTTGTCTGTTAAGTGATTAATATGGGTAATTGCCGGAGTTTTGGAATAGAGGATGTCTGGCATGATTTGAATGTAAGTCGAAATGTCGTAACTACTGAGTTGGGGTCGAGAACAGTTGATTTGAAATTTTGAGATTTCAATATAAGGTTGGTCCGATAACCTTGAAAGTTGGACATATGGACCGAGGACCCTAAGGGATTGGGTCAAGTCATTGAGGCCTGCAATGACATGTTTGGATATTCTTGTTCTTGGGATGAGAAAGTACCCTGGATTGAGAAGGTATACATGTGAGAGGTATACGAGTTGAGTAATGAGGAATCGAAAACCCGAGTGTCGGTGTTGGTGTTGGTGTCAAGAAAAACTCAAATGTGGCATTTCGAGGATATGAAGTGTTTAAACAATGGGAACTCCTTGAGATTGAAGTGTTGAGGCTCGTGTGGGGACACGAAACCGAAACATGACTAATCCGGGAGGGGATTAGTGGAGCGTCCCTATGTCAAGGATTTGCCGAGCATGTTCGAGGGAATAGAGTTGTCCCTTGGAAGTGGTGCAGTAAGGCATGTACGCTTGAGATAAAATGAGCTAAAGTGGGTGTTAGCTCGAGACTCAAGGAAAAGATCCGACATCAAGCAATGTGACGAACTACTGGGGAGTGTGCCTGTAAGGCATCTATATGTCATGGCCAATGACGGCATGAAGTAAGTAGCATCCGGAAGGACTCTGAGGGGAGTCAGGATGCTAAATGTATCTGATGCGATGTGATCGTATTGTTATGATGATCCCAGAGGGGATGTGCCTAGGGTATGAGTAGACCCTAGTTGGTTTCACGATGAGACGACGCCTATCCTTAGGAGTGATAGGTGTGTGGCAAGTGGACCCTAGCTGGTGTCTGCATGAGATGGAAGTCCCAAGTGAGTCGAGCTGGAATCCAAGGGAATCCAGATTTGGGATTAAAGAGTTGGGCATGCGTTGATATGCGCGTGAGAGCCATGGGGTTAGAAGTCCTAGTTGTGAAATGCCAAGCGACCGTTCATGTGATTGATGGATGAGGGGCCAATCAAAACTCTCATTATGATGCTTGGGGTCTGGTGGGACGCCTAAGGTTGGGAGATGAGAGGTGAATAGACCCTCACTGTGACCCCTGGGGTTGTGATGACGCCTAAGGTCACAAGACCCTTGATGGGAGACGCAGAGGTCACCCAATGAAGGGTATGAACGGTGTGTGGGTTGGGGGTAGTGAATTGTGGCAACAGGACATCCATAGGCTATGCGCGCAATGGAAATGCTGACTTCGGATGCCGAGTGGGCAGGGGCATGGTGAGCAATGTGGAGGCCCCGAATTTTAAATTCCAAGTCATGGGAGCCTGAGTGAGGTGTGCTGGAAGGCCAAGCTGGGCATCGTGACTGAATGCACTATGGGGGTGCAAGGAGAGACGAGAGGTCTCAATTTACCTGGAGGGTAATGGTAGGTGCTCGATGGTTATGAGTACCGGAGCTTGAGATAGACTTAGCATGTTGGTTGTTGTTTGAGGGTCTCTTAAGCGATAAGAGATGTAGAGTCTTGAGGAGCGAGACTCATGGTATGAGCTTGAGGTTATCAAGGCAAGGATAATTAAGTAAGATGGCTTAGTAAGATGGTGGTGGAACCATCGTAGCTCAGGAAGGCTTTAAGTAGCTTTAATGCTACAGGTGCAAGGCTCACAGTGACGGATTTGATGCTATGGACCGTGTGGCAGACGACTAATGAGTTGGCTCGTGTTGAGGGCAAGTGGCCCATGGGCCTGAGTAATTTAGTGAACTGCTGGTGACGGTCAGATCCCGAAGAGCTGGAGCAGCACCTTAGGAAATTTGGTCAAGTGAGACCGAGAATCTCATGTAAGGGATAGGACATTTAGAGTAGTCCTAAGGAGAAAACGTGGAACGCGATAATGATCCGATAGATTTGTTGTCGAGTAGGACGCCTGGTAAGAATAGTGGCTGCGAGTGCGGCGAGGTAGTCATGTCAAGTTCGATATCAAAGGTGTGACTGAAAGGCTGAAAGTCACACTACGGGGTGCGAAACAGATCAGAGTGGGACCTGAGCCATGCTGTTGGAAACTGTTGTTGGGCCAGTGTAAGGGAGCCACACGGTAATAATGATTGGGTATTGACTCTCCGAAGCACAGGGCGACACGATGGGGAACCAGTGTTGGGCCAGTGTATGGGAGTGACACGATGATGGTGACCAGGTGTTGGCGCGTGCCTAAAGCACAAGGCAACACAGTGATTATGCAGATGGTCAGGGGCTAAAGATCTGTGAAATGCGGTAGGGTGACGAAAGTTATGACTAGTTCCACAACTCGGCTGCTAGTAATAAAAGGGGTTAGGGCGTTGCGCCCGAGTTAGGGGTTAAGCCCTTTATTTCGATAAGTAGCGTCGAAGTGGTTTGGCGAATGTTTGGGTGTTGTAGCGCTTCGAGATGTTTGAGAAAGAAACTCGTGGAAAGGGAACGGGTCTAGCGTAGGAATAACGCACAGTTGATGCCTACGGTTGACGGGTCTAATGCTAAGGACCACTGGATATAGACGGTTAGTTCACAGGAGGGACTGCAGCCCTCTATGTGGAGTAACCTGTCTGTGGTGGAGACGATTAGACGCCGAAGACTTGGGGTATGCTGTAGGTTATGTCTGGGCCAGACCTAAAATTCCGTAAGGGTTGAAAAATCATGGTAGTGCTTTTGGTGTCAAAGCAGCAAGAAGGTTTGTGAATTTGGGGGTGATATCTCGTAGTGAGATAACAAGATGCGTGGCGATGCTCCTTGCTAAAGGATGCTAATGCAGTGGTGGTTAATATAATCGAAATAGTTATAGTAAATTGAGATGATGGACCCTGTGTGACCTTGCGGTGATGCAAGAAGATGGGTCAATTGGTGGAGTCGGTAAATGGCTCTGAAATGTTACGTAAGTGCCGTGGAGGGCGAGACCTACGAGTTGGAAACCAACCATGAGATGGGAATATTGAAGCGCGTGAAGTTTCAAGTATGGGGATCTCTAATCCTACGATGTAAGTTGTGGTAGGCTGAACGTGTGGCTGAGGCACGGTTTGAAATTCGCGAAGGCTTGCAATTGCACGGTCTAGTATTAGTCCTGATGTGTCGATGCGAAAATGAGGAAGTATCTTCATGTGGCACTGGACGGGTTTCCAGTTGTTGACACAGGATTAGTTGCCAGGTGGTAGCACCTGATGGCAACGGTGAGAGCGTGAGGCTCGAGGACTATGAAATAAAGCCTTGTTGGGTGCCGTGTATACCTCTAGTATAAAGGTTCAGCAGGTCCCGGTGGTTAGACCAGGCGAATTTTGAGAAAGAGATCCAAGGGGATAAAAGATGGTTGGTCAAAGTAAAGTTGTACCACTTGAAGGAGTGCTACTCAGTAACGAGAGTTATAAATGGTGGAGTTGAAATGTGTCCTAGGTAGAACGTGAGAGGTTCTCCCGAGAAGGGTCGAGCATAGGGCAACAACATTAAATGGACCTCCTAAGGCACTACCACTCTAACAGGATGCATCACCCGGGGAAAGCCAGCGTGATGGCAAGTGCCAAAGTAGGAATGTGAGTCCTACGGCATCTAGTGGAAGTGTGAGTTCCACAGGAGTAGCAGGGGTGATTTCCAGTAGGTGGAGTTAAATCGAAGTTATAAGTTGATAATGGCAAGTGTAGTGCTTAGAGGAAGGTTGTGTTGGTTGTGAGCCGGGCGACCCCGCTAGCGCTAATTGAGTTGGTTAGCTGAAAGTAGATGGCAAATTTAAGATGTCACCAATGGGTGAAGAGAGTTCAAAAATATATATATATATATATATGAGACGAGATTGGTCCCCAGGAATGGTGTTTAGGTGATGAAATCACCTGGTAGCTGTGAGTGTTATATAGCTAGAGATACTGTGATGTGTGGGCAATTGATGAAAAAAAATTAACCTCGTGGCTAAAGGTTAAGGATTGTAAAAGGAAATCAACTAGTGGAGTCGATTGGTGATCAGTTAGGGGTAGCCGATGGCGACCGAAGACGCCGACCTGTGGTAGTGGCAGCAGTAATGCAGCGGTTGGCTAGGGTCGTGGGGCGTTGTGAACGTAGTCGGTCAGTGGCTTAGGTGGCTCATGAGTCACGATTGCGATTGGATGTGGCGCTAAGCGATGGCAAGAGGTCGTCTTAGCTGATGATGATGGCGTTAGGGCTAATGTAGTCGCTCACTGAATGATGTGAGCTGATTAAAGCAAAAGTTATAAGAGGTCTGGGAGAAGCCAGAGTCTTTCAGGGAATTGACTAGTTGCTATAAGCATAGCAAGGTGATGAGGAAGGCGACCTAAGAGTGGGGTCGTGCCGGTTGCGTTGAGCAGTGAGATTCATGGAGCAGCGAGTCTTTGAGATGGCATGGTAGTGTCATCGTCGCTGCCAGGGAAAAGATGTCAGGAAGGTCAAAAATAACCATTTTGCATGGTAAGGCCTCGAAGCCAAGTGTGTATGGCCATGAAGGTTGGTGCCTGTGGAATTTGAGATGCAATGACCGTGGAGAGATTCGTTGCTGTTGTGGTGATTGTCCTTGCCGAGGAGGACAAAGGAAACCGTTATGCATGGTTTAAATCAGGCGTCTACTGTTGATTGAGAATGAATCTGATTTAAGCTGGCCGAAAGTTTTGTGCCTCTAGAATATGAGACTCTGCCGAGAGATGGCAAAGTTTGAAAGGTCCCAATGAAATTGAAGCTGAGCTAGTAAATTTGGCTAGAAGACTACTATAAGAGTAGGGGTGTAACCATATTAGCTTATTGTGGTGCAAACCAAAGGCACGAGTCATCCTACAGGTGCGATGCAATAAGTGATTGTGCAGATGGTAATAAGTCAATCACTTGTGTCACGCACCGTGGGTGATGACGAGGGCCGATGAATGGTTCTACGACCTTAAGCGAAATGGTAGGATCCTTGACTCACGGTAGGGTTTAACAGCCAAGGTAAGGCCTAGCATGGGACATGATCGTGAAAGCTGAATTGGGTGAAGAATTGAAGAAGGGGTTGCTCAGCGAAGAGTTCCCTATTATGGGTATGAAACCCCTACTAGCGTGTGATCTCGGCTAGTAAGAAGGCCTAAGTACCTCTGTGTGCTTATGTGAAGAACTCCTGGTTGGGAGAAGGTTGTGGCTCGAGCATGATTAAGCTCGAGGTGAGATTGTAACAGTGCGTGCATTGCCAAGCTCGAGTTGGACCCGGGTAATGCACGTATGGTTGAAATGTGAAATTACCTGACATGGTGTTAGGTATATCGATTTTGAGTAATCGTATCAATAAATGAGGGTCGGCTGGTCAAAGTAGAAGACCATGTATAAAAATGGTCGAAGTTGGCAGGGTTAGTTGATCGGTAATGAGAGGTTGCCATGAGGATCGACTCAATCTTAGCATGCGTGTGATTAATGGCAGTGTGCCATGGTGGAAAGAGTGTCAAAGTGTCTTGTGGGCACTAAAAGAGACATTGTGGTGATGATCAGTGCTAAAACATTACTGGTTGGACCAGCGTAAAATCGTGGCCATGTGTGATTGGCAGTGGAAAATGTTGCTGTGTGTGATCGGCGTAAAATCGTGGTAGACTGATCAGTAATGCAATGTTAGTGAGAGTTGTTTCGGTTGATGCAAAAAAAAAAAAGGGAAATGGGAAATAAACCTACAAAGCGATGCTTCGAGATAGAGAAAATCCATCCGGAGATAGATATCGTTACAGTAAGCATGACCAGCGACCAGTGGTGCCGTTTGGCGGGAGGTCAAAGCGATAATCGGTTGGTGAACGTCCTCGTGAGGTGGAGGACCAAATGCCTAAGTGAAGCCTTGAGGTGGGAATAACCCAAGGTGAAGGCTAAGAAATGGTTCGGCTATGAGATTCTCGAGCAGGAGATTCGGAGAGTAGCCAGAGTATGTGATTATCTTGGACAAGAGATCAAGGTAAAGTAAATTTCGAGGACGAAATTCTTTAAGGAGGGTGGAATGTAATACCCGATATTACATGGTATTCAAAATAAATAATTTTTGGATTATTTCGTCAGGACCTCGGGTGGTTCGAAAAGCCTAAGGGTCAATCTTGATAAATTAAGTTACTAAATGAAATTTGCCGAATTGGCAGACGGGAGTACCTCGGGACTTGGATGTCTAGGGAAGAGGACAAGAGATTGATGAGGGTCTCGAGATAAAGCTAATGACGCGGGTGGCGGTCCGATCGGGAATGATTTTCGGAATAAATTATGTATAAGCCCGAGTGGGTGCCAATACCGAATAGTTGGAAGGGGACCTCCTGGAAGCTGAGGGGACTCTAGGGGTGGTTCGGTTTTCTGAGTAAGGCAACCCTTAAGTGCTTCGGGGTGGAATAAATGTCTCGTGTAGGTGCAGGGACGAAATCGACACTCCCGAGTAAAGGTCGGTAATTAAATTTTTGAGAAATCAAGATTTTGGATGGCAATGATAATTAATAAGGCACTGGAGGGCCCAAATGTAATTATCAAATTTTTTTTTAAGTGGAATTATGAGGTCTCCAAGCGAAATAGATATGAAATTGGGAGAATTCATATAAATTGTGTAATATATATATATATGTATATATGTATACACAGGCGTGAGTTGCTTGCTGCCTCCATTTCAAATTCAAAATTTGAATTTAAAATCAGAGAGTGGGAAATAGAGAGCTCGGAGAGAGAGATCGAGCGATTAAGGGAGAGATCGCGAGTGAGAGCTTGCGAGAGAGAGGTGCTGGCCGAATTTGCTAACCGAAGGCAGCAACCATGGCTGCCGTTTGATGGCCGAAACAGAGAGAGCAGAGGAGAGTGAGAGCTCGTGGTCAAGGGGGAGAGCATGGCCGAGAGAGTGAGAGCATGAGAAAGAGAGAGATAGCGATCGAGAGATGGCCGGTTAGAGGCTGCGTGATGCAGCAGTGGCCACGGAAGCAGCGTCGGCTTGATGAAGCCACGGCCATGGCCGCGGGTGCAGGAGCTCGGGGCGACGAGGGAACCAGCGAGGGTGCGATGAAACTCGTGAGGGGCAGAAGTGGCCGCCTTGGTGCGTCGATGGCTGGTCGAGACCCGTGGTGATGGCTGTAGCAGTGCGTGCAAGCTGCTCGAGAGAGGCAGCCATGGCTGCTTGCGATGGCAGCGACCAAGGTGGGGGGGGATGCTGATTCGGGTGGCCACCGTGCGTCGATGGGAGGTGGCCGGTGATGGCTGAGACGTTGGCAAGGGGGGCTCGCAGCCATGTGCGGAGGCTGTTGGCCGAGAGGAAGGAAAAAGGCGCGCGGGAAGGTTGGAGAAGAAGGGTGAATAGTGCCGCGCGGGAAGCCAGGGAAGAAGAAAGGAAAAGAAGGAAAAGAAAAAAAAAAAAAAAAAAGGAAAATAAATTCTGAAAAAATTGGGAAAAATAGCTGAAAATTCCAAAAAAATGAGGGAAAGTTCTGGAAATTAGTTTGGGGCTTGAAGAGCTTGTCGAAAGCTCAAAAAGATGGAATTTTGGGCGCGAGCGGTAGCTCGGGAGGCAACGTCGGCGTGGTCGTTTCTGAATTTTGTTTCCGAATTGTCCGAGGTAAATTAATATTTCTTCCCAAATTATTTACATTAAGTGAGTTAATGTAGAATAATTAATTATTGGATTAAACCCTGTGTTGGGGTTATTTGAAATCTTGTTGATGGATGATTTTGGCGATGTGCGGCGTAGTTGAGGGCATTGGTTTAATGCCGGACGTTAATGGAGTTGGGGTTTTGTGTGTTTTGCATCTAGGTTTGACCGGGGAGGCGGTGACCCTAGAAAAGCTCGGAGTTCGGGCTGGCGTTCTCGCCGAGGCAGAGATGAGGCTTCGAGCCAGGTAAGGGATGGCCCCATGTGGAGGTGGCCTTGCAAGTTAGTAAATGTGTTTGTTAATGTTTTTATGTTGCATTGGCATGTAGTGGTTATATCTTGTGTGATGCAAGACCTAGTGGACCTATGGCCATATGGAGGACTAGTGTGGTAGGGCCTGATAGGTTGATGCCTCAAACCCTAGTGGGTTGTGAGGATAAGCGGGCCTAGCCTCATTTGCATGCATTTGGCATACATAAACTTGATTATATTCATATTTACATGCATTGCACTCTTACTAAGTCTTTATGACTCATGAGGTTTTACCTCATGTGTAGATGATGCAAGTCCTGATGCAAGCAGGGATGGCGCCGGAAGGCTGTTGTGGCAACTAGCTGTGTTGCCTGAGTTATGTATTTTTTTTAATATTGCTGGAATGTAGCCAGGGGGCGTGGTGTATGTATACCCTTGTGAGTAAATGTCTATGTCATTGATCTTAAATGTATTTAATTGTGTAATCATCATAGTGTGATAGATGATTGTGAGATTGCTTGTTGAATGTGGCATAGTCGGTAAAGCCAAGTTTCGGACCGAGTCAAGTTCAACAAGGTACATTCTCGTAAATCCCCAATACTCAGCGAAGTGTTTGCATGCTAGCTTGTGCTTGGGTCACCTCTGGCTTGCTATGGGGCGAGCTGAAGAGAGGTGAAGCTCACTCGGGTTTCGGGTCTCAGTCCGCTGTGTTTTCTTGATTGAGTTGGGACCGATTCCTGAGTGGAGCGAAGGGAAGGACGAAGCCTAGTTCCCACCTAGGTCGTTTCTCTTGAAACATAGTCCAACCCTTCAGTTGTGGTTTGATAGATGAGTAATCTGGTCGATTATTTACCAGTGGCGCCCGTAAGTGGGAGCGGGTCGTTACACCATGGCCGATCGAGCTTGCTGCTTGTGGCTATAGCCGTTGCCCACTCTCACGTTCTCAATCTTTCTCTTGCTTCTCACTTTCTCGGTCTCTCTCTTAATCTCTCACTCTTGGCCTTTGCTTCTCGATCTCTTGGCTCCCTACTCTCAGGAGCTTTATGCTTCTTCATTATTTTTCTTCATTTCCTCTCTCTCTCTCTCTCTATATATATATATATATTATACATATTATACACTAATCTTTCTTCCTTAAATCACCCTGAATTTTCTTGCTAAATTTCCTCAATCTTTCCTTTCAATTACTTTCCAACTTGCAGCAACTTTCCTTTAATTCTTGCGCAAATCTCGATCGCCTCACACACACGCGCACACAGTTGTATATATATTTATGTATATCACTTTATATAATAATAGGAAAATTACACATTTAAATTTCAAGATTCATCTCTATTTCAATTAAACAATTCTCCTAATTGCATTTACATCCTCAAACGTCAAATTGATTTGCATTACGATACCAAAAATTCAAAATTAATAATTCATAGCTTACTCGGTAAGGACAATTTCATCCCTGCACCCTCACTGGACCTTTGTTTCGTCCTGAAACCACTCTAGGGTTGATCCTTACATGAAACCAGAGCCCTCTCAAGGTTCATTTTATTTTTCAGAAGTCTCCTACGATGATTCAGTTTTTTAGCTTGAATCGAGCTGTTACGAAACCTGTCTTGATTCTAATTTCTTTCAATCCGATAAATCCTATGTCGGAATGCTCATTATGAATATATCATTTTCCTTAGACATTTACACTTCGTGACATTCCCTGTAATTGATTCGGTACTTATAACTATAAGAAATTATACTTAAACCCATAATCTTTTGATAATTTCACCTATAGCCCAAGTTAAAATTACTCTTGAGCCCTTTAGAAAATTTGGGATATTACATCAATTGTGTTACTGGTCTTTAAATTGGAGGCAACACCCTTTTCTTATGTGTCGGTGCTAGGGATTTGCTGTTGCTAAGAACCATCTGATTACCAAGTTAGAGATGCATGGTATGATCCCTATGTAGTGGCATATGGAGTCATATGATTGCTAATGGAATCCATCGACCTTCAGCCTGAGGTAAACATCCCATGCAATCAATGGTGGCCTTGATTGTAGAAACTACTGCCCAGGGTACACTTGATTGGAAAGTATTCCAATGTCGGAAAGAGTTCTGATGTGTTGTCTCAATCTCACCACACTGATTTTGGCATAGTTATCGACTTAGTGAGTTTGATCAGTCCACGACTCTCACTCGATCGGGATGATAATTGATGAAGGGATTATAGTACACATGAATCGAAACCCCAAATAAGTTCTATTCATGAAGTAAGACTTTATTATTATTAGGGTCGCCTTAACATAATGTTAGTTGTCACTCAAGGTCTTTCGAGGTATTTCAAGTGTTGGAAATGTATGCCCTAAAGACACGTTTTGTTTAATTTATGGTAATGATGTTTCTTTTATTCAGTTTATGGCACATATATTATTTGCATTTAATTGTTGGAAAGGTGTTCATGCTATTAAGTAAGTGATTCATGTGATGGGTCGTTCTTCACAATTAGGCATGAATCATGGGTACTTAATAAGCAAGAAAATATTACTCTTGATATTTTGATAGAACTGGGCATTCTATCATGATAAGATCATTGTGCAATAGATCCTAATGGAGGATGGCTTGCCTTAGCCAGTAAACAGTCCATTTACTCTAATTGTACAAGCGCATTTGGAATGCGTAGAGTGGACCTGTGATAGAAGCTAATGATAAAGTACTAATTATCATGGAGCTAGTCTATCACTGCTACTACGTGGACGAGTACTCTAATACTTGAGTATTAGTTGGTGGTCTAGTGAGCCTAGAGCTATATTCTTAGATTCATTGTAGGTGAGGTCTATCAAAGATCAATATCCTTTTGAGTTGGGAGTATGGTTTCTAATTAGCTAAGACAGACTAATACAAGATAGTTTCTGTGATTCACCCCCTTGTGATTGTCCAAGAATAATCGAATAATCCAGGGCCCTGGGAACGTGACTTAAGAGTGTGTGCTTCTGGGTAGCTCCCAGTGATAAGCAAGTACATTCGAGTAGTCACGGATTATTGGACTAGTGATCTAAGGATGGTAGAAATCATTTAGAAAGGTGTTAGTACATTATTCCTTTCTAAATGATGGGTGTTACGTAGAGGGGTATTTTCGTCATTACACTAGTAGGTCAAAGACATGGCATATGTAAAATTATTCGTGGGGTCAGTGTTACCATATGGTGATAGTTGGAACACTTAGAATGACAAAATATAGCTACTAGGTAGCAGGGATATTTTGGTCATTTTAGTAGCCGTGAATAATTTGTCTTTTGGTCCCCGGGGTAGCTCGATGTAACTCATGTATTTTTTAATACATTTGGCTTGTTGGATGAATTATATTGAGAGAGAATTATTTTATTCAGAATGGTCCATAATTAATTGGGCTAGAATAAAATAATAGTTCATTAGGGTTTTTAATTAATTAATTGGGCTAACCCAATTAGAAAATTAATTAAAAGATCTTGGCCCATTAGGGTTTGGCCCACTAGGGTTTTAACCCTAGGGTTCTCCCTATATATTCTCTCATTATTTGTTTTTCCATCCAAGTCGTTTTTCATTCTTCTTCACCGAAGAAAGGCCACGAGTTCGAGTCATATTTCGGAAGATCGAAAGAAAGTCTCGAAGTTCTGATGCGAAGGAGCCGAAGGATAGCAGGACAGCCGTCGTCTCCACCACGCGAAGAAGCTACCGCGCATCCTGCCCCTATCGCCCCATTCCGACCGGTAATCCGCTGTAAAAGTAAGTCTCTTAGATTCTAATCAATACGAGGATCGTTTTTGATTAAAACGCTTCCGTTGCATGCTTTTGTATCCTCGTTTTTGATCCTTCATCAAGGACATAGAGAGATCCTCATTGTAGAATAAAGTTGTTTGGTCAATGTTAAAGCTGTTAACATTTCCTAATTGCTACTTAGTAATGAATCAAGAAGGCCACACTCATATCCAAGTGTGATGGTTGACTAAGTGATTAAGACTGAAACTGTCATTAAGCATTAATAACGTTTACCGTTAAGAGTTAACGAGATGGGATTAAATGATTAATAATAAGGAGCAAACGTCTAGAGTTGATGCACCTGCTGTTAAGAGTTAACGGGGACCTCGGTTTCATCATGAGATGGTGAAAGTGTCATTAAATGTTAATGGAAGGGCCTAGATGTAATTTTTGGAAAGTTGGCATAAAGGGCAACAAACTGTCGATAGTCTTGGGAAACTGTTGACAATTTCCTTTGAAATGTCGAGCCATATTGTCGACAGTTTCTGTTCTAGGAACCCGCGAATTGCATGACGTTTTGTCGTTTTGTGTAGCAGAAAAGTTAGGGCACGTGGCAATGGCGGATGATGGAAAGACAAGGGAGGTTGGCGTGCATCCTTAACACATCTCATTCTCTCTCCCTTGCCCCCCTCCTGTCCCCTTGTCATTTTCCCAATTTGTGTGCCCTAGGGTTTCCAATTTGGGGGATATATATGTTTTGTTTTCTATGCTAAAAAAGAGAGACAGCTAGAGCCTTTTGTGATTGATTTTTTTTTCTCTCGACCAACATCTTTTCTTCTTCCTACAGAAACCCTAGCTCCCTATTTCATTGCTCCTTTGATTCACTCTTACCTATTGTAAGACATTACTTTTGATAGTGAGACTATCAAGCTTGAGAGTTCTTTTTCCATTAGAACCCATTTCGTTTTAGCCATTATCTCCCTTGCTCTCTCTGGCTAGCATAAAGAGAAAGTAGTGGGATTCATTATCTCACCGGAGCGTGGACCCCATAGGCCCCTCGTGGTTTCTGGGACTATTTTGGTCTAACTGAAAAAGAGTTCTGGAGCTGTCTTCTGGAGCAAGTGTTGATGCCTTGGGTGGATTTCATCCTTACATTAGGCTTCAACCATTGAAAGGTAAAATAACCCCCTATGGCATAGTTTGGTTTTGATATGCATATGGGCATTGGAAACAGGTCTTGCAAGGTGTTTTTCGTTCTTTTTTTCACTATTATCTTTGATATTTTCAAAAATGGCTTAAACCCTTGCATTGGTACACTTATTAATGGAATTCCTTTTCACATTCCTATGATTGGAGAAAACAAACCACAGGACTGGGGGCATGGAACATTCAAAATAGAGAGAGGTACACGCAGTTGGATTGAGGAGACAAGCGGCGAGGCAAGGAAGGTAAGCCTCACCCACAATACCCACAAGTCAAGAACATCACTCCCTTAAACAGTCTTCAATTCCAAGGAGGAACCCCATGGCAATTTTGGTACCTCTTGGACCCTCTAGGATAGCTCCACCCACAGTCCCACTCTCGAATTATGAACAATTGTAGAAGAATTTTGAGGAGCTGAAACACTAGAATGATGAGCTCAAGACGAATAATGAGAAGAGCAAGAGAAGACTATTGGGAATTACTGCTTTGCTACATGAACTAATGTCTAACATCCACATTCCCCACCTGGGATAAATAGCCACAAGGGTAGAACACCAAAGATCCCAATACAACCCTCCAAGGACCACACGATAGTGGATAAGGATTAGGACTCCAAGGTCGAATGACGAAGTCCTAAAAATGGCAAGCCCAAGAAAGGAATACGACAGGCGAGCAGGGAAAGGTCCCATGTATGAAGAGATAGTAGAAAACACCCACTCAAGAGCTCTTTATGTCCCACCTCCTTGCAAAAGCAAAGAAGAACAAGAAACACTCAAGGCATCTGACATTAAACGCCTCGTAGAAGAAGTGTTGGAGTAGAAACAAGTGATGATGGTGCCAAAGAAAACACCCAAAAAAGGGTTCCCCCTATTCGAAGACCTCCAAAGGTAGCTAGTGCAATAGGGGTTCAAGCTGCCACAATTGTCAGTGTATTTTGGAAAAGAGGACCCAAAAAACGCATCTACAACATTTCATCATCGTGGTCATGTTGCATGGGTGGAACAAGGTCACTAAGTCCAGAGCTTTCCCTCTTTCCCTCGTAGGACAGGCTTACGAGTGGTTCACAAAATTGCCAACAAGGCATATACTATAACACTCCCTCTCCCAAGCTACTTTATCCCCGGGAAACCTAGAGGAGAGGGAGTCATGAATTAAGAAAAGATCCGACAACCACCAACAACATATAATATATATACACACCACGCGTATGCTATAAGACCCAAAATGAAAATATAAGACTTTAAGGGTTACAAACCCAATTCTAAGTTAGGTTACATGTTACAAGATAAAACCTATGCAATCTTTAGCCACACATTTTCCCAAGACCGTTGATTTGAGAGTAGACCCACACACACATCTTACTACCCATCTTTCTTGCTCGACTCCTTGCCAGCTATTTCTTTACTTCTACCTGGAATGGTGAAGAGTACAAGATGAGCTACAAAGCTTAGCAAGTATAAGAAACAGGAAGGGAAAACATGACAGATAGTAATGTGATAGAGGTGAGGTGAGCAGTATCTGAAAAGCATCTAGATGTGGATGATAGATTACAACACATGGTCCACACACACACACCCATGATAATAATATCATGCATAGCACACAAGAAAGTCGAAAAACACATAACTGGCCAATGGCTTCACATAATGATATAAAATGCACCAAAATACATACCAGCCTGTTACTGATACCTGCAACCAGAGAAACTATGATAATCTGTGGATCATAGGTCCTATCTCATATACTCGACTATAGCCGTACATATATATAATCTCGCCCAGGGTCGTCACCTCTGGGTGCGCCCCTCAGTCGTCACCGCAGAAGCGTAACCCCAGTCAAGCTAGTGCCTACTGGTTTGGGGGGATATATCCCAGCGGTACACAACTACAATGAGTATAACTATCTTCGATCTTGTCGATGCATTTACAACACGTAAGATGACCACATACAAATGCACGTGATACAGTGGGAATATGTTATGCTCGTGTCCACTCATGTTACATGGTGATAATATTCATGATAGTCCTTGCCCATGATGCACAATTACCACACTATCAAAACATGTCATGATAGGGAGTAACATTCTCAATTGTAATTATTCTCATCTCATAATCATGGACATCACAGTGATTGAATAGCACTAGAAGTAGGAAAATTTCACACTCAACTCATAGGAACATGAAAAGTAAGGGAGAATATCTTTGGGTGTGCGAAGTAGTAATAGGGCTCCAAATATACATGCCATGGTTGGGAGTAATATTTGAATTTAAAAAAAAATATTCCCATTTCATGTTGTGACCATTATTGACAATAAATCACACTTAAAATATGGAAGGCTTCACTCTTAGGCTTCAAGAGTAAATCAGAGTAAATTGTTAAATATTTAAAATGTTGGCAGGGGATAGGGAAGGGACAAGCTTCCCATGCAAAATCTTAACAAATTCACCATTCCTTAAGGAAAGTGGGGAAGAACAAGCCCCACATAGCTATCAAAACATTCCCCAAGTTGTAATCCATTAATGCATAAGAACCAACCATATAAAACTCTCACCCTTGTTTATGTAGTAGCTTTTGTTTATTTCCCATGTATTCAACCTCAAACACATCCTTAAGTTCCTAAACCACTCTCATAGTTCTCCTCTTGTCACCCCCAAGTGCATATATCAAAGTTCTATCCAAAGCTCCCAGAACTCGATACCACGTTTATAGTGATATAATTCAAAGAATGGGAAGGAAGGAAGAGAACTTGTCTTCTTAAGTTTCCTGTGATGCTTGATAGCATCTAGAAAGCTCTTGGATGATAGTATTCAACTTGAGGTTGGAGAGAAAAAAGGGTATGAAAAGTTACAGAGGAGCTTACGAGAGAAAGAGCTTGAGTTTATCACCTCTGTTTTTGTGATATTTTCCTCACAAATTCTCTCTTTTATATTTTCTCTATATGTATTGTTTATCCATTCTCTTATTTTCTTAAATTCCTTTATTATTTCCCAATCTAGAATCTTCTATATGTTTCTTGAATCAATGGTGGTTCGGGAGACATATATATATGTATATGTTTGTAAATCACCGGGGAGACATTCGAATATAGCTTAAGGCATTCAAATGATATATATATAGTCTGTTGTATGGAAGACATTCGAATGAACTGGGCACATTCAAATGAGTTCTGAGGCATTTGATAGAGGAATTGAGAAAATGCAAAAGACATTCGAATGCTATAATGGGGCATCCGAATGAATTTGAAACAGTTGGATGGAATGCTGAAGGAAAATAAAGGTCATTCGAATGCTACAGTGGCCTCATATAGATGAATTTCTCAATTTTTTCCTGGCTCATTTGAATGTGAGGGTTTAATTTACAAAAAATGGATTCTGGATAGTTCTGACACCTATTCGAACTTTAGGCATAACTCTCTCGTTTGAACTCTGATTAAGGTGATTCAAGATGCTATGGAACGAAAAGAGAAATATCTAAAACTTTTATGTTTTGAGTTTTGAGAGATTCGAAATGCATCATGGTCGAAATTGGGTTGCAAAGAAAACATACACACAGGAACATAGGCCATTCGAATTGATTGGCTACCCATTCGAATGCTCCACACCCCATTCAAATTGTTCCCTATAGCATTCGAATCACTTCACTAAAACTCAAAAAACTCATTCGAATAATGCCTAAGACTCACACATCCGAATGCCTAAGCTCTCATTCGAATATCTTAGCCTACATTTGGATATCTAAGCTACCATTTTCACATACATTCAATTAAAAATCTAACTTAATCACTTAGCTTTCACACTTAACCCCTATCCCATACTTAAAGAAAAATGTCACCAAAATAATATATTAATCATCAAGGCTAACCAACTCAATCCTTAAGGCATGACACAAGAATAATTGAATTCGGGTCATTACATATACAATTATTCGAATAGTTGAAGAAGGAATTCCTGGAGGTGTTCTCCGCCTACATCCCGAAGAAGGAGAGTGCCATGTATCTTATGAGCTTGCAGCAGAAGCCCAATGAATCCCTGAAGCAATATATCGATTGATTTAGAGCTGCAATGCAAGAAGTAAGGGATCTCCTGGTCGACTAGCGACCTTAACTCTGTTAAACGAAACTACATATGCTCCGCTCAAAAAATCCCTAGCCTTTTTCGAGTTGGATTCTATGATTGAATTATTTTCCCGGGCATAATAGTTTATTGTCCAAATTGAAATTTTGGATGCATGGGAGGGTAAAAGAAGTGGCAGGCAGAATGATATTGGGTCAGATAGGGTAGTAAAGATTCAGCAAAGAGAAGAGCTCCCCAAAGATGCAATTCTGAAGCTTTACCCCCCCCCCCCCACTGAATCGAGATCCGCTATCCTTTTCTCTATCATGCACACAAGGCTCATCAACTTTCCCCCTCACTCTAACCAGCCTATGGGCAAGAACATGGACGCTTTCTGTAAATTCCATGAGTCCCTAGGGCATACTACAGAACAGTGTTGAGAACTCCAAAATCAGATTGAGCAGTTGATCACGGAAGGGAAGTTGGACATATTCGTACTGGATAAGCCCAAGAATTAGCAAGGTGGGAGAGAAAAGCCAAGAAGGGATAACGCGAAGAGGCCCTCTCGCCTTAGGAATGATGCTCCCAAGAGAAGAGAAAACCAACAACCTAGTCAAAGGGAATGAGAGAAAAACAATCATAGGAGAGAAGAAGTAGGGCCAAGTAGGAGAAAATGATAATGAGCCTATTATGGAAAGAATACACATTATCTCAAGGGGAGAAAATTTGATAGGTGATTCTTCTTCTACTAGAAAAGCATATGCACGACAAGCGCTACACATGGATTTGGTAGCAAAAGTTCAGGAGAACGAGGATCCCATCATTTTCACACTCGAAGATCAAGGAGATGTGTTGCTCCTTCACAACGATCATTTAGTCATCTCTATTGTTATTGCCAAGCATCCCATTGAGAGAGTACTAGTGGATAGTGGGAGCTCTATCAAATTTTTAAACTGGAACTGTTTCAAGAAGATGCATATTGCCCACGACTGATTGAAGACGATCACCTCCATTTTGTATAGTTTTATTGGAGAAGTAGTGTCCATAGTTGGATCGGTTCAGTTGCTTATTACGCTAGGAGACTACCCCCAAGTGATCACCAGACAAGTTAACTTCATGGTGGTCAAGACCTATTCCCCTGCCTACAATGTGATTTTAGGAAAATCTCTTATCAATGCTATGAGAGCAACCATTTCTCTAGGATATTTGCTGATGAAATTCCCCACATCGCAAGGAGTAGGCCAAGTGAGAGGCAGGCCGGCCCAAGGCATAGGCCACTGAGGCCTATGCCTAGGGCCCCCAATTTTTTGGGGCCCCTAAAAGATATAGCAACTATTGGTTGGGGCCCCAAAAAATACAGGTTAGCAGCCACCCTCACCAAGACATGCAAGCAGAGTGCCACTACAGTCCCGCGTAATAAATGTAGAGGGCCACAAAATTTATTATGGCTTAGGGCCCCATTAAGCCTCGAGCTGGCCCTGGTGAGAGGTAATCAGAAGCAAGCAAGGGTGTGTTACGTAAACTCTACCAAGGGTGCCAAGGGAAAGGAAAAATTAATAACGGGAGAGACCTTAATGATAAGTTAGCAAACTCTTGATGATGTTAAACCCCAACCAGTGGAAGCCCTAGAATCAATTCCCCTAGTGCCAGGCAACAATGAACTCCTTGTACATGTAGGTAGTTAGCTAAAAGAGGCTAAAAAGGAAGAAATCATTGGGTGCTTAAGGTTCTTTGCAGATATATTTGCTTAGAGTCCCAATGATATGCTCGGGATAGATCCTTGTATCATAACTCACCATTTGAATGTGCAACCAAGAGCACTCCCCATTAAACAAAAGAAAAGGCACATAACATCGAAGTGACTCAAATACTTAAAAGAAGAGGTTGACAGGTTGCTGGAAGCCAGATTTATCAGGGAAGTACAATATTCGGATTGCCTAGCCAATGTGGTTATGGTAAAGAAAGTAAATGGGAAATGGCGGATGTGCGTTGATTTTACTAACCTAAACAAGGCTTTCCCCAAAGACTCCTATCCACTTCCAAGAATAGATCATTTAGTCAATAAAACATTGGGGTATGCCACGTTGAGTTTCTTGGATGCAGTTTTAGGCTATCATCAGATTAGCATGTATCTGCTTGACGTTGAAAAGAAAGCTTTTATCATGGAGAATGGAATGTATTACTACAGGGTGATGTCGTTTGGGCTACAAAATGTAGGGGCCACTTATCAACGGATGGTTAAAAAAGTGTTCAAGGACTTTTTGGGAGACGTGGTGGAGGCATATGTGGATAACATGATTATGAAGAGTAAGCCTGGTGAACGACATGCTAAAAAATTGGCAAGAGTCTTTATAATACTCTAAAAAACAAAATGTAGTTAAACCCTAGTAAGTGCGCCTTCGGAGTGAAGTTTGAAAAATTTTTGGGATACATGATCACACATCAAGAAATTGAAGCAAACCCAAAAAAGGTACAGGCAGTGATTGATATGCAGTCCCTCTTATTAGTTACGAAGGTACAGAGGCTAACCAGGCATTTGGTGGCTTTGGGGCGTTTTCTTTCTAAACTAGAAGAACGAAGCCTCTTATTTTTCAAAGCTCTCAAAAAGGGAAAAAACTTTCAATGGACTAAAGAGTGTGAGAAGGGCTTCCAAGAATTGAAGGCTTACTTGAAAGAAATACCTTTGCTGACCTGGCCAAAAGAGGGGGAACCTCTATACCTATACCTAGGATCAGTCACCAAGCTGTTAGTGTAGTTTTGATCAAAAGGATGGGGCAAGTCAATCAACCAATCTACTACATGAGCAAGGTATTATAAGGGGTCGAGTCACGATATCCTTATGCTGAAAATGTGGCTTTGGCGTTGATCACAGCAACGAGGAAGTTGAGACCCTGTTTCCAAACCCATGTCATAACTGTGTTAACTGACCAGCCATTGAGACAGATTTTGCAAAAGGTCAAATGTTTGGGGAGAATGGCCAAATTGGCCATTGAGCTTAGCGAGTATGACATTAGTTTCAAGCTTAGGAAAGCGATAAAGGGGTAGGCACTAGTAGACGTTATAGTGGAATGCACTCACTCACCCACAATGGATACCCCTCCCAGTGAAGAATGGATGTTGTTCGTCGACGGGGCATCAAATACTAAAGGAAGTGGAGTCAAGGTGGTCATAATATCTCCCAAGAAGGAAATCTTGGAATATTCCCTCCGCTTCACCTTTCCCAGCACCAACAATACAGTCGAGTATGAAGCCTTGTTAGCAGGGATGAGAATAGCAGAGAAATTGAAGGTGACCAACTTAATCGCCCACAGTGAGCCGTAACTAGTCATACAACATTTTCAAGGGACTTATAAGGTAAGAGAACCAATGTGGTCCTCATATTTTCAAAAGGTGAAAGAATTAGGACATAAATTCAAATGCTTTAAGCTGATCCAGATCAATATATCTCTCAACTAGCATGCTGATGCATTATCCAAGTTGGCCTTTGCCCGAGACACCCCTAGGCGGTTGATTCACATGGAGGTCTTGCAATGGCCGAGTATAGATGAGAGGAATAAGAATGTTGCAGTGCACTATATCACAAGGATAAAAGATTGGAGAATACCCCTGTTGAAGTACTTGCTCAACCAAGAGCTTCCAAAAGTCCCCACGAAAGCTAAGAGATTGAAAACTAGTGCAGCTCGTTTCATAGTAATCGGCCAGGAGCTATACAAAAGAGGATACTCCATGTCGCTGCTAAAATGCCTAGGGCCCGAAGAAGCGCAACAGGCCTTAGAGGAAATTCATGAAGGAGACTATGGTGAACACCTAGAAGGGAGGGCATTAGCCGAAAAAATCCTATGGGCTAGTTTCTTTTAGCCAACCTTGAGACAAGATGCAGCCCAAAAAGTACGGATGTGTGACAGATGCCAAAAGCACGCCCACTTGATAGTGCGGCCTCCCTTGTCCATTCAGCCAATATTCTACCCATTGTCATTCGCACAGTGGCAATTGGACATACTGGGTTCATTTCCTATGGCATCAACTTAGAGAAAATTTCTATTAGTAGCCACAGATTACTTCACGAAGTGGGTTGGAGCAGAGCCTTTAGCAACCATAATCGAGAAGAGGGTGAGGGGATGGTGTGGAAGGACATAATTTGTCACTTTGCTATTCCCCCCATACTCAACACGGACCACGGGATGCAATTTAACTCTTATGTGTTAGTGCCTTAGGGTATGGCTACTCAAGAGGGAGTGAATTGAGTAATTAAATTTTTTCTCTCTTTTAATAAATATTATTGATTAATTATTTTATTTAAAAATATATATTTGATAATTAAAATAAATTATGTTTGAGATTAATAATTAATGCAAGCCACAAGATATAACAAAAATAAATAAAATGAAGCACAACATAATATATAGTGGTTTGGTGTTTCCATTTGGTGTTTCCACACACATCTAGTCTAATCTCCCAAGGTCTAACCACCCTTAGGATTCCACTAAATCAATTTCACCAAAGTTTTCACACTATCTCACCTTGAAAATTAGATACACACCTAGATTACAACGGCTTCTAGGATATCACTACACCAAGGTTTTCTCCCTAACTTACCTTAAAACATAGATACATCTAGATTTTAATGGTTCTAGGAAATCTATACAATTCTTTAAATATTTACAAATAATTTGTCTACACTTGGACACAAATTAGCAATTAAGCACAAAATATATAAGATAATAATATTTAAATAAAATAAATAAATTAATGACCTCGAAGAAATTCGAAGTAGACTCGAAAATATTTTTCTTCTCTTGCCTTGTGGCTCTTTAGTTGATGCGCAATAATACTTCATGAACCACAGATTGGTTGAATGATAGCTTGAGAGCATTTGGGATCTTTCAAGTGCTTTGAATTTGTAATGGAAGCACTTGATATCTCAAAAATAAGATTGGATGGGTATTTATAGGCATTTTAGCCACATTTTCAACAGCAAAAAATCTAATCATTATAGCAGGAGTAGCTTAGAATTATAATTTAAAATTAATATGTGCACACACATGACCAACGAAGCTTGTAGATTAGCTAGCACGCGTGCGCAAGGGAAGGCTAGAGGTCACGGGTTCAAATCAAGAGCATGTGTACACAGTTTATTAAATTTTTGTGATACATATGTTATAAAAATATTTTATAAATTAATCTAAAATATATTTTAAAAATATTTTTAATAGAAAATAATATTTTTGATAATACATATGCTATGAAAAAATATTTAATAAATTAATCTAAAAAATATTTTTAATAGAAAATAATATTTTTGGTAATACATATACTATGAAAAATATTTTATAAATTAATCTAAAAATTATATAAAAAAATATTTTTACTAAAAAATAATATTTTTGGTAATACATATGTAAGCACTCCCACCTAGATATCCCAATTAACCACCCGGACTACCCAAACGAGAGCACCTATGGAAGGAGAAAGAATGGAACATAAGACATGAACTACCCTGGCATGCATACACAAGAATTAAAACAGCAGAAGCTAAGATATATACATGCATGCACTTCGGGTACTCCGTTAGCACAACGGTCATCAAATAATTAAATGAATACACTCCTGTGCCGACATACAAGAGACACGAGGAATGACCTGGCACAGTCAAACATAATAGAGTAAATCCTACTCAAAGATCAAAGTTCACGGGGACTGACGAAACTGCCTGTACACCATACCGACTCTGCCGCTAGAAGCTGACTCCTTTGTCCATGACCCACGCTGCTACTACTTGGAATGATGGAAAGCAAAGTGAGTTGAGAGACTCAACAAGCATAAAGAAAGAAGGCAGTAGGCTGAACACATCCAATAAACTCTCCCCAGAACACCAACCCCCAAGCACACACAAGCCATGAGACGCCCAACATAGTATAAAAGCATAAATAAAAGCATGTACCGGTCCTTAGGGCCCACACAAGACACATGGCACCCAAGTCCCATACCAACCTACCATTCCCTTGAAAGGCAACATATATCTCCAACAAACCTGTGCGTGCTATCCAGGGTCGGTGCTCCCATCACCCGAATGCTCGCATCGGTCCTCCCGAGCTGTAGAAAAGTCGAGCCATAGGCTCCCTCGAAACGATCCTTCTGTCTGAGATCTATGAACTGTCAGTAACCATGTAAAGCACATAAAAATGCAATGGCATAGTGAGCATCAACATGATACACTGACACCCATACATCCAGGCATCAGGCCATGCTCCGCCCACATAGTAAACCACAAGCGATGCATATGCCCGTGCTAGATGCAAACTAACCAAGCTAGTATGTCCGTGACCAAGCATACTCAATAAATGAATACCCCAACATGCATCCCGTACCCATATACATATCAAACCATGAACGGTAATACAACATATCAAATCATGCAATAAATCACATACTGGCAGAGCTAATCAGCAGTGTCCGGCACCGATCAACGGTTAATGACTAGGAGTGTCTGCCAGACGATCCACATCAAAGCCGTATAATAGTCTACCCCAATGTCACCAAACAACCAACCACTACCCCGCTGCTTGATAGCCCTAGCCGAACCATAAATAAACCTGAGAAATCCATAAACAAACCCGTACCTCTAAGAACCTAGTCCCCAAGTTGGGTTCGACATCATTCCGAAAGGAGTGGTGGTGATACAAACCCCCGTAGGCTCACAACAAATAAAGTTCTAGAAGTTCCGGATTTAATTTAAATCATACCAAATGAATAATAACTCAACAAATAATGCTAGGCGTCGATTTAGAGTAAATGAGGGGTAAAATTCAAGAAACAATGGGGACTTACACGAAGATTGTAGGGTTTACAAAGGGGGTTTAGCGCTTGTCTTTACACGGTTGTTTCTTGCCTTTCTTGTACTCCTGCTGCAAAGTAAAATGTTTCCAGGCAAAAAATAAAATCGTAGCTTCCATTAAGTAAATCTAATTGTGTAATATAAATAATTTAGCCGTAAAAAATTCTTAAACATATACCACTTCTAATAATTTTTACCCACGTAGGCACACCGCAAATAAAACCCCAACGAATCTCATATTTAATTTAAATTAAATCACGCTAATAAAATCCTCATTTCGTATAATTAATACGTGAAATCGAAACAAATTGAGGGACGATGAAGGTTTCACAAAATGGAAAGAGATCGCAAGGGTAGAGGGAGCTTGCCTCTATTTAGCTGTTTACAGCATTTTCATGCTTGAATGCCACCAAATTATTACACGCTACAAATTAACATAAACTCCCAAAATTAATAAAATCCAACCCAAAATTAAATTCCAACCGTATAAAATGTTTAATACACATCGCTCTACTTACCTGACTAATTAAAACTCAATTAAACCTTGATTTAATCCCCAATTTCTCCCAAATTTCCTCCATTCTCAGCCTCGGCGCCTGCTCCTTCTTCTTCAATTTTTCCTTCCTCAATTGCTCTCTGTTTCTGCTTTAAAAATGGCCAAAATTAGCCTTAAATCGCATGCGTGAAGGCTGCCTGGTAGCCATAAAAAGAATGGCCCAGCGTGCACAATGTGGCAGCTGTTGTGCTGCGCGGAAGGAGCCACCGCCTTGGGCTAAAACAACGTCGTTTCGGCCCTTCTCTGGCCGAATAAAATGAGCAAAAGCCCCAAGCCTCACGCGCATGCCCGCATAATCGATCCTGTGTCCCTCTCCTGGCATCCCTCGGGCCTGATCACCCGTGCCACACACGCCTTCAACATATATATGCGCTCATTTAATTTTATAGTGACTCTCAGCCACTATTGGATTTTGCACCAGCACGCCAAAGCTTTCGAAAATGCTACTCAAACCCCTACACTTCTTTTATTCCTTATTTCACTTTCACCCCATAATTTTCAGAAAATCCACGAAAGTAATTTAATTTACTATTTCCATAAATACTCCTAAAAAGATTATTAATTACCCTAATTTCTTTTTAATATAACAATTTAATATTTTCTTTAAACCCATAATAGTCAATAATCTCCACAAACACAACAATTAATAATTAATATTTCTCTTAAACCCACAAATAAATTATCGCATTCTTGTACATCCCTAAATAATTTAATTAATTACCTTATTTACCCATTTTCTCAAAATAACATAAATAAACATTTTCTCTTACTTCCTCAAATATTCCATAATGACTTCAAATACCAAAATTAATAATTTTCAGGATGTTACAACATATGTTATGAAAAAATATTTTATAAATTAATCAAAAATAATTCGATTGTATAATTAATATATTTAGTAAAAATACTCATTTTTTTAATTAGCAAAAATACTATAATTTGTATATTGAAAATTTTTATTTTGTTAATCATCAAAACTTAATTAATATGAGCAAGTTCGCTCAACATCATCCTTCAAAGCCTTTTGTCACATATGGGACATCGGTCTAAGAATGGCGTCCATAGCATACCCCCAAGCTAATGGGCAAGCTGAAGCAAGTAACAAGACCATACTACACGGGCTAAATGTAACACCCCATATTTTTAATACATTGAGAAGCTAAACACCATTGTTACATGTTATATACATCACTCGGGCGTTTTAGGAAATCCTTTATCAACGGAAGTAAGGATCGAACCTACCAAGCTTAAGAGCTAGGATTTCCACTAGATCTTCTTATTACAAGTTCAAGTAGGACTTAGAATCCATGATATCTCCATTACACGCCTTTAATACAAACATGGATTAATATTCTCACCACCCCAAAAGCTAAGGAAAAGGAAGCAATCCATACTTTACATAAGGGAAACAGAAATAGATTCAAGACTCCCAGTAGTTCTTGTTATACCGTATTTGAAATACAAAGTTTTAGATATACAATATTGAGCACAAGGATTTTATGCTGAGCCTCGATTACTTCCTTTTCAATTCTCCTACTTGCTTCTCCAGAACTTGGCACATCTATTATACCTGGAACGTTCAATGTTCCAGGAGTATGAAACACCCAAGTTAGACAGTTATATCTAAGTAAGATGGTTCATGAAGTTAATGAAAGTGCATGGAAAGGTAGAAAATAAGATGTTATGCAGTTATAGAAATATCCCCTATGGTAACAATGCCAGTGTGTAGCAATCACCCTCACAATCATCATGGTAATTCCTTGGCCCACCATAAGGAACGCAAGGGCACGTGATTACCGCAAGATCACCCATGATGTGACAAGGTGTTGCAATCACCCTCGTAGTCATTATGGTAATTTCTTGGCCTACCGTAAGGAACACAAGGGCACGTGATCACCGCAAGATCATCCATGATGTCCCAACAACTAGCCACAGTCACCAAATACCATAAAACATAACAAAACAGAAGGGATATGCACAAACTGAGAGAAATATGTCATGTAAGCCACAAGCCATTCACAAATGAACCAACAAATGTCTAACATAAAACAAGTAGATTAAGGAACCACTCACGCCATGATCACAAAATGCCATGATACATGCAAAATAGGGAGGATATGCTTAGAAACAAGGAAATGATGAAATGCAAGCCACAACCACTTATAAATGAAGTCAAGAGTGATCAAGATGAAGCAAAAGACATGCAAGAATAGTTTACATGCACAAGAACCACTCACATTAGCTCCTCACTTCTCAGTTGCCAAGTTTAAGGCCAAACATTGCTCCAAGTGAGCTATTTCTGCAAAAAACAAGACCTTTTGGTAATCAATCCTAAAATATTCTTGGATAAGTAGGTAGCCATTAAAAATAGGAGTTTACATGCAAAATTTCAAGCCCAGAGAAGCCCTCACGCACCCACATGCGCAGTCACAAGGGGCTACCACGCGCTTGGACTCGTAGCCCTGCTGGGCACGTGTGGTGCATGTGCTGCACGAACTTCCAACCCCAAAAATTAAAACAGGCATAACTTGCTCATTTTAACTCCGATTTGAGTCTTGTTTGAACCTATGGACTCCTTTTTCTACCCTCTACGTGATTACAGAAAGAAATTGAGCTTACCTCACAGATTTGGTGACTACTTGCATGAATTTAGAGATGGGTTCATATCTTTCGGTGGCTTGATTTCGGCCTCCACTCGGGCAGACTTTCCTCCCTTCTTTCTAGTAGAATTTCCCTTCATTTATATGTTACCTACCCCCCTCAAAAGTGGTGCCCAAAGGCTTTCCAAATGGTTAATATATATACGCATCTTAAACTAATGAGAGCTTTCCACTTGACTCAATGGATTTGTGCCATTTGTTACTTCTAATCATGAGATTCCCCTCCTCTTGACAAGTGGCCATTGAGATTGGTTCCCAATGATTACTCTTGATTTTTATTTACAAAGAGCCAATGGATGGTTTCCATGTGTCCCATGTTTGATTTAATTAAGTTTTGAGATCCAAAGCCACTTTTAATAACTTTTGAAATCCAAAGTTAGTTTTAATAAAACTTTGAAGTCCATTTCACTTAGGTCCCCCAAAGTTATCCTTGAATCTCACAAATTCCCATGTCTTCGAGTCGATTACACTTTTACCCGGTCTCAATATTTACGATCTCGCCACTAGCTCCGAAATTTAACTTTTATCCCAAAATTTCCATAATCTCTTGGAATGTCCTTTTTCCTCCCATATTTGGGTTTAAAAATCTCAGATATTACACTAAAGACCCATCTAGAAAAGGAAAAAGGCCGACGAGCCAACGAACTCCCCAACATCTTATGGGCCTACCAAACAACCATCTGAGTGCCCACTAGCAAGACACAATTCAGCTTAGTTTATGGAATAGAAGCATTGATACCTGTAGAGGTGGATCTCCACTCACCTCGGGTCATGGCCATCAAAGAAAACAAAACTTCGAGTCGCCAGAGGGAGAATTTGGACCTGTTAGATAAGTTAAGGGAGAAAGCAACTGTGGAGTTGGCAACTTATCTTAGGAGGTTCTCCATCTATTACAACAAAAGGGTTTACCCTCATAAACTCGAAGAAGGAGACTTCGTTCTCAGAAAAACAACCATCACAAATGTTCTTAGGAAGTAAGGGAAACTCAGGCTAAATCGGGAAGGGCCCTATAGAATCTAAAAAAAAGTTGGGGCTAAACACGTGCATACTACAGACACTATAAGGCAAGATAATGGGCAAAACTTGGAACACCATGCACCTCAAGAGGCACTTCCCGGCTTTAATAGTCAGGGATTGTAGTTGAGGGGACGAAGCACGAGACGCAAAACCAAGCCTGTCACCAGAAACATTACCTGATCTGACCGGGGGCCAGGATTCATTATAATTTTCCTTGTAATGATATCTCCTAATGAATAAAAGAATGCACCCCCCTATATTCTTGTGGAGTAAGAAAAACCATAAGCCGAACCGCGTAAAATCTCTACGTGCCCGGACTATTTGTATGCACCATAGAATGTAATGCAAGTACAATGGCTCAAGCACAACCAGCTCCCAAACATCAAGTCGCATAGTGGCAATCTCGTGCCGATAACCATGAGCTATCCCAGGATCACCAGAAGATCCGACACCTATGCCTGCTGGTGTGCCATCGCAGGCAACCAAAAATAAAACCTATACTCTTAAAAATATATATATGTAGTAGTGCGAGTAATGATTGTTCCCATGGAAAGTATCTAGCTTAGTATTATGCTACGCAAACAATGATGGGGAAGGGTTGAGTATAACAAAAAGAATTTTATAAAAGACTAAGGAACAATTCAAATTGAAATATCAAAATCAATCAAAAGAACAAACCTTGGTCAGAGTCAACATTCGTCATTGAAATCTTACAACTCATCATCGATCCAAATATATATCAATTCACACTCTGAATATTCACCATTAGAACTATCTTCCTATCTCTCCTTAGTTATAGTTAATTAGAAGATAAGCAATCTAATCAACCCTAACTACTAAATAACCCAAGACAAGCGCTAAAGGTTTAATTTAGTAACAACCTTAAGAGTTAGAGAGATCGATGAAACTAAATAACACAAGCACAAGCGGTTGCATTTAATTTAGTTAAGCATTCTTCCTAAGATCTAATAATTTCTGATGGAGCAAATCATTAAATCTTAGTTGCTTCACAAATTAGAGAAATCAAACAATTACGGATTTGATATTTAACTTAGTAGTAGATTGCAACGAATAATAAACTAGTAAGCCTCCTAGTAATTAAATGAGACATAGGTACAAAAGAATATTTGATACTCAAAACATAAATTGAATAATAAAAATAAATTAGATCTCATAGTTTTATTGATTCCAAGACTTCCATTTCCTTAAACTAAGTATAAAAAATTATCCATGCAGAGCTGTGATAAACACTCAAAAGAGAATTATGAAAAGAAAGGGAAAAAAGAGAAGTCCCAAGCTGTTGCTTCGTTCTCCTTCCTTCTGTGTGCCTCCCCTACTCTTTAATTCAGTTCTAGTTGCTTCTCCCCCTTCCAATTTTCTCACATTATATATATTTATATATATATATATTATAAGTACGCGCATGGCCCTAGCTTCTCCATGAGTTGGGCTTTAATTCATATCCTCAAATTGCACGTGGCTTCAATCCGTAGCATCTTGAATCATCTCAATCGGAACATAGATGAATGAGTTATGCCTGGATTATGGAGTAATGTTGAAATTGTCCAGAATGGCGTAATTGGCTCCATTTTTCATTTAATGCCTCATTTTGCTTCTTAAATCAAAATATAAGAATAATGAGTGTATTTAAGCACCAAATAAATATAAAAGACTAAACATTAAGGGAAAAAAATATGACATTTTTCATTCTCATCAAATTCCCCCACACTTAACTTTTGCTCATCCTCAAGCAAAACTCAAATTCACTTCCCAAAAAAACCAAGGTTGCAACACCATCAATAAAGAACAACTAAACTTTTCAAAATTCATAACATATCATGAACAATCATTCTTAAACAACTTATAATTACAATCACTTAGTAAGCATTTTCACTCGAAGATGAAGTAAACTAAATACATAGACTCTCACGAAAATAAACACTCGACTCTCATGTGTTTGAAGGATATATGTTTCGCTCAAATTCATTCCAATGGAAATGATATACCATAGGATTGCATATCTTCTCATTCTCCATCACTGGGATCACATGCATAACACAAATCATAAGGGCTTTTCAAGGGTTGTAATGGGGTTTAGGACCAAGGTGGGAAATATTTGGGAATGTAGGTAAAAAGCCATCGAAACTAGTAGTGCAAAAATGAATCAAGTCAAGCTCGAATATATAAGACATGTAAAACCAATCACTCCATTCAACGATTTGTTCAATTTGGCTTTAAAGCATTTAAATCATGTAAAACTCTTGCATTGGAAAAGAGATCGTTCAAAAAGAACACTTTTAGTTTGCAACAGGGAACGATCTTTTGCAACAACTTCCACCTTTATACGTATCACGTTTACACATATCTCTTTCTTGGAATTTTAGGAGGAATTATGAACATGGACATTTTGTAACATTAAAAGCAATTTCCTCCTTCAAATCATTTATTCTTTTTCTTCCTTTTTTCTTTTTCTTTTTTATTGATCCTTTTTTTGTCTTTTAAAAAATACTTCAATAATGGAACTCACGAATTGAGAATGAATACATGTTCCATTTCATTTCACTAGTCATAGCCATACCACAAATCCAAACACTCCCACACTTATTTATTGCACACCCATACATATTGTAATACCCCGAGAGCCCAGAGAAGTTAGTATATATCGAGGATAGTGTAAGAAAGGAAACAACACCAGCTGGATACCGTTTGGGTTGAATGTTGGCAAAGAACTCCCAAGTTAAGCGTGCTTAACCTAGGGTAATCCAATGATGGGTGACTCCCCTGGGAAGTTCGCGTAGGCCCATCAGGGTAAGTTGTTTCGGTCCTTCCTATCGCTCGATCGAGTTGTTACAGGTGGTATCAGAGCCGACCCCCGAGCCTCTGAGCGCGGTGGTGGGGCAAACCTCAGCTAGGAGGCTGAGTCCCAAGGGGTGTGTGTGTAGGCCCCTATGGGGGGTGCGTGTAAGCACCTTAGGCGAATCCCACATTGGCCATGCAAGGGGGGGATCTGGGACTGGTTGTAAGGTCGCATGATGAGGACGTCATGTGCTTAAGGGGGGGAGAATGTAATACCCCGAGAGCCCAGAGAAGTTAGTATATATCGAGGATAGTGTAAGAAAGGAAACAACACCAGCTGGATACCTTTTGAGCTGAATGTTGGCAAAGAACTCCCAAGTTAAGCGTGCTTAACCTGGGGTAATCCAAGGATGGGTGACTCCCCTGGGAAGTTCGCGTAGGCCCATCAAGGTAAGTTGTTTCGGTCCTTCCTATCGCTCGATCGGGTCATTACAGGTGGCTTTACCGACTATGCCACATTCAACACGATCAATCAACAAGGCTTTATATCACAGTCCTCGAGCCTCACGCTCCCATCATTGCCATCAGGTGCTACCACCTGGCAACTGATCCTGTGTCATCAACCGGAAATCCATCCAGTGCTACATGAGGGTTCAGCGAGTCTTGGTGGTTAGACCAGGCGAATTTTGAGAAAGAGATCTAAGGTGATAAAAGATGGTTGGTCAAGGCAAAGTTATGCCGCTTGAAGGAGTGCTACTCCGTAGCGAGAGTTATAGATGGTAGTGTTGAAATGTGGCCTAGGTAGAACTTGAGATGTTCTCCCAAGAAAAGTTGGGCATGGGGCCACAACACTAGATGGACCTCCTAAGGTATTACAACTCTATCAGGAGGGATCACTCGGGAAAAGCCAAAGTAATAGTGAGTGCCTGAGTAGGAAGAGGAGTCCTACGGCATCGAGTGGAAGTGTGTGTTCCACAGGATTAGCTGAGGTGATTTTCAGTGGGTGGAGTTTAAATCGAAGTCATAGTCGATGATTGCAAGTGCAGTGCCTGGAGGAAAATTGTGTTGGTTATGAGCTGGGCGATCCGGCTAAAGCTAATCGGGTTGGTTAGTCGGAAGTTGAGGGCGAATTTAAGATGTCGCCAGTGGGTGATCAGAGCTCGAAAGAAGAGCTAGTGGGACGAGATTGGTTCCCAGAAATGGTGTTTAGGTGATTAGATCACCTAATAGCTATGAGTGATACAGCTAGATGGATGCCTTAGAATGTGGGAAATTGATGAGATTTAACCTCGTGGTTAGGGGTTAATGGTTGTGAAGAAAGGAAATCAGCTAGTGGAGCCGATTGGTGACCAACTGGCTAGGGGTAGCCGATGGCGACCGAAGACGCCGACCGGTGATAGCGGTAGCAGCAATGCAGCGGCTGGCCAGGGTCGTGGGGCGTTGTGAGAGTAGTCGGTCAGTGGCATAGGTGGCTCCTAAGTCACGGTTGCAACTAGATGTGGCGCTAAGCGATGGCAAGAGGTCGTCTTAGCTGATGATGATGGCATTAGAGCCAATGTGGTCGCTCATTAAGGTGTGAGCTGATTGAAGCAAAGGTTATAAGAAGTCTGGGAGAAGCCAGAGTCTCTCAGGGAATTGGCTAGCTGCTATAAGCATAGCAAAGTGATATGAGGAAGGCGGCCTAAGAGTGGGGTCGTGCCGGTTGCATTGAGCAGTGAGATTCATGGAGCAGCGAGTCTTTTGAGATGGCATGGTAGTGTCATCATTGCTGTCAGGGAAAAGATGTCAGGAAGGTCAAAGGTAACCATTTTGCATGGTAAGACCTTGAAGCCGAGTGTGAATGGCCATGAAGGCTGGTGCCTGTGAAATTTCAGATGCAACGACCATGGAGGGAAAATTCGTTGCTGTTCTGGTGTTGTCCTTGCCAAGGAGGACAA